>NC_073232.2:28920000-29267500 GCF_029281585.2 Gorilla gorilla gorilla
TTAAAATAAATCTGAATTTGGCTACAATTAATTGAAGAGTAATGGACTAAGTATTTTTTTTAATTATTTGAATTTCCTAAGACAGGTCATTCCTTCATTGTATGTTTTACTTGGGTAGGTCTGAGCACATCTCATTACTTATTAAAGCTTATTTGATTGTGCAAAAAACAAACAAACAATTTTTCTTGGATGTTCAACCATTTCTAAAACAACTTTCTGAAAATAAATCATCATTGTCTCCTTGAATAATAAGAAATAAAAGAATACATGCCAACCACCTATTATTATCAAATTCTTAGTAGAAGAATTTGAGACATTTTGGTACTTTTGATATTTGAAAAGAATTTATGAGACAGAGAAGCAGTAGAATTAAATATTTCATGAGAAGGAATTCTGTCAGAGTAGTTATTAATAATTCTTCTAATTGTACCTGTAAATGTTGGATATTCCTAATTTGAGCTATCTCTGAGCTATGGGGTGTGTTTAACATTTAAACAATTATCTTGTTTGGTTTCGGAAGCTGCCATCACACAGGAAGTAGACTGCTAGAATCATTTACTTGCAGACCTAAAGAATTTCAGGGCGAGAAGAGATTAGTTCTTTAATTTTATAGGTAAATAAACTAATAAAAGCAGAATTCAAATAGGATTTGATTAAATTTACACAGCTATGCCATGAAAGAATTCTTAATCCCTAGTGGAATTTCCCATGCCTCTGTTTCATTTTATCTCAAGGATAAATGCTTCTGATTCCTAGTCATGGAAACTTCCAAAGACACTTCCCAGAGAATAGACATTTTCAAGTAACTGGATGTGCAAAAGGCAGTACCGTGTGAGTCTGCTATGTATTTTCACTTTGTAGAGATAATGTGTTCTTATCATGATGCTACCCTCCCACACATGGATCCCTGAACCAAGGCGGGCCAATCAGAGCCCTCTCTCGGACCTGGAAATTGTGACAGAAAGTTAGTGTCATATGACTGTCCTTTCCCAGTGAATGCAGGTGTCCTTGGTGGCATCCTATAGCTCTTGGAGGAGATGCAGCTGGTCGTTTCACAGCAAGACATGATGGGCAGAGCATTTTGTTGGCACATTGCTGGCTTCCAAGATCTGGGTCCAGTCACTTGCAGGAACCAGCAGTATTGACTATTTAGCACACCACTGAACCTTTTTTAGGAATTCATCATAAGCCAGTTCAAATGGGAGTCTGTCACTTTAAATAATGCCTAATCCATGTTTATCCTTTTGAAGATCTTTACAGAAGGGAGAAGAATGCCTTCTGTGACTACTGAAAGTACAAAGAACTTTACCCTTCACTCATGGAAATGAACATGGCCATAGGTTTTCTTTTCCTTCTTTCTCTTTTTTCCCCCTTCACTTCATACCTTTTGACTCTACTAACGTGTTGAGTTCTCATTATGTACTGTGGATTGTTTCACATAGCTCTTCTCATTTTATCTCAGCGAGCTATTCAGTATTTTTTAATTTTTTTCACAAGATGAGGTACACCTATTTCCTAATCAAACCCGTTTTGTATTGTGTTTGTTTCCAGCCTTTGACATTTAGAGAAAAAAAAAAAAAAGAACTTTGGTTTTGGAGTGGAGCTTTTTAACATGACTGAAGAGTTGGACACAGAAGCAGAAAGCCCAAGTATTATTTATCTTGAACTAAGGGGAAGATTTATTAACTATCTACAGTGACTATTTTGTAAAGATAGTGGTAATTGTGCAGTCATTCTCTATCTTTTCCAAAGACCAGAGTAAGATTAAATGGACTTAAACTAAAATATTAGAGATGCAATTGAAAAGAAAAGATTGTCCAGATGGTAAAAGCTGTTGACTACCTTATAGTGTGCTAAATAGTGCAACATAATACCTTCTACTATACTAAAAAGACAGGATATTTATGTGTCTGGTATTTTGTGGTTATTGTTTCCCCTAATAATTTTAAGTACACTATCTTATGGAGGTTGCATTTAATAATTTCATACATTTCTCTTATGATAGGCAAATTCTGTAGTTACTATGTACTGTCTTACATGACTCAAAACATTTCTCATTAAATCTAATTGGGCCAGGCATGGTGGCTCATTCGTATAATAATCCCAGCACTTTGGGAGGTCAAGGCGAGTGGATCCCTTGAGGTCAGGAGTTCGAGACCAGCTTGGCCAACACGGTGAAACCCGTCTCGACCAAAAATACAAAATAATTAGCCGGGCATGGTGGCGTGTGCCTGTAATTCCAGCTATTCCGGTGGCTGAAGCAGGAGAATCCCTTGAACCTGGGAGGCGGAGATAATTGCAGTGAGCGGAGATGGCACCACTGTACTCCAACCTGAGTGATAGAGCAAGACCCTGTCTCAAAACAAAAAAGAAAACAAAACCAAAAAACCGAAACAACTAATTGGGTTCTTCAAAAAATACTCAAAAGAAAAGTCAAATCTACTTTCTGGTGTATATTATATCGTTTTATCCTTAGTTGACGAAATGTTCATTTAAATATTTGTAGGGGAAAATCAAGCAGTTATTTGTAATAACAAGGAGATGTATATTATGAATAATTATGCCTCCATTTAATTCAAAAGCAGCATTTTAGCCACTAATTGTAATCTCACCACTTTAAAAAGTCTCTTTGTCATGCACTTACTTAGAGAAGTTATAATAATTTTGTTCAGCTTCCTCTCCATCCTTATACACTTGCCATTAGAGTGGCTGAAGATCAGATGTAGGCTGAACATTTTCACAGAGAGGATTCTGGAGCCGAAGTATGGAGTTAACCCACAATTATTGAATAATCCAGATTTAGCCAACTTTTGCTGTTTGCTGATTTGATAGAGCTTTTTTTTTTCTTATAAGTGTTCTGTAACATTAGGATATTTTTCAGTATACACGTATCTTTACAGTAATAGATGCTAAATTTAAGCATTTCTGTAATGTTCTGTATAATCTACTTTAGGTATTGGGTGAATATTCTGTGCTTCTAATGTAAGGAGTTTTATGTCTTCGCTATATTTGTCCCAGAAACAGGACCACACCTTTGCAGAGTGAAAATTCTTTAATTGAGAAGCCATTATGTAAAATTCATCCCATAAAGTGCTTTAGCACATAAGCATAACCATATACTAATGGCATGGCTTTAATTTATTGGTCAAGACCTGTTGAAGCACAAAATTGCTGTGCCCTGTAAAACATTAGACCACACGACCCTGGGCCGCTGGCTTTCTTCACACACTTTGCTGAATATTTTTCCCTTTTCCCTTGTACCCTAAAGAAATACTTCAAGTAGGAACAGTCTCTAAAGAAGTAGGAACAGACTTCTAAAGAAATACTTCAAGGAGGAACAGTCTCATCTTGTCCTTTTAGATTTATTAAATCAAACTGACCCATCCTAAGAAAATGGGCTATTTTAGTGACTTGTCTACTTGAATGAGCAGGTAATAATAAAGGTGATTTGTGTTTCATTTTGGAGGAAATGGACTTTTGCTGTGCATTGTTTGTTGGGAACATCACTTGCCATATTTGACAGAATGTCGCCTTTGCACCATTAAAATGGCTTGGTATTAATTCTTACTACTTTCCTCTAAAAACTCGTGGGCTAATTTTTACTTTCCCGTAGCGATGATGCAGAAACGGCCACAAATTTCATAACGATTTGAAGAATTTTAGATTATAACTGTAATGTTGTCATGAACCTGAAATCACTTTGGTATGCTTTCCGGTAGGTGCAGAATTTCTCGAGTTTTCTTGCAGTCTGATGGTAGTAAATATTCTCCCGAAGAATAGAGAAATGAAAGGTATAATCCCACTGAGAAGCCATCCCATCGGCTTCTGTATTTAAAAAACGCAAATAAGGTGCAGATTAAGAATCTGCTTTTTTTTCCCTCCAACTTCTGACATGAAAATCTTCAGAGTATATATGAATTCACATGGATATGCCAGATATTATATACTTGGAATGTATGTTTCCTTGTCTGTTAACTCATGTGGTTGGTAACTTTTCAAAAAAAAAAAGATGTCTGCATTCATATTGTTGCAGGGTTTAGTGAAGTTTATGTTTGTTAAAAGAAAAACCTCAGGCAAATTAAATTGACAGAGTTTAATTGAACAAAGAACCATTGGTGAATTGGGCAGTCCCTGAACATGAATAGGTTTCAGAAACTCCAGGGATACCATGTGACTGAAGAAGACTAATGGGCAGAGAAAGGAAAGTGACGTACAGAAAACGGAAGTAAGGTAAAGAAATAGAAGCATTGGTGGCCGGGTGTGGTGGCTCACGCCTGTAATCCCAGCACTTTGGGAGGCCAAGGAGGGCAGATCACCTGAGGTCAGGAGTTCGAGACCAGCCTGGCCAACATGATGAAACCCCGTTTCTACTAAAAATACAAAAAAATAGCCAGGTGTGGTGGTGGGCACCTGTAATCCCAGCCACTCGGGAGGCTGAGGCAGGAGAAGTGTTTGAACCCAGAAGGCGGAGGTTGCAGTGAGCTGAGATTGCGCCACTGCACTCCAGCCTGGGTAACAAGAGCGAAACTCCATCTCAAACAAAACAAAACAAAACAAAACAAAAAAAGAAACAGAAGCATTAGTTACTGCTTTCCGTTTGCCTTATTTGAACCTGGTTTGAACAGTTGGCCACCTTTGATTGGCCAAAACTCAGTGACTGGCCCAAGAGTAGCTTACAGTCTGTTTAAACATCCAGTTAGGTTACAGTTCATTATGTATGAAGAAACCTTTAAAATACGTAAAGAGGCAGCTTTATGCCAAACTTAATTTAACATGTTCATATTTCTGCCCAGATAAATACATGAGCACTTGTAGATTTCCTGGCCCTTTAAAGGCTTCTTTTGCTGACCTAGTGATTGTACTGTGGCTCCTCATTGAGGAGTCTGTCTTTTTGTCAGTGTCTCAGGTGGTTTAACAAGGGAGTCTCTTGAGACAATTTAAAAAATCTTGACGTGCTTGTAGCAGACCAAAGTCATGCAGTCCTGCTGGTGATTAGGTATTCTTCCCGTCCTGCAAACCTTCAATTTGTTTGGAATTGGATACCATCCTGGCAACACTCACTGAGGATCTGCTTTGCCAAGGCCAGGCTGGCCTGGATTCAGTTCTCTTGGCCTTGGTTTTTTATTCTTCCTTGTACAGCCCAGATGGAATGGAGGATGGCTTTTAGCCTTGTGGTTCTAGTGAAATCCTTGGCTGAGAGTGGTTTGTTATGTGACCTGAATTGTCTGTGGGCTCATCAGATCCACAGAGGACTCCACAGTGTTTCCGTGTTATCTTGTCTGTGCTTCCCAAGTACACTCATATGCTTAGAGTCAGTTCAATTGCCTCTTGATAGCAGCGAATTAACTGAGTCTTGTGGAGTGAGAAGAGCCCGTATCTAACTCCAACAAACTACTTTCATTCAGTGTGACAAAGCCCCCAGTTCACTCCAATCAGATATGAAGGATTTATATTATGCTGTTCTCTGTTAAGTTGAAAAAGGTTTCCAGAGGACTGGAAATATATTTTCACACCCGCTTCCAAATCCCCTGTTATAATTTTGGACAAGACCATGCAAGACAACATGGATTCAAATTGGACCCAATACTGCATCCTGCTCAAATTCCCTTTGCCCTTTGATTAAGGATAACAATGGATCAGGCAGAATGCTTCCAATATTGAAATCACTGTTAACATCATTATGAATTGGTTGTGGCATAATAGAGAATTTTCTCAAAGCAGCTCAGTTGAATCTGCTGATTCCTCATGGAATCCCCTGCCTCCAGTCATCTCCTCCTCTACCTAATTCTAGATGTCACTGCCTGAGTGAGTAATCTTCGAAAATGTAGATTTAATAATAGGGGATGGGGAAGCCTCTCATTGTTTAAATTAAAAAAACATTAATATTCAATACTCTCTATAACTTTTCTTTTTGGCTTCAGCTTCCACTCTATCTCCTCACTCCAACCAAATTAAATATGTTGTTTGTAGTAGGAAGAATGATACCTTTCCCTCCCCTGACCCCCTGACCGATGATGTCCACATCCTATTTCCCAGAACCTGTGACTCTGTTACTTACATGGCTAAGGGGAAGGAAGTTTGCAGAAGGAATTAAATTTTCTTATCAGTTCCTTTAAGATGGAGAGTTTATCCTGGATTAATCTAGTGGGCCTGCTGTAATCTCCAGCAGTGGTCCCTAACCTTTATAAAGCACCAGAGACCGGTTTTGTGAAAGACAATTTTTCCCTGGACGGGGCGAGGGAGGGATGGTTTGGGGATGATTCAAACACATTGCATTTATTGTGCACTTTATCTCAACTAGACAGTCCCATCTGTGGGTGATGGGAGACAGAGGCAGATCATCAGGCATTAGATTCTCCTAAGGAGCATGCAGCCTAGATCCCTCCATGTGCAGTTTACAATAGGCTTTGCGCTCCTGTGAGAATCCAGTGCCATCGCTGATCCGACAGGAGGTGGAGCTCAGGCTGTAATACGAGTGACGGGGAGTAGCTGCAGATACAGATGGAGCTCACCTGCCACTCACCTCCTGCTGTGCAGCCTGGTCCCTAACAAACCATGGACCTATACTTGTTGGGTCCATGGCCCTGGGGTTGGGGGCCCCTGATCTCAAGGGTCCTTATAAGTAAAAAGCAGAACTGAGAGAGAGAATAAAGAGAGACTTGAAGATTCTAGACAGCTGGCTTTGGAGATGAAGATAGGGGAAGCCAAGGAATGCAAATGACCTATAGAAGCTAAAAAAAGCAAAGACAACAACAACAAAGAATTGAATTATTCCCTAGAGCCTGTAGAAAAATGCAGCCCTATGGAAATTTTGATTTTATTTCAGTGAGGCCAGTTTTGAACCTCTGACCTACAAAACTGTATGGTAAGAGACTAGATTTGTTTCAGCCTCTGCGTTAGTGGTAACTTGTTATAGCAGCAATGGGAAACACACCACTGTTGAGTGCAGTAGTTGTAAAAACAGACTCAGAGCCCAGGCTATCAGGTTTGAATCCTGACCCCAATGCTAGCTCTGTGTCCCTGGCAAGTTACTTGACATTTTCTAGGACTTGGATTCCTTTTCCTGCTCACTGATGTTCAGATAACAAAATATTTCCTTTCTCCAAAAACATCTTGTGCTTTACTGCTCCCATGTTTGCTAATATTATTAGATCCACATTTCTTTTTGGAAAAAATTTACCTGTCTCATTGAATTTGGCAGTAATATTACATCTTCCCTAAAAACTTTCTGTAATACACCTCAGGGTGATTTATGTCTCTCTCTCTCTTTCTCTCTCTCCTTTTTTCTTTTCTTTCTTTTTTTCACAATTCTAGTGTTTTGCTGTTTAACAAGTTATAACTTTTACTATAGTTAATTATTATATTTGCTTTACTGTCATTACTAATATTAATAACTCCTTGAAGAGAGGGATAGGTTTCATTCATGTTTGAGTCCCTCCTTCCCTCCAGGGTCTAGAAAAGTCCCTTGCTTATTGCAGATGTCCCTCAAAGCTTCTGAAATTGAACTTAACTATTGACATGAGTCTTGTGAAATTAAGGGTCCAATAAGATATTTTATGTTTGAGACTGTGTTACTCACTTTAATAACTAAATGGCATCATATACAGTGCAGTAAGCACTTTAGAAAAGTTAAAGGATGAAATGGTTAAATAATCTTTTTTAAGGACTTCCTGTGAAATGGATTTTTAAGTTCACAACTGTCATTTGTACTACAATTCTTCATTAAATTAATACCCAAAGGTATCCTTGGCATGTGTTATGTAGTAGAGGCTCCAGACATTCAGCATATTATTATTAGGGCCTCAGAAGAAGGTAAAAACGAATAGAGCTGTGTTCTCATTCCTATTGCCTAGTTCTCTACGGATGCCATTTCTCAATTTTCAATGAAGGGAAATGGAGAAAATAAACAAGACTATTAACAGCAAGCAAGTAGAGAATGGCTTTGCAGAATGATTTTCTTTCTTTCTTTTTTTTTGGTATAATGGAAAGAGTGCAGTGCTCTCAGTTAAGAATGATTTTGATCTTCCATTCTACTCTTACTCAGAGTAGAATGACCAACAGTTTGCTAGTTCCACATCTCTATTGATGATGGATGGTTTTTTTCTATAAATGATGCTTTATTGTTTCAATGGAAAACTATGTCTGGGATCAGAAAAATGTGTGACTGTGTGGCATTTAATGCTCTGAGCTCTGAAGGAAGAGAGACCTTAATGTGATTCCAGTTTTGTCATTTAGCGCTCCTATGCCTTTGAGCCATGGTTAACCTCTCCAACCCTCTCTTTTCTTTGTAGAAAGGTGTTGATAATAAAAGAACTTAACTTTAAAAATTGTAGTTACTATTATTTCAGATGCTCTGCTGCCCATATTATGTTTCATTAAATAATAAAGCATTGCATTATTATTTAATAAGTGCATTAGAATAGACATACATTGGCCGGGCGCGGTGGCTCACGTCTGTAATCCCAGCACTTTGGGCAAATCACAAGGTCAAGCGATCGAGATCGTCCTAGCCAACATGGTGAAACCCTGTCTTTACTAAAAATACAAAAATTATCTGGGCATGGTAGTGGGCACCTGTTGTCCCAGCTACTTGAGAGACTGAGGCAGAATTGCTTGAACCCAGGAGGCAGAGGTTGCAGTGAACCAAGATTGCACCACTGCACTCCAGCCTGGCAACAGAGCGAGACTTTGTCAAAAAAAAAAAAAAATAGACATACGTTATATATTTACATTTTAAAGCTATTTTAATGTATAAAACGTGTGCTCTGATATTCATTCTGGAAGAGTCTAGGGTCTAAATTTGTGACAAAGCATTCTACACATCAAAATACTCATTCTTGGGTGTTTGAAGGCTAAGGCTAGTTGAATACTTGACCATTAGTAGTCTAGTGGGAAAAAAATTCTGATGTGCAGAAATTTATTAACAGCTGCTCTGACATGATCATTTTTCAAGGCTTGTCAGAGCAGAGGGCTCTGAATATCTTCTGAGAATACATGAGGCTGGATGCAGTGAAAAACTAAAACTACTAATAGGAATAGGAGGGGATAGATTAGAGATGCACCTTTAACCCCAAATGAAATGTGATAAACAAGATTAACATTTCAGAGTACTATTATAAAATAACAAGAATGGTGCTTGGTAAATGCAGCTTATGTTAGAATGTATAAGAAATATTCATTCCTTAATACATACTGACTTACTGTGTGAATATGTAATACAAAATGTTAATTCATCTTGATATTAGAGACTTCTGTAAGTGGGTCTACATGTACACTGGGACTAGAAAATAGCAATGTGATAATAGAGGAATTTTCTTGCTCCAGTTATATGATATTTTTTAAGTGAAAGTGTAGTTAGTAATGTGTGTGTCCTGTTGGCCATAACACAATAGTATTGTTTAAAGAATGTTAATTGAGTCACAGAAGATGTACTGATCATTTTATCCATGCTCAATATACGATAGGCAGATACATTATTATAGCCTAACTTTTGGAGACCAAAGTGAATTATTGATGGGAAGGCTGTCTTTCAAAGTGATACTTTCCCTTAATAAAGTAGACAGCAAAGGAACGTGCTTTAAAATAATAAAAGCCACTTATGACAAATCCACACCTAATATCATACTGAATGGGAAAAAGCTGGAAGCATTCCCCTTGAGAACTGGAACAAGACAAGGATGCCCACTCTCTGCACTCATATTCAAGATAGTACTAAATGTCCTAGTCTGAGAAATCAGGCAAGAGAAAGAAATAAAAGGCATCCAAGTAGAAAAAGAAGTCAAACTATTTTTCTTCACTGACAATATGATTCTATTCCTAGAAAACCCTAAAGACTCTACCAAAAGGTTCCAGAACTGATAAATGACTTCAGTAAAGTTTCGGGGTACAAAATCAAGGTACAAAAATCATTAGCATTTCTATACACCAATGTGTTCAAGCTGAGAGCCAAATCAAGAACAAAATCTCACCTACAATAGCCACACATACAGTATCCGTAGGAATACATCTAACCAAGGAGGTGAAAGATCTCTACAAGGAGAACTAAAAAATATTGCCGAAAGAAATCACAGATAACACAGACAAAGGGAGAAATATTACATGCTAATAGATTTGAATAATTAGTATTTTTAAATACTGCCCAAGCAATCTACAGATTCAACTCTATTCCTATGAAACTACCAATGACATTTTTGACAGAATTAGAACAAAACTATGCAAAAATTCATATGGAACCAAAAAGTAGCCCAAATAGCCAAAGCAACCCTCAGCAAAAAGAACAAAGTTGGAAACATCACATTACTCGACTTCAAACATAGTATACGGCTACAGTAAACAAAACAGCATGGTACTGGTACAAAAACAGACACATAGACCTATACAACAGACTAGAGAACTCAGAAATAAAGTCACATACCTACAACCATCTAATTGTTGACAGAGTTGACAGAAATAAGCAAGGGGAGAAGGACTGTCTGTTCAATAAATGGTGCTGGGATAACTGGCTAGGCATATGCAGAAGAATGAAACTGGACCTCTATTTTTTGCCATATATAAAAATTAACTGAAGATGGATTAAAGATTTAAATGTGAGTCCTCAAACTGTAAGAATCCTAGAAGAAAACCTAGGAAACACCATTCTGGACATCAGCCTTGGGAAAGAATTTATGACTAAGTCCTCAGAAGCAATTGCAACAAAAAAAAAAATCAATAAGTTAGGCTTAATTAAAGAGCTTCTGCATGGCAAAGAAAATAAGCTATCAACAGAATACCCAGACAACCTACAAAATGGGAGAAAATACTCATAAACTATGATCTGACAAATGTCTAATATCCAAAAATCTATAAGAAACTTAAACAATTCAACAAACAAAGCAACCCCATTAAAAAGTAGGCAAAAGGCATAAGCAGACACTTCTCAAAACAAACAAACACATACACACACATAGGTAGCCAACAAACATATGAAAAAAATGTTCATTATCACTAATCATTAGAGAAATGCAATAAGATACTAACTATCTCACACCAGTTTTCACAATGGACATTATTTAAAAGTCAAAAAAACAACAGGTCGTGGCAAGGCTGTGGAGAGAAGGGAATGCTTATACGCTGTTGGTGGGAATATAAGTTAGTTCAGCTATTGTGGGAAGCAGTTTAGAGATTTCTTGAACTTAAAACAGAACTATCATTCTACCCAGCAATCCCACTACTGGGTATATATCCAAAAGAAAACAAATTGTTCTACCAAAGAGACACTTGTATGTTCATTGCAGCACTATTCATAGCAAAGATGTGGAATCAATTCAGGTGCCCATCAGTGGGGGATTGGATAAAGAAAATGTGAGACATAAACACCATGGACTACTACATAGCCATAAAAAAGAACAAAATTTTGTCATTTGCAGCAACATGGATGCAGCTAGAGACCCTAATCCTAAGCCAGTGAATACAGGAACAGATAACCAAATACCACATGTTTTCACTTATAAGTGGAAGCTGAACATTGGGTACTCACGGACATAAAGATGGCAACAGTAGACACAGGAGACTACACGGTGAGAGGGGAAGGAAGGGGAGCCAGAGGTGACAAACTACTGGGTACTATGCTCAGTACTTGGGTGACAAAATCAGTCATACCCCAAATGGCAGCATCATGCCATATACCCATGTAGCAATCCTGCACATGTACTCCCTGAATCTAAAATAAAATTTGGAATTATTTTAAAAAATACATTTTTTAAAATATAAAAAGAAAAACAAAGTGGTATTTTCTTCCCCTTCTCCCTTTCTTCCTTCCTCCCTTGAGTATCCAGGAGATATCTCTCCGTCCGCTTGGCTACTTAACAGCAGCTGTTGTTTGAACCATAAAGTGAATTATTCATTAAGTCAGCCTTTTTGCCAGCTGACTGGCTGCTGACTTTCTGAAAAATGACATTGATTTCTTAAGATCCTCAAATAAGTAATGAAAATCAACCGTCTAAATTCATTCAACCTTAATTGAATAAATACCGTATGGATTCTCCCACAGGATCTCAAAAGCAAACCAAAAATTGTTCAGCTGAAATTAAACAATCTTTGGCTGTATAAAACTAATGGGAGTTGAAATGCAGGAAATTCCATTTAGCAGTCAAAAACCCCAGAGCATACCAGACTTATTCAGAGCATTGCCTCCATCTTTTGTTCAGAGAATATACAGAGAAATGTTGAGTATCTGAATTTCTAAAATGATTGCTTGGGTAAAGAGGACCTGCTTGGATGTGTACCTATTTAAAAAGCATTTATCTTGGAAATACATTGAGCTGTAAGTGAGATCTGTAGAAGAATCGGCTAGTTGTTACTTGCTTCGGATTTTCCAGAAGGAAAATAAGACGTAGTCATGAGGGGCACATTTTAAACGGGTTAACCTGTTTTTGTCTGGCCAGAAGGGAGTCAACCTAAGGAAAAGTAATTTTAATTTTAATTTTTTTCTTCTTTTTTTTTGTTTTGAGACAGAGTCTCACTCCCCCAGGCTGGAGTGCAGTGTCGTGATCTCGGCTCACTGCAACTTCCACATCCCGGATTCAGGCTATTCTCCTGCCTCAGCCTCCTAAGTGGCTGGGATTACAGGCATGTGCCACCACGCCCAGCTAATTTTTGTATTTATTAGTAGAGACAGGGTTTGACCATGTTGGCCAGGCTGGTCTCGAACTCCTGACCTCAGGTGATCCACCCACCTAGGTGTGTAAACTTGGAATTCTATAGTTTCTGTACATTTTTTAGAAACAAATTTCTGATATTATAGCCATCGTTTTGACCTTATTTATACAACTAGTTAGTATAGACTGCTGTGTAGCAAATGAAATGTGGGGAGATCGCAGTGAGAAAAGAGTGACCATGCTAAGTGGTTGTGATTCGGAATAGGGACGTGGAATGGAGGGGAAGGGAAGTAGTGACATTTGATTTAAGTATTTGGGGTAGAGCCATTAGAACTTGCAGAAACACTGGATGTATATACCTGTGAGTGTGTAAGTTCACACGTGCTTGTTTGTTAAGGGTAAAAAGTGTGCCCAGAAATGGGAGATGAAGCAGTAGGAGAAATCCGGGGTAACACCTTTTTGTTTTGAACAATAAAACAGAAACAGGTCTAGCAAAAATACCAATCCTGTTTTCAGTTTGATCAAAAGTTCAAATTTCCAGTAGGTCTAGAAGTAGTATTAGCATTAAAATCCATTCTTCTGGATTTGTCTACGACTGGAAAGATCAGAAGTCAAAAGACATTTCAACTTTCAATTTCAGAGCTGTCAATCTTCTATCTTTCTTGAACTCTAAAATTATTTTTCTGAAAGGAGTTTATGATCATCATACTCAAAGTGATCTCTAAGAGTGATTTTAAAATTTTTATTACAAAGTGTCCTTAATGTAAAATGAAAAGAAACCAGCCTGTTTTTTTTTTTCTTTTAAATATGACAGCAAATGTACTGTTTTGATGAAATGATGTTCTTCCAAGCCTTGGTGATTGTTTTAATTTCAAAGAGTCTGGAAATGAAAGTGACAGCTGATAATTTTTGGAAGTGTGGGCGGGGTGATAAAATCGTGCATTTAAATCATGTTAAAAACTTGGCTTGAGTCTTTGGAAGCTTAGTAATTTACAGCAGTGATATAAATCCAGCTGAATCTGATGGAAGGAGGACTCAGGAGGTAGACACTGGAATAGGCAGAGATTATGAGAATAATAATCAAAGAACAATAAATTCAGTTAAGCAAAATGTGTGGGCTTATCTTTTAAAGCAATTTCTTTGTAGATAGTTGATGAAAAGTATAATAAGCTTTTGGTATATTGACTGATTTTCTCTATCAGCCCATTGAACATTATCTACTGAAAACAAAATTTGGTGTATATTAATCTTTTATTATCCTTATGGACATTTTGAATAAAATTACTCTCTAAGCCAATTTTGTGTAATTGGCCGCTAACGTAATTGGTAAATGCTATTTGAGAAGAAACCCAGGAGTAAGCATCTAACATCTTACAGCTTATTCAGATGTTGCAGATGATCTGCATTTTGTAGAATGGAGTAATTTATTATTTGCACATGATATCTGATTTTTGATGATCCATTTGTAGTCTATATTGTCTATATAGGATTTAGAACAAAAACATGGAATGAGCATTAATTTTGTTTTCACAATACCACTTAATTTACATGTATCTTATTTTAAATTTAATTTAAATGGATTATTTCGGAATGACTAAAAAACTATTATATTGGGGTTCTATTCCATTTATTGATATTTTTAACTTAGACTGATGTTTAATACAGTTGCTCACATAGAGAACAAATAGGCATGATGAAATTGTTTCAAACTGGTTAGATGGAATTAGATGTAAGTTGGAAAAACATACTTCTGTCACAATTTAAGCAGTCAGCAAATAATCAGAACACCTTTTGGTCTACTTACAGGAGATGTCACATAAGTGATTCCTTAACTGGCACTCTTGCCCCCCCATCCCTGTCGTATCTATCTGTACACTTCTTTCAGGACCCTTTTCCTAAAGCAAATGGGTGATTATATTACCTTCTTGCTCACAAATTCCTAACTCTCTGTTATCAACTAAATGAAGTCCAGATTGGGCTCTAGTTGGGCCTTCCTTGTTGCCTGTAGTTATTTCTCCTTCTGCCTTTCCCTGATTTTTTTTTTTTTTTTTTTTTTTCCTGAGACAGGGTCTTGTTCTGTTGCCCAGGCTGGAGTGCTTGCTCAGTCTTCTGAGTAGCTGGGACTATCGGCATGCACCACTATGCCCAGCTCATTTTTCAATTTTTTTTTTTTTTTAGAAACAAGGTCTTGCTATGTTTCCCAAGCTGGCCTGAAACTCCTGGCCTCAAGGGATCCTCCTGCATAGCCTCCCAAACTGCTGAGATGACAGATGTGAGCCACTGCACCCAGCCTCTTTCCTGGATTTTGTACCAAACTGAACTATGTTCCTAGAAAAATGACATTCCCCAACCCATTTCTGGGAAATGCACCCTCGTCTTGATTCCCCTTTTCATCATCTTTCTACATGGCACCCATATTCTCTAACCAGTGCTATCCAAGGTCAGGGAGAGAAAGCTCATGGTCCCAGGTCCAAGAGCTGCCTTCATTCAGGTTAAGTGGCTTTATTAGCCAGAGTTTCCTTATCTGTAAATGTAATACAGCACTTTTAATGTACAATGGTTTTAGGGACCAAATCAGATAAAATACGCAAAACACATACACAATACCTGGAATACATTGGGTGCTCTGTAATAAAATAAATTCCCAGCTTAAAAAAAAAAAAGTTTTTCATAACTGTTTTCTGTTGCCACACTGGAAATAAGCTCTCCTCCTTTGACCTGTCATGGCACTTCATTTAAAATTTTGAAATATTCTTGGCTGGGCGTGGTGGCTCACGCCTGTAATCTCAGCACTTTGGGAGGCTGAGGTGGGTGGATCACCTGAGTCAGGAGTTCGAGACCAGCCTGGTCAAAGTGGTGAAACCCCATCACTACAAAAAATACAAAAATTAGCCAGGCATGGTGGCGGACACCTGTAATCCCAGCTACTCGGGAGGCTGAGACAGGAGAATTGCTTGAATCCGAGATGCTGAGGTTGCAGTGAGCCAAGACTGCGGCATTGCACTCCAGCCTGGGTGACAAGAGTGAAACTCCATTAAAAAAAAATTCTCATAATTTTCTATTAGAGTAGATATTGGACATATCATCTCTATTAGGCTGTAAATTCTTGAAACTATAAATACTTTATTTGTTTCTGTAATGTCCACAGCTTTGAAACAATCCCTTTTACATGAAAACGAGTCTTAATTGACTGGAAATATTAGTGAAAGAATGGCAACTACTCTCAGGTGCGGGGGGGTGTCTCAGCACTTGAATAAATTTTTTAAAACAATGTAACATATCTCAGTAATCATTTTTTGTATTGACTGCATGTTAAAATAAAACATTTTGGATCTGCCAGGTTTACTGGACTATATTACTAAACTTAATTTTACCTTTAAATTTACCTTTCAGAAAATGTACAATTACATGTGTGTCTCCCATTCCGTTTCTATTGTACAGCTCTGGAATCTCAGTATTAACATTCCTCAGCAAAAACATCAGCTCTCAAAGGAAACTGTGGACTTGTGAATTTACAAATCTCTGATTGATAATAGACACTAGCTGATTTATTATGTAGATTAATAGGTAAATGAATAAATGAGCAAATGTACACATGGAAGGACAAAAGGAGAGATGGAATAAAAGATCAATGAAGGCACAGACTGTATCTGTCTCACATATTTATGTGTCCCTAGCATCTAGAACATTCTGTGTCTGTTAAGTGCTTATATGCATGTCTTACATACTAGCGTTGTCTAAAAGTTTTTATTGGCCTAGTCCAAGTGTATTGAACTACCTCAATACTGGAATGTCTATGACTAATGGCTTGCTTTACACCCATAGGTTACATGACTATTTCTATTTTGTAGAGCAGATAGTAAAAACTTAAGACAACTTAGCAATTAAGAAGTGCTACTGGGAACAATTCTGTTTAATTATAAAAGGGCAGTTTTAGATATCTACTCTGTGGGCACTGGCATAATTTGTGAAATATCAGCACAAATGTTCCTGTCTTCATATAGGGCAACTCAATTTATGAAATTCAACAATTTGGAAATTTTATAAATCATAAAAAAGATTTATATGCTTTATTTGAAAACTGGGGCTTTTAGAGTTCACAAGCAAACTAGTACCAACTTACTTCCATCTCTCATTCTAGTCTTTGAACTGGTACTGTGTGGAAATTAGTTTTTGAGCAGAGAGTATACTATTGATGTGTGTCACATTTTAAGAAGGATATTGCTCTCTTTGTAGTTCTTTGTTGACTCTATAAATGATTTACTATAAATGCTCATTGTAAGAATATGTGAAATACAGAAAGTTTAATATAAATAAAAAGATCTGAGTTTCTGATACCCGAAAGTAGCCCTTAAAGTATTTTCACACACAAAGTTCCAGACATTTTAGTCATGCACACATTTGGATTACATGTATACAATTTTACAAAAATTAGGTCAATTTTGTAAGGTTTTTAACTTAATAATACGCTGGAAATATCTTCTTCTCATATCAACACATGAAATTACCACATTTATGCCAGGATAATGTTGCATTAAATTAATGCATCATAATATATGTAACCTGGCTCCTCATGATGGGCATGTCAATCTTTTCCAGTTTTTGATACAAATAACACTGCGATGAAGTGACTCATGCATTCATTTTTGTTCACTGATTTGATGGGCCCTTTAGTAAAAATTTGACCATATGTTCTTGCTGGGTCAAGGTTATGCACTTATTAATACATGTTGCTAAACTGTCTTCAAAGAAGTTGTACCAATTTACATTCTGCTTCCACATTCCTTAGCAATACAAATCTAGTTTTTGCAATGAAAGTTACTGGGACAGTAACATTTATTCTTTAGAGTTTGAGTTTTATGCAGTCTATATATTAGGTGCTACCAGAAAGATTAACAACTATAAATACTGTTCTGATTGTGATTTCCTCAAGGTGAAATAGTTAAATTATTCTTTTGAGATTGTCTGACTTAGATCTGCATATTCTTGTTAAGTTCAGCTTTCAGCTACAAGTTTAACTTGTTGTTCATTGCATCTAGTATCTTCTTGGATTAACACATGTTCTTCTTAAATGAAAATTGTTGTTTCTATGTATATTGCTGGCGTTTCACGTAGAGAAGAGCAGGTGAGGATACCACTTCTTTATCACCTCAGGGCAAAATCAAGCTTGATTGTATAGCAGTGAGGTACCTGTTATACAGTATACTCTCTAAGAGAGACACAAATAACTAATTCCATGGCTTTGTTCACACCTGTCTCATGCTATTGTGGAAAGTGAAAGTTTAGATTCCTTTCTGAACTGAGAGAAATTTCTTGAGCACTCACTATATGCTTGAGTAAATATGTAATAAAACCTGCGACCTAAAATAAATTATAACCTATTTGCTCTACTGTTCTTTGACATCTAAACATGTAAATCTGAACTGGAAAACTGACGTATCCCCTTTGTCCATGAATGAAATGTCTGATAAAGCCAAGTATCTCTGTAACCAGATCTCCTCTTGTTCTACATTTGATTGGAACTGCATGTAAAATATGATTTACCAGGGCATTTAGAATTAATACCTCATAGGTTGTAACGTAGTTCAGTACTTGAAGGTACTTCCAAAGCTATCTGCCTTTTTTCCCCCTCAGTTCAGAATTTGTATGGGGAAGGGATTTTGTTTAAATTTTATTTTAAATTAGGTATAAGGAAGGTCAGATCATCATAAATAATTGTGTTTAAATCTATACAAATAAATATATCAGAAAGTGTATGTAAGTTTTTGTTTTGTTTTTCAAATTAAGTTCTGAAACTCAACTAGACCTTGTTTCCAGAGAATTAAGAGGAGCAGTTTGCCAATGCTGTCTAGGCACATTATTTTGTAGCTAACAGGAAATCTTGAGTGATCAGCAGCCACTAACAGATCATTAACCAGGTTTTGTGGCCTATGGCAGACAGCCTTCTGATTAGAAGTTGAAACAGAAAGCAACATAGTTGTTACTCTTCTTTGTGATTTCTGAATAGAAGGGAGAAATCAAGCTAAATTTGGACTGTCGTTTCCTTAAATGTTCATTTTACAAATGAAGACATTAATCCTGAGATGTTGAGCAGTTTACCCAGGATTATCATCCCTTCCATAAAAATCCCACTGTCCATCTGATAAGCCCTTTTTTTTTAAAATCTTACAAAACTGTTGAATGATTTTTATGGAAAGGATAATAAAGATACCTGGAATGATTGTCTTGGTGTTTCTGAGAAACGCATTTCTAACCAAAAAGGAAGATGAAATCAAAGAGCTTACTACTAGAAATAATGGGGTCAAAGCCTCATCCAACTTTACCTTTTGATAAAAAGCTACTAAAAAGTAATTCATCACTGAAAAGAAAACAGCAAGTATTAAAATGATGTCTTTGTAGCAGTGAGTTTATTTGGTGCCTTTCTTAGCAAGGACATTGTCCAAGTTTTTATTAAATTTATGCTGACTGTGTGTTAAGAGTTCATATCTTAATTTAAGAATCCTGAAATGGCTTGTCTCCTTGATACTTACTTAAATTAAATTTAGAAATATTCGTATCTGAGATATATCACAGTGTAGAGTAAACAGCTTAGGTCTTTATTTAAATCAGCAATTTAAAACCTGGGTTCTATGTATCACTTATAAACTCCTCTCCTGGGAGTGCCAGATGTATGCAGAATGTAAAACATCCAGTAACCCAAATGGAACCCTAGGGACCCACGGATTTTGAAGATCTTCTATGAAGAGTTTGTTCAACACTTTCACCCCCAATTATATGACCTATAGAAATACAGAGCCACAGCCAGGATTTCTGAAAATTCTAAGGACGTTTTCTGTGTCTCTATTATTTCAGAGTTCTGTCCCCTACCTATTTTTTCTGTGCTGTACTATGTGGCACAGATGTGAAAATCCACAGCATCTTTGAGTCCCTCCCCAATCACTCACACAAAATGTAATGATTTCATAAATACTTGTTATGGAAAGGGAAATCTGGAGAAGGGGTTTAAATTGCAGTAACAAGGCCAGGCAAGACGGCTCATGCCTGACATCTCAGTGCTTTGGGGGGCTGAGGTAGAAGGATTGCTTGAGCCTCAAAGTTTGATACCAGACTGGCAACATATCTAGAGCTCGTCTCAAAAAAAAAAAAAAAAAAAAAAAATTAGCCAGGGTGGTAGTGCACACATGTACTCCCAGCTACTGGGGAGGCTAAGATGAGAGTATTGCTTGAGTCCTGGAGTTCCAGGTCACAGTGAACTATGATCTCACCACTGCACTCCAGCTTGGGTGACTGAGTGAGACCCTGTCTCTAAGATAAATAAATGAATAAGAAGAATAAAATAAAATAAAATAAATGACAGAAACAAAAACTGGCCAAATGAAACAGAGGTTATCTCTTTGCAGTGTCTTTTGGGCAGTCCAACCTGTTACATTTGTGAGGATGGGGCCTCTTGATTTTGCTAGCTCCTCTCTTTTTCCTTCCTATTCTGTTCTCTACCCTCTTTTATTCTTCTATCCTCTATGAAAGTAGAACACTTCTCTCCAGATACTCTAAAGTTGAATTTTTCAAATGTCCTATGACCTTGCACTCGTACCATCTATTCAAACACATATTAAAATATCTTTCCAAGCAAAGGCAGTTCCTGTTTACCCCTTGACCAAGGAATTGTGATGCCTGATTACATATTTTTTCCTTCCATATTACAATAAACATTTCATATTAAAACATGAAAGCGACACAGACCTTGAGCAATATTGCTATTTGCATAATCAGTTGCTATTTGCATAATCAATTGGCATACAAATCATCAGTGTACATAGCTTGCTGTCCCTGGAAACTAAGAATATAAAATCAATGGAGGCTTAAGTGTAGCAGTTTCTTTAGCGCCTCAGGAAGCTGATGAGCAGTAAGTTACTTTCCTTGACTTGTATTTCTGTGTTGCTAGGTAGTTCTGAAAGCTACTAGTTAGACCATACGGCATGGGCTGTTTGAATTTACTTAGCTGTTGTTAGCAGGATGCTTCCTGTGTGTTTTTATAACAAAATTCTGCAGTGTTTTCGGGCAGTACTTCTGTGATTTCTTACTGGTAAAATACCCCAAATGAAATAATTATTGCATTGTTATCATGGAGATGGATGTAACCCCATGGCAGAGATGTACGCTGTGCAAACTCATTATTTTCAAGGTCTAAATAGAAGTCATTGATTCTCCCTGCATATATCAACATGCATCATGACAATCCAACCAAATGAGATAGTGGTACTCTGATGATCAATGTGAGGCCACAATTGGATCGCTGTGGAGCTCTAAGCACATCTGAGTATGTGTAACTTGAAAATCTTTTGTTCCTAGCATTCTACTAAGTTTCTGACACAAGTGTCACATTAAAGAAAGCTTGTAAGAAAAGAAAAATTGTTAGCAAAATCTCATACACTAGAAGTGACAAAAATTGCGTAAGGAGGGTTCAGCAGGAATCGTTGTCTTATGACACGATCGGTTCTAGAATTCATGCCGTGAGCCAGGTTAACTTTCCAGGAAGTTACGGAAGACAAAGCTGATCCTGTTAATGTGTGTAGTTCACCTAAATGGGTCAAATGGCACTGATACCCATATCAGCCATTGATGACTGGGTGGTACATTGCACAAAGGTCTTGGAAAAATGTTTGCTCTGAGGAAGCATCGCAGTGACCTGTGAGAGGAGTCAATTTGCTCAGGCTCATCAGGGTTTGCCTCAACTTCTGAATCGAAGCTTGATTGCTTTGCATGGGTGATGCTTTTGCCATGCTAGGAAGGCCCTCAAAATGATGACACATTTTCTACTGTGTCATGCACTTGCTTACAAATCTGAAGGATCCATTTTCTGTTGTGGCAATTGGAGTATACCAAGTGAGCAGAGAGCTTGCTCCAATTATAACATCTCCTATGCCTTTTTTGAAAGAAAATGATACTGAATGTATTGCCTTTTATCATGTGGAAATGAGGTGTTTTTAGTGACTGGATACTTATTTGTGTTTCAAATGTGGAAAGAAAGAAATCAGGAATTGTTTTTGCTGTAAAGCTAAAATTTAGGAAAAAGTCTTATATATGAGATACTTGTTTCAGGAAATAAAGGGATGAATGTTGCAAGTTAAATCTTACTGAGTTTAGAGCACTTAGATGATTTTATGTCTTGTCATTTTTCCCAGGAGAGCTTACAGTGAAAATACATCCCAGATCCTCTGTTTGAAACTAGGATTGTATCTTACAATAGTAATATGATAAAATGTGATGAAAAGGAGGTTCTTTTTTTTTTTTTTTGAGATGGAGTCTCATGCACCCATCTTTACTTTTTTTTTTTTTTTTTTTTTTTTTTTGAGATGGAGTCTTGCTCCGTGATCCAGGCTGCAGTGCAGTGGCACGATCTCGGCTCACTGCACCCTCCACCTCACGGTTTCACACCATTCTCCTGCCTCAGCCTCCCCAGCAGGTGGGACTACAGGCGCATGCCTCCATGCCCGGCTAATTTTTTTGTATTTTTAGTAGAGACGGTGTTTCACCGTGTTAGCCAATATGGTCTCGATCTCCTGACCTCGTGATCCGCCTGCCTTGGCCTCCCGAAGTGCTGGGATTACAGGCGTGAGCCACCGCGCCCGGCTCAGCCATCTTTACTTATAAATTGCAGTGGCTCATGCCTGTAATCCCAGCACTTTGGGAGGCCGAGGCGGGGCGGATCACGAGGTCAGGAGATCGAGACCATCCTGGCTAAAGCGGTGAAACCCCGTCTCTACTAAAAATACAAAAACAAAATTAGCCGGGCGTGGTGGCGGGTTCCTGTAGTCCCAGCTACCGGGGAGGCTGAGGCAGGAGAATGGCGTGAACCTGGGAGGCAGAGCTTGCAGTGAGCCGAGTTCATGAAACTGTACTCCAGCCTGGGCGACAGAGCGAGACTCCGTCTCAAAAAAAAAAAAAAAAAAAAAAAAAGTTTATTTTTTTCTCTTTCTTGCTTGTGTAATAGGCTGTAGCTCAGAGCCCTCCCTTCCCTGTCTATGGAGAGACTCCTTTGTCTGGATTCTTTCTGTTGGTAGCTCACTTTATACATCAGGCTTACAATATTTCAGAAGTAGACATTAAAGGAAGGGGAATCCCTCACACATTCATTTCCCTTGAAATCAGAAGTAACACACTCCATTGAATCCTACTAGAGTACGAACACTTTCCATTACTTTTATTTTCATCTGACATCTGATGTATTTGAACCAAGAATACAGATTTTGGGGAGGGCATGATGGAAAATGTCCAAAGAGAGAGAAAATGTCCACTGAGAGCACTGATTAGAACCAAGTTTCTGCTTCTTTTCTTAATCCAGTCTATCATTGTTGGACATTTGGGTTGGTTCCAAGTCTTTGCTATTGTGAATAGTGCCACAATAAACATACGTGTGCATGTCACATATATACCATGGGATACTATGCAGCCATAAAAAATGATGAGTTCATGTCCTTTGTAGGGGCATGGATGAAGCTGGAAACCATCATTCTCAGCAAACTATCGCAAGGCCAAAAAACCAAACACCGCATGTTCTCACTCATATGTGGGAGTTGAACAATGAGAACACATGGACACAGGAAGGGGAACATCACACACCGGGGCCTGTTGTGGGGTGGGGGAAGGGGGGAGGGATAGCATTAGGAGATATACCTAATTTAAATGACGATTTAATGGGTGCAGCACACCAACATGGCACATGTATACATATGTAACAAACCTGCACGTTGTGCACATGTACCCTAGAACTTAAAGTATAATAAAAAAAACAAAAACAAAAACAAGCTTTTGTTTCTTTAGGCTTTAGGTCCTGCCTGAAGTCAGAAATTGAGCTTGCAGTCTGCTTCTTGGGGAAGGTAGCAGTAGTTTTTCACCTTCTACATGCAGTGATTCTAAAATGTGTAAGTGCAATAATGGCAAATTCATTATTGGGAAAAATATAAAGAATATGGCAACTAGGAACACTTTGCCAAAACAACATCATTGGTTATAAGCAATGGTCTGCCAGTGAACATTTAACAACAGACTCTCTGAGGAAAGAAAAAGCCCCTGATTGTAGCCTCTGCCAATTTCTTTGGCTATTCCCACCATGGCTGAAGACTGAAGTCAAGTTACTGGCCAGACCACACTGAAATGGATTTGGTGAGAGATGCAGACCACTGATTCCGGGGAGCCGGCTCCAAGTCACCCTTAGAGGCTTACAACTTTATCTTTTGTCAGTTGGTTGGTTTTCAGCTGGGTGAGCACAACAATAAGAAGGAAGGGAGGTTGGGCTGATGTTCCTCAGTCCTTTATGAGAGCAAAATGGAGTTTCAGGATTGGCCGTTTTCCAATCTCCAGCTTCCCATTCCTGCATAATATACTAAATAGCTTTCCATTTTTCATCACTGCAGAAGAAATAACTCAGAAACTCAAAAGAGCAATACACTGAAAGGAGTTAAAAACAATCCCTATAGGAAATATAATAAGCACACATCATCCTAGCTATATTCATGTAGTAATGCCTCTGAGCCTTGGGTGTGGGTTGCTTATGCAGTTTCTCTGGCACAGGATCACACACTATTGTCACAGCACTTGTCCCCTTGCTGTGTTGTTATTTGTTTGCGTGTCTCTCTGCCCCAGTAGACAGAGCCTGAGCTCCTTGAGGGCAGGAACCATTTGTTTTTGTTTTTTTTTCTTCACTATCTCCTAACCTTAGCAGAGTGCCTGGTTAATAACAGGCTCTTTTCCTGTATTCTGTGCCTCCATAGGGGGCAACTCTAAGAGCCTTTCCAGCTCCAGATCTCCCTCTGGGAGCAACCCAGGCTTCTGTGCAACCACTTTGCAATTAAATTTTCTCTTTGCTTAATCCAGCTTCCCTCATGCCTTTGTAGGTAGGAATTGTTCCTGAGAGTGCTCCGTAACAGTTATCCTGCTTGCAAGTCCCCATTTCAGAGACAATATTTAATTTATGACATTTTGAATATTGCACAGAGAAATTTGGAAATTCGTTTGGCCACTTTTCTACAGTAATGCATTTCACAGCATGAAATAATTTGCGTTATTCAAAATTGAGTATCACATGAAACCAGTGGCCCTTTGCTTGAGGGTGCTATTAAACTAGATGATCCATTAGAATCTTTGACTTCCTAAAAATGTTTCTATCACTGGGCACTGAAATCAGCTGACTTAGCTGTGATTAATGTGATTGACAGAGTTTCAAGGCAGACTGCAAACACTTTGAGAAGGAGTTCTACCATAATCATAAAGTCTTATCCTGGATAATTTTGAATAATTGCCATGGACTATTGGCCATTTTTTGGTGGCAGTAGGTACTGCCATTGAACAGGTGGATATGTGCGTTTGGTCCCAAGGCAAATGCTATGCTTTTGCAAAAGAAATCACCTTTTAATAGAACTTACTTTCACATCACCTGAATTCCTTAGTATGTCATCTGGGATTCCTGGGTACCAACAATTCCCACTTGTTCTGTGTGTCACATTGCCAATACAATCAGACATCTGCTTCTGGAATAATAAAGCTGTGTTTGTGGTGCTAGCACATACCTTGGCTTCTGTGAGTCAGGAAGCTTATTGTTGCATGTACTTGAACCATCCCGGTCTGCAGGAGCACAGCAGATTTCTCTGGAAAACAGTTTTTTTTGGGGGGGGTGTTACATAATTCAATGAAAGTGTCTTAATGTATGAATCTCAGAAATCAGGATGATTAACTTCAGACTTTGGCATGGCCTCAAACAGCCATTATTAACACTGGGCTTGTATGCCCTGGTTTTAGAATGAAATTCCTAATTTAATTATATCTCAGTAGTCCTCAATGGATTGACAGTGCCCTTCTTATTAACAAGATCTCAGTCTCAATTCTAGAAGATGCTTCTTTTAGGTATCAGTAAAGTGGGACAAGTAGACCTTCAGCAATTTTCCTGAATTAGGGAAGACTGGGAAGTGCTATTATAATCATATTGTAATCACTAGTATTACAAATTAGAGAAATATGTAACTATAGAACTGCAGGTACTAAAAAACACAGAGTAAAGTCATATTTCTTTCTTTCTCTTTATATATATAGTATATATAAACACGCACACATATACATGAGTATATATAGTATATATGTACTCATGCACATATATATACTACATATACATATATACACACTTAAAATTATATATGTGTATATAGTATGTTTAAGTACACATATATGTGTATATATACACATATATGTGTATCAGCCATTTTATTTTATATATGTATATGTACACATATATAATAAATGTATGTATACACATATATAAAAATATATATGTGCACATATATAAAAAATATATATGTGCACATATATATAAAATATGTGTGTGTATATATACCCACATAGATGAGTAGACCAATGCAGCTGTATGATATAGATATAGAAATAGATGCATATCATAATTTGGGTCACATTTTTAAATGGGGTAAAGCACAAGTGAAATGTCATTAAAGGAGCTTATTTTATTAAATTATCTTGTCTCATGAATTTAACACACAGTTTTGCATTTTGTGATTGAACTAGTCTTTCTCTTCCTTTTCCTTCCCTTCACCTTTCTTAATACCACTGAACATTAAGCAAGACTGTAGTCCCACCACACTAGGCCTGAGACATTCCCACTGTGCTGAGAGACCCATAATTTGAGAACAGGCCTCCTGGGAAGAGAACGGTTCACGTTACCATTTTTTTTTTTCCCCAGCATGCTTCCCTCACATATCCTGGCCTGAAATGCAGAGGCCAGGGGGAAACACTGGGGAGAGGGCTCCCAGGACCTAGCAGTGTGATTATCACAGCTGGTGCTGGGTCGCTGTTTCCACAGCCACATTCCGGAGCTGTGAAAGGTCTGCCCAGACGTAAATCCCAGCCCCTCTCTGTCAGTGCTAACAGATGGCAACCTCATGGCGAGACTTGTTTTATGGCACAGATTTTATACTCAGTTGGAGCAGCCAACCTTGTATAAAATGTGACTATAATGATACCATCGCATTCCCCACCTCTATCTAAAAAGCAAAAATGTGTAACATACATGCTTTGGTACAGTGTATTAGCTGCATCAATCTAAATTTTTGGGTGTAGAAAATCACCGATGGACTTGTTTAGCAAAAAATAGTAATTTAGGGAACCAATGTGAGTTCATTAGCATTCTCATATTGGGCTAGATTTTTATAAGATATGCCTAGAACACAGAAAGATGGTAACAGTATCAAAGACAAGGAAAAAGAAAGGATAGGAACTGCAATGTATCTGGATGAAGTGGGAATTGAAAAAGACAAATCAAAAGAAAGTAACAAAATGGCCTCAAACACAGTATTATTTAGTTATTTGGGCTTAAACCCAGAAAAAACACTATTTCATTTCTTACTGTAATGAAACCTTATCTTCGAACTGGAAAAAATAGAATAAACATACTAAGAGAAAACAATCATAATAATAAGTATAATAATAAACATAAGAGGAGATTAAATATGTGAAAATATGTTAAAATCAGACCTTACCACTTAAAATCAGCTGAAGATTCCAGGTACAAATGAGCGATGTTACAGCATACTGAAAAAACATTGCAGATACTATGTCATGTCCACCTTAGCAGCACGACTTGCTTTCTTTCTCATTTTAAAGCAGAGAAAACAGTAAAAAATCAGATCATCCTGCATCAAAAGTGAATGGAGCATTAGG
Source organism: Gorilla gorilla gorilla (assembly GCF_029281585.2). NCBI lineage: Eukaryota > Metazoa > Chordata > Mammalia > Primates > Hominidae > Gorilla > Gorilla gorilla. Next base: position 28,947,357 of record NC_073232.2, read on the forward strand.
CTATATTGACAGAAGTTTGGTTTCCAGAAAAATCAAAGATGCATCCTAATTAAGACTATTATTTGGTATTGTGTTTTCAGAGAACATGTCTTACATTAATGTTGATGAAACAGATCTGATTTCTATCAACTAAAATTATGAAGAAAAGGGAACAAATATTATGTGCATTAGCTGAAAGGACTTGGAATATTTTAACCTAGAAAAGACTTGAGGAGAAAGATAAGTTAGTTCAAATATTTGAAAGGCTGTCAGATTTAGGCTTCATTTATGTCATTGCATTGGACAATAGAACAATCAGTAAGTTGAGGTTACAAGTAAACAGGTCTCCACTCAGCGTTAAAATGGGTTTTGTACAATTGCCAGCTGTTTAATTAAAGTGGAAATGAACTGCTCTGAGACAGTGAACCCTGTTCAAATGGAAAGTGAAGTCAATTGTTCAGGTTTATGGTGGAAGGAATTCTTGTATTAGATGAGTGATTAAATACGATGACCTCACTGATCTCCTTCATTTCTTTTTTGTTGTTGTTGAGACAGGGTCTCACTCTGTCTCCCAGGCTGGAGTGCAGTGGCATAATCTCCGCTCCCTGCAACCTCTGCCTCCCAGGTTCAACTGATTCTCCAGCCTCAGCCTCCTGAGTCGCTGGGACTACAGGTGCACACCACTATGCCTGGCTAATTTTTTTGTTTTTAGTAGAGATGGGGGTCTCACCATGTTGGCCAGCTGGTCTCGAACTCCTGGACTCAAGCGATACACCTGCCTTGGCCGCCCAAAGTGCTGGGAATATAGGCATGAGCCACCGCACCCGGCCCATTTCTAAAATTCTGTTTGGTTTTGGGGTGGAGTGTCATTTTGAACTTACTCAGCAACTGTGCAGGGTTGTAATATTTGAGCAGTGCTATTCATTCAAGCCATTTTATTTTCATATATTGTAAATAGTAGCAGGATATAGAGGAAATACTCAAATAAAATGTCTTTCAGTGATGTAGATGGTAGCCTGTAAAACTATTGATTAAGTACCAACATCATTGCAACAGATGGCATAACCCAGTGTCAGACCAGTAAGTTTCATCAGGGTAAGGCCGCCAATTCACAAATTGAAAACAGGTGGCAAAAGTTCCCTGGGGGACCTGGCATCTGTAAGTAATCAGTTACTGTAAAAGCCCTGGTCAGACACAAATTAGCTTCATTGCTGATGACATTTTTAATAGCTGAAGAACCTCACAGCTTTATTTAATTAGAATTTTAATATACAATATACATGCAGTTTATCACCTTTGACAATTGTTTGATTCTCTTCTACTTTTTTGGCCTAAGTTACAATATGCTAGCCAGACATTTTATTTTGGCGACACCAAAAGATCAGAAACGTGATGGAAGGCAAGATGGACTTGTCTGTCTATACTGCTAGAAGGTTTCTCTGTTGCATTTTCTCTGGTTCCTCCATTCATCCATAACCGACCCTTAAGGGGAAATCAAATACATATGTACTCGGTTTCTGTTCAGTGGAAATTAAATCCCACGAAAACCAAACTGTGATTTGAACTGAAAATAGTCATTTTTAAAGTATGTTACCAACCCTTCTGACATGATATTCCACCAACCTCCCCCTCCCCAATGGAGATGGAAGTAAATTAAAGTTTATTCATAGGGAAATTGACATATAAGACAATGGATAAAGACATAAATTGCTAACATTGTCCAAAATCGATATTTTCAAAGCTTTGGGTCTTCTACTTCAAGGCTTCATTGGAAAGTATGATGGAAAGTGAGAATTTAGTAGAAAAGCCAGGCTACTCCGTTTGGGGAAAAACGAATAGCTTAGAGTCCTTTGGACATACCATGGGAAGATCTCTGTATATTCATGAACGCTATTGGCCAGTATTTCAGTTAATATGGTAAGATAATTTTTATTCTGACTATACTCAGTAATTTGTCAGAAAAGCATTTGCTTTATGGAAACAGTAAGTTTCTGCATCTATAACAATTGAGACAGGTCATGAAACAGAATAGAAATGTAACAGAAAACAGCAGAATGATTTAAAATACCCTGTTTTTGGAAAATAAACGCTATGTGAAGTCAAATAAAACATACTGCATACAATCCGGAAGTTCACTCACCTCCACGTTTTCCGTTTTCTCCATAGTGACATAGAGGACTCAAAGGCGGAAGTCAGCCACATAAAGTGGCTACATTTTTAGTCTAAATGAAGAAGCAGTAGAGGGCATTGGAAGAAGTTTAATCTCATGCCTATGTTCTTGAACTTGCCTCTGTCCCCCAGCCTCTTCCCTATACCAGGAGAAATTTTATCTTCATCTGCTGCTTTGTTTTCTACTAGGCATTATTCTCCTCTCTAAAATGAAGAAAGCACTTTGCATTATTGGCTTTGGTCAAGGCTTTGGTTTGTATTTTATTAGTTTATTCCGGTCATGAATGACTGATTTATTGTTTGACAAAAACTTTCTGGTCATCATGGCCTTCGTACTTTGTATGCATCAACTGCCTCATCATCATCATAATCAGGAGGCTGAATGTTTTTAAAGTTTAAAAGCAGTAAGCCCCTTGACAGATTACAATGACATTTCCAAGACAGTTCATATGAGGGAAATGGAATCAAGCAATAGACAGTGAATGCCTTCCTGTGTATAACTGTGATGTGAACTTAAGCCTTCTATATATAATGAAAGCCCTGTTGGATTACACACATCACCCTTCAGATTTCATAGCTGTTGCTAACTGCAAAGCACAAGTAGTAGCCTCCTCTACAGCCAATGAAGACATTATCTTGGCTTCCGATTTTTTTCATTGAGAAGATAGATATGGCATTTTCCTATTGATGTCATTGTGTAAACATAAAGACATATTTTAGATGCTTTTGACTATGAAATTCTCAAATCCTCAATTGTGGTTTTGTAGCTCCCAGGTATACTGCCATGGTTCAGGAAGGGATTTCTGGGGAGTGGGATGCAACATCCGGGCAGCACCTCCATTGGTTCAAGAACTAGGGCAGTGAAAAAGCAATAGAGAACAAGCCTGGTGTTGCACTGATGCCCCTGAGTAGTCCTAAAACAGTCCCAAGAAATCTAGAGTAAACATGTTCTTCCGTGGGAGTCTCTCTCTGAGCTTCGTTCCAATCTCACAGAAGGATTTGCTGAAGTTGGCTTGGACCTAAAAAGCATAAAATCCCATGGGTAGGTAAAGATGAAACCATGCAGCTGTTCCTAGAAACTTCAAGTTCTGCTCCTGATTCTCTTTGTCTTAGTAAGACTTTTGATTTTAGATATGATTTAATATAATATATAGTCAAGTGATAATACAGCCCGTTGGTGATTATTGTTTAGATTTTAAAGAAGCTGACTTACTGACTCATTATTCCTCTTCACATTTTGTTGCTTACCTTTTAGTTATTTCTGTTTTTCAAGAAGCTCTTGAGAATGAGAGGAGTGAATGTGCCTGTGTTTTTTATATACTAATCATAACATGATGAGTGAGTTATTTCAAGAGGTGAAAATCACTGGCCAAAACTAAACTTCCCAGTTCACTGTATATTTGGGTTTATCACATAGCTCAGTTCCTTAATAACATGGGTAAGCAAAAAATTACTATAGGCTAGTTATTATTTCCCCCTTAACAATCAAAGTTGTTATACCGGAAATCAGAGGTAAGAATTCAATAAGAGTGCTGAAATGAGAGGGCTGAGATGTACATTGTGTACCCTGGTGAGTAAGAAGGCTGGGTAGGGGCCGGATGTAAAGGTTGGGGTTTGAAATTCTTGGATAAAGAAAAATGAGCAGCTTCTGGGCAAAAGAAATACTTTTGGGCTTTTCTACATTCTAATATTTATTAGGAAACTGTGTTGTTCTAGACTTTTCTGCTTATCATGTGTTTTTTTCCATTTATTCATCTCTCGACAAACATTTATTAAACTCATTTTTTATGAAGCAATGTGTCTGATCATAACTTGCTATGATCATAACAAGCTGGGATTATAACAAGTCGACTCAGCCCATCCAAGAAGGAATGGAAGATGTGTTTACATGTGATTTAAGTCAGCATATGTTCATTGCCATGCCGAGAGGAAGAAAGTTTTTGTGAATGTGTAATCTCGCTGGGGATCTGATTGGGCAGGGGCGGCTAAAGCACAGGGCAGATGGAGGGAGAGATCCTAGGAACAGGGAGTGGCATGCGTTGTGCATAGAGGGAGGAAGTTCCAGTAATTACTTGGGGAATGGGAGAGCAGTTCATTATAGCTACAAGCTTTGAAGGGTGAGTTGAGATATCATTTGAAATGGACTTGAAGATCAGACTAAGATGCCCAGCCTTTATCCTGTGGACAATTTAGAGCCAGTATACATTTTTGAGCAGGACTTCTGATACTATCAACATATATCTGGCTGCTCATCAGTGTTGGACTGGATAAAGGAAATGTGGTACATCTATACTGTGGAATTCTGTGTAGCCATAAAAAGAATGAAATCATGTCCTTTGCAGCAACATGGATGCAGCTGGAGACTGTTATCCTAAGCAAATTAATGCAGAAACAGAAAACCAAATACCCCACGTTATCACTCAAAAGTGGGAGCTAAACACTGAGGACTTGTGGACATTGAGAGAGAAACAATAGACACCAGAGTTTACTTGAGGGTGAAGGGTGGGAGGAGAATGAAGATTGAAACCTATGTATCGAGTACTGTGTTCACTACCTGAGTGAAGAAATAATTTGTACAGCAAATCCAAGCAACATGCAATTTGCCCATGTAACAAACATGCACACACATCTCCCACGATAAAAGTTGGAAGAAAAAAACAAACCTGCACACACATCTCCCACGATAAAAGTTGGAAGGAAAAAAATGATGTGTCTGGCAATCATGACCAAGGGAGACTTGATTAAGGAGAGAATGGATACAGGGGCACAGTTGAGCTGTTAAAATAGGGAAGAGTTATTTTTAAAAAGCCTAAACTTTTATGTAATGTTGAAATAAGAAGGAAGTGGTACTTAATTGACCAGTTGGAGAAAATTGAGCTAATTAGTGTCCTTAGGGTGCTTTTTACTGCACTGATGAAACAAATGTATTTAAAACCTCACTACTTCCTATCTACATGTAGTGAATAGTCAGAATTAAGAAAAATATCTAAAATTGTATGTTAACTTGTATTTTTGCTAAAGGAAAAACCTATTAAGATTTTAATAACTTTTCTATGGTGGAAGGAATACAATAATTCTTTCAATCCACAGATTAAAATTCAGATTTTTAACTTAGAGTCCTTAATGAGATTTAAAAAGAGTTTTTGGCTTTGAATTTTAATTATATTTTTTCTTAATAAGCTGTGCCTATGGTTAATTTCTATATCTTTGTGAAAATTTTGTCATTTTCAATTGATGAAGGTGTTTTGATTAACTTTCTTCAAGATCTGCGTATATATATGTATATACACACATATATGTATACATATATATGTGAATATATATACTCATTGCTATTGTGCTTCTTGCAATGCACTAATTACTTTATTGTCTTCATTATTGTCAAGGAATTTGGTAGGAAAAGAAGGATATTTGTTCAAAGATACTTTGGGCTTTCCACTTCTAATTGGAATTTCTACTTTCTATTTAGAAGTTAAAATCTGTAAGTAGAAACACACAAAAAAAATTGCTTTGGTAGACCCTACAGAATCAAAAGACATACGTTTTAGGTTTACCTTTAGAGAAACAGCAGTTTTGCCAGTACAGGAAAAAGTTATAATACTGGAATTTTCCCTGTGATGATGAATTGCCAGTCTGAGAGGAAGTGGTTGGGGAATGGTGGCCCACCAGCCTGAAAGCCCCAAGAACAACCATTAATAAGCACTCTTTGGTTGAACACCCATCATTATGGGGACTGAGCTCCCTGGGAGAGCGCCATTCTGCCTCCATTTGACATTCAGAATTGTCAGTAAGAGAATGAATGGAAGTGTATAAACTCTTCCTGAAACAGACTGAAAAAGTCTTCATTTGGAGTAAAGAATAAGGAGCTAAAATTAAAACATCTCATTTTTTCAAGAGAGTTTTATAGGTGAAACTAGAATCATGATAGTTACTTCGATTACGCTAAAAAGTAAGACTTGGGATATTTTATGTATACCGTGTTTTAAGTGCCAAACATTTTCAATACTCAACTTTTGAGAGCCTAAAAGGGTGGAAAGCAAGTTTGATAGAGATCATCAATAGTTTGCCTTTTGAAGCTCTTTTTGAAAAGCTAGAGAAAGACTCAAATTATCTAGATTATGTGGCTGTTCCTTTAAGTAGGATTACTTATGTCATGTTTGCATCAGGAAGTAGGTAAGTGGCCAATTTCTCATGTAGTTCCACAATCTTCAACAAAATCAACTTATTGCTGGATCCTCATTGGACCACGAGATGTAAATTGTTAGTTCCACAACCAGCTGGTGGTTTCTGTGGCCCAGGGAGGGCTGTCAGCCAGTCTATGGGCTGAAATGTTGGTGACAAAGCAACATTAACATGGAAATATGAAGTCGTTCAAAGGCCATACTTCACTGGCTGATGGCTGGACTCTTAGCTCAGAGGAAGAAGGGAAAAATAAATTGCTCTGGTGTTTACTGTGTCTGGAAGTGAAGTCAAGAATTATCTTGTATGTGGGGAGAAAAACTTTCATGGGGAATGAAGGAAAGAAACAGATGAGTATACAATTAGGGGACTTAATTTCCAAATCCTGTGGTCTTCTCACAGTTAGCTGTAAATGCCCTATGCTATCTCTTAGCCACTTATTAGCGCTGTAAGGGCAGGGACCGGGTCTGGTTTGCTTACTACTATACCCATGGAGAACCTAGTTGGCATTCAATAGATTTCAGTTAAATAAATAAGTGAACAAATATCTAAACTTGGAGTGTAATTTTGTTTAGTAACAGAATCATTCCAGTTTAAATATTGAAACAATGAAACGCTCTGGTCTTGATTCTCAAAGGCAACTTGTTGAAGGACCTAGGAAAAGGTCATCTTCTGACCTTTATAATGAAAATGAGTGTGTTAGACAAGTTATCATTATTCCATTTTCATAAAAATCATATGAACACATAGTTTAAAGAGTTGTAAACAATCATCGGCTCTGTCATATCCCATTTCCCAGAGGCAACTGTTTTCACTTCTTTTTAGCTATTTTCTCATGGTATTTTTCTACTTATATCTAAATAATATGGTAATAGTGCTAGCTCTGGTTTTTCAACTTTAATAATTATCTCTTAAAACACAGCAGAAGGCCTGGCGCAGTGGCTCACGCCTGTAATCCCAGCACTTTGGGAGGCTGAGGCGGGCGGATCACGAGGTCAGGAGATTGAGACCATCCTGGCTAACACGGTGAAACCCCGTCTCTACTAAAAAAAAATACAAAAAATTAGCCGGGCATGGTGGCAGGCGCCTGTAGTCCCAGCTACTCGGGAGGCCGAGGCAGGAGAATGACGTGAACCCAGGAGGCAGAGCTTGCAGTGAGCAGAGATCGCGCCACTGCCCTCCAGCCTGGGAGACAGAGCGAGACTCCATCTCAAATAAATAAATAAATAATTAAAAATAAATAAATAAAACACAAAGGAAGATGAGATTTTTGTTCTTTAAATTTAATCCAGCCCCTGTCACACGCCATCCCCCCAACTTTCCGATATTAACATTCTTAGCTATCTTACTAATAAGAGCACTATTTAGAGCTGAGAAGTTTCAGATATTATGAATTCCTTCATCTCTCTTTTGAGTTGGATTCCCTATTTCATAAATTTCTCGTCTTTACTTTTCCTTGATTTACTGTCTGATTTTGGTATAATATGTCCTCTAATAGTTTCCTGGAAAAGAATATTTTGGACTGAGATGGGTGGATTACTTGAGGTCAGGAGTTTGAGACCAGCCTGGCCAACATGGTAAAACCCCATTTCCTCTAAAAATACAAAAATTAGCTGGGCATGGTGGCATGCACCTGTAATCCCAGCTACTTGGGAGGCTGAGGCAGGAGAATGGCTTGAACCTGGGAGGGGGAGATTGCAATGAGCTGAGATCGTGCCACTGCACTCCAGCCTGATGACAGAGCGAGACTCCTTCTAAAAATAAAAATAAAAAAGAATACATTGGAGATAAGTATCTCAGCCTTTGCATCCCTAAGTGGCCTATCCCCATGCATAGTTGGCTGTACATTGAATTTTAAGTTGAAATTCATTTCTCCACACAATTTTGAAGGCATTGCTCTTTTGTCTTCTAGTTTTCCTGTGTTATTGTTGAGAAATCCTAAGTAATTTTTTTTGTTGTTTGTTTTTTTGTTTTGTTTTGTTTTTTTGAGACAGAGTCTCACTCTGTCACCCAGGCTGGAGTACAGTGGTGCGATCTTGGCTCACTGCAACCTCTGCCTCCCAGGTTCAAGTGATTCTCATGCCTCAGCCTCCCGAGTAGCTGGAATTACAGGTGCCTGCCACCACACCCAGCTAATTTTTTGTAGTTTTAGTAGAGACAGGGTTTCACTCTGTTGGCCAGGCTGGTCTTGAAATCCTGACCTCGTGATCCACCCTCCTTGGCCTCCCAAAGTGCTGGGATTACAGGCGTGAGCCACTGTGCCTGGCCCTAAGTCATTTTAATCTTTGGTGTGAGATCTTTTCTTTCTCTCTTTCTCAGTCTCTTAACTATTTTTAGCTGCCATCAGCGTACAAAAATTTCATGATGATGTGCCCAGATGTGGGTGTAATTCTTTCATTGCAGAGCACCCATTGTGTTCTATCAGTCTGGAAACTCATCATTGCTGGGAAACTTACTTGGATTATTTCTTTAATTTTCTCCCCCTCTATATTTTACTTGTTCTCTCCCTTTTGTGTGTGTGGGGGTGGTCTATTATTGAGTTCTGAGGCCTTCTGGAATAATATTTTCTGACTCCCTTTTATTTTTTTTTTCATTTTCTTGTCCTTATTTTTTCCATTTCTTCCCCTTATTTTTTTCTTTCAGTATCCTCTTTTAATTCTTCTTTTATTCCTAATATTGAAATTTCAATTTCTAGGAGTTATTTCCTCCTATTTTTTATTTAAATAAAATCCTGTTCTTATTTCATGAATGAAAGGTATTCTCTGATCTTTCTGAGGATATTAATGATAGTGTCCATCTCATGGCGTAATATCTGTTCCCTTCAAATTGCCTGTGTCTGTTGAGTCTCACTTGTTTATATTAGAGGCATTCCTCAGACGTTGTGAAGTCCTTGGCTGTTTGCTTGTATTGTGAAATGGGATGCTAGAAAGCCGATTGGCATTCACTCTAGATGGATCCAACCAGGTCTTTTTATCGGTCTTTTGTGCTGGGGAGATTCTGGGACCTCCCACTAAATGTATGGACTCTGACCAACAGTATCCACATCACCCAGAAGATTGTTAGATGCAGAATCTCTGGCCTAACCTCAAACTTACTCATAAAATCTTTCACAAGATCCCCAGGATAGGAACGTTGCCCTGGAGAACAATCTTCTATCCATCTGCTTGGAGGGCCTAAGCCTGGATATTAGCATTCTAGGAGGCCACTGGGGGAGGGGGCAGAGGGCAAATGTTTCCACATTCTGATGATAATCTTTCAGCTAATCTCCTGATTATAAGGGCAGTGTGGCCGCTTTCACCATTGCACAGTATGTTAGTCCAGGAAGCTGTGACGATGTATCATATGATTGGTGGCTTAAACAATATACATTTATTTCTCATAGTTCTGTAGGCTGGGAAATTCAAGATCCAGGTGCCAGCAGATTTGATGTCTGGTGAGGACTCTTTCTGGGGTTTGCAGATGGCTGCCTTCTTGCTGTATCCTCACATGGCAGAGGGGGTGGGGTGGGGAAATCTCATGTGTCTTTCTTTTTTTTATAAGGGCACTAATTCCATCATGGGAGGCCCACCCTTACAACCTAATCTGAGCCTAATCACCTCCCAAAGGCCACACCTCCAAATATCACCCAATTGGGGATTAGGCTTCAATATATAAATCTTGAAAAATGTAAACATTTAGTTAATAGTACCTGGTGTCTCTCTGTTTTACCCTTTCCAGATAATATGTCTCCAGTTTTCTGCTAAATTGAGCAGATCATCTGGTAGTCTGGCTGCTTCTTAATCCTCCTAAATTTCCTACCCTACCTTCCCTATCTTTCTGGTATATCCAACCTGTGAGCAAATCAGCATTCTATTTTTCTGGAGGCTAAACTTTGTATCTCTTCTGTTCTTTTCCATTTTATTTGTTTTATGGGTTTATGGTTTTTAAAGGTCCCTATACCTGGATTTTAGTGAGTTTTATAGTAATAGCAGAAACAAATGCATAGATTCAGCTTACAGTCTTTAACCTGAAGTAGATTAATTAATCTTTAAGATTCTTCTGACTCTCAAATTGTACATGTCAATTTCTCTATTATCTCTATAGACTAAATATATCTTGTTACTGGGATTTTTTTCTTACTTTTTTCTTTATAGTTTATTTTTATTCCACTGTTTATAAAACCCTGAGCTCTTTTGTTCATACTTGATTCATATGTGCAGTAAAGAGTGTTGTGTTAAAAAGGATTTACTTGTATAGAAATATTCTATATAATCTTTTTTGAAAAAGAAGATCTTCAGGTGTATAGAAGAAAGTTTTCATGTTCAGATTTAATTTCAACCCAGTTCTGATGTCAAAGTAACTTATGGCCAGCAGAATTCAGTGTTACTAATGGTTGTTAGAGTTTCGGAAATATAGCAATAGCAGGTGTGTTTTCTTTCTAGATTCACCCCTCAGTAATTAGTTGGCATTTGAATTGGATTTTAAATAGTGTGCTAACAATCATTCATAATTCCACATAAAACTCAGCACTTTAGTTTTGATTACAATTGGACCTGCTATTTGATGATTAGTAATTTGGAGGCATGAGAGGCAAATAACTCATTATTACAATGATAGTTTATTGATTACTCTGCAAAGTATTGATTACAGGATAAGAGTAAGTTCTCATAATTATTATTTCTTACATCTGTGGAAATGATGGAACAAGAACAAAGTAATCTTGACTATTATTACCTTCAAGTATTTTCTTATATCTATGCATGTATGTATAAAGTGTGTATGTTGTGGAGCAGGAAACAAAATAAACATTTCTTGATAAAAGATCTCCAGGTTGAAGATTCTCAGTCCATGTTGACACAGTAGTTCTTCAGCCTTAAAATATATTTAACTTGTTTTAACCAAACATTCATGAACTTCATTTGCTGTGGGACCTTTCTCTCCCACTTCTGCATAAGACTTTAAATGCTCCCATAGAAAAAAAGGAAGGGGGAGATTAAAGCCAATTTTGTGATACCTCTGCGTGATACTAACTTTGTGCCTCCTGAGCCTAGTTCAGTACTTGGCACAATATTCAATAAATAGTTTCAAAATAATCTGAGACAATTTAGATAAGCTTTACTTCTTCCTTTCATCTGTCTATCAATAGATAGATAGATAGTTTTTTGTTTTTTTTTTTTTAGACTGAGTCTTGCTTTGTGGCCCAGGCTGGAGTGCAGTGGTGCAATTTCTGCTCACTGCAAGCTCCACCTCCCAGGTTCAAGTGATTCTCCTGCCTCACCCTCTCGAGTGATTGCAGGCACCCACGACCATGCCTGGCTAATTTTGTATTTTTAGTCAAGGTGGGGTTTTGCCATTTTGGCCAGACTGGTCTTGAACTCCTGAACTCAAGTGATCCACCTGCCTCAGCCTCTCAAAGCGCTGGGATTACAGGCGTGAGCTCCCACACCTTTTTAAAGCAACTTTTTCAAATTATCACCTGAGTTGTTTGGGGTTTTGTTTTCCTTCTTGCTTTAAACTCTCTAAAGGTACCACTTGACCAGTTTGCCTTACTACTAGGGGTTAGTTACATGACTAAACGTGGCAATGTGAGTTTCACCTTCCCACCTCCTAAAATAAACTTGCCCCTCGGCATTTCCACAGTGGAGAAATGACTAAGCCTAGATAATTCAGACTGATCTGGGAGCCTGGCATTCTGCTCATTTTTCTAATTGAATGTGTATCATTGAAAATGTCTCCTTAAAAAACAATTTCCTTTTCTTAGTTAGTGTCGTATATCCTGGGTACCATTTGAAGTAATACAAAAGCATCTTAAGAGATACTCAAATTCTCTTTGATTTTCATAGAGCCTCTGACTTCGTGTTTCAATTATATTTTACTAAACTGTTGACATACAAGACATATAAAAGATGAGAGTGAATGTCAATTTGATGGTGTGACTGCATTTTTTAATAGCAAGATGTTCTTGTTTGTTTGACATGTCTTTTATGCTTAAATGAATGGATCTTTGTAGTGGGTATATCTAGTTGAAGGGTTCAGTGTACTGACAGATTTTTGCAAGTTGTACTTAGGAAGGAACCTTATACTCTTCAGTATCCCTCCCAGAAACTAATTAACTGCTAAACACATAGTCAAGGATCAGTTATGTTTGTGATGTCTTGTGTCAGCCTGTTAGGGCTGCTCTAACAAAATACCATAGACTGGGTGGCATAAACAACAGACGTGTATTTCAGTACAGTTCTGAAGGCAACAAGTCCATTATCAAGGTGGCAGCAGATCTGGATTCTGGTGAGGGACCTCTTCCTGGTTTGTAGTTGGCCTTCTGTTTGCTATGTTCTCACATGGCATTTCCTTGGTTTGGGCCAGACATCTATGGAAATGATACAGCAAGAACATAGTCAAGTCATCTATGTGTATACACACATACGTATAAGAAAATACTTGTAAATAATGTTAGTCAAGATTATAAGCAGGGAGAGAGAACACGTGCGATCTGGTATTTCTTCTCATAAAGGCACTAACCTTATAGGATCAGAGATCAGGGTGTCAAATTTCTAACCTCATTTAACTTTACTTAATTCCATAGATGCCCCATCCCCAAATATAGCCAAACTGGGTGTCAGTGCTTCAAAATGCAAATCTTAGGGAGACTCAAACATTCAGTCCATAACATCTGGTTTTATAACTTTTGTTGTATTTTTCACTTTGAGTTGGTCTTGATTAATTCATTAAGGTTTACATTTAAAGTTGTCAAGAAAAATGCCAAATCAGTTTTACCTCTTTATTTCAATAGGGAGAATTGGTGCCTAATGATTTTTGTGACAAGTATAAGATTTTTAAAAAATCTTGTGTTATTTTTGTTTCTCAGCTGTTTGACATTTGCTGAACCGTTATTGAGAGTAGTTACTGACAATTACTGACAGCCATTGAATCTTCAATAGTTGAATCTTTGATAGTTGAATCTTCAAGAATTTCAATAGTTGCTCTCTGTTTCTGCGTTTTAAATTTACTTTGAAATTCTTTGAGTTCATTGAAGAGACAAAGCAATTTGAACAATTTAGTGTTTGCCTCTCTCAATCTCTGTTTCACATCCTAGACCTTGAAAATGAAATAGTTTTCATAGACTTTTACAGATGAAGAAACTGAGGCCCAGAGGGAAGTGATACTAAAGTCTTGATACATGGGTTTGTAGTACATGCTTTTGTCTTTTGTCAGTTTACGTAGTTTGAAGTGCAATTGAGACTTGAACCTCATTCCGTTGGAGATGATGGGTGAATTTATTCTATACCTGATGCAGCAGAATCTTAGCAGAAGGAGATCTCTGGGACTCACACAGACATCTGACCTGTCTTTTCTTAGTAAGCTTACTCAGAACATGGAAGCATCTCTGCACAAAATGGGGTCAAGATGGAGTTTCACGGAATGACTGAAAGTCAGGCTGGTGGGTGACAATCTTATTTTTTAGTGGTGGCTAATTCAGCATGCGCCTTTTTGTTAGGTTGCAGCCAACTCTTTGTGAATGGTATCGATCAATATAAACACAAAAAGTTGAAATTAAGTACTTCATACAGTAATGGATTATTTCAAATTAGTATGGCACTGATTGTAAGGACCCACTGTGGAGTTCGAGCAAAATTGCCCTTCAGGCCTTTCTGAAGATGAAGTGCTAGTCCCGATTCATTGTAAAGCTTTCTTGTGAACCCTAACCATCCAGAAACTCCTGACCTCCCTTTTCTTTGAGCTGGTCAGTCCAGTGAGGCAATGCATGTGAAAACACCCACAGCCCTTTGACAGAGTAAAATGGGAATCTCCAGTGCTGTTATCATTCGTCCAGAATATATGGTATTCATGATGCCTGCCTCTGCAGATTGCTGCAATTCCACATTTTGGTACAAATGACAAGAAACTTTCCCCAAAGAGTAAATGCATTCATTTTTCTAAAACTGAATTTTTGTAAAATCTTATGACAATGAAGGAGTCATTTGAAATAATATTTCAGAATCTTTTTCCTTGAGGAAGAAACGACAACATGTCACATGACTAATTTTATTCCTAGAGTCCCTGAATGTTCCCGTGTGACTGATTGGTGGTAGATACATTCAGAACCATCCCTCCGTTCTGTGAGTCTTTGTCTATTTGCGAGTCTAGTATTGCAGTATCCTCCTTCAAACACCTTCACAATCTTTCTTCTAGGATATCATAGACTCTTAGGTTTATTTCAGTTGTGATACAGGCTGCTCTTTGCAGCCTAATCCAGAAATACCAGCAATAATATTAACAATCTTATTTGTTTTCTTCAATTCAATGTTAGGACAGTAAAATTAATTAACATATATGTTTTTATACAGGATCGGTAGGTGATATGATTGTTACATCATTTAAAAATAGAAAACATGCTCACTAGCTACATTTTTGATGCCCAACAGCAACGACAGTAAGCTTTTTTGTTGTTCTTTTTTGAGATGTCTACCCAGCATCTAGTAAACATGCCTTTATATCTTTAAAAATAAATGATCTGTAAAAATCAGCTTATTTATTAGTTTTGGTGGATACACAATATAGGATTATAAGGAAATAAACTAAATAACCTTCATTCTTCACAGGGGTCATTCATATTACTGAGGGGACATTGAATCATTATGCAATTGCCTCTTTATTGAACAAAGAACAGTAGATCTGAAAGTCCATTTATTTCTATAAACAGTTCATCTGCTAAAATTTAGGTATATTATTTTTAAAATTTCATTTTAGTACTTCGTCATAGTCTCCAAAGAATCATCTATTTTCAATGTTAACATACTTTTTACACCATTTATATGTTCTTTAGACTGTTTTTAATCTAAAATTACTTATATCACATTTGATGATATAAATCCTCTTCTAAGCAGCATATCTCTGTAGGTAACCTCCACTTAATCACTAAAGAGAAAATTCTAAATCTTTAGTATTTACTGGACGAATCACTTGATACTCCTAATTATCGGTAGTAGATTTGATAGCAATCAGGTCTGCAGTGAGTAATTGGTGAATTCTATTTTATAATTAATTCTTTTTTCTGAATTAACCCAGCCAAACTGGGAAAGAGGACATACTGTTTATCTCGCAAAAAAGAAAAAGAAAGGAAAGAAACATTTTTCTTTACTAAACGTTTTTCTAAGCGTTCTTACATTGATATATGTGGCTTCCTAAGGTTTTGTATTGTTTGTTTTGTTCTTAGAGGATAAATGCCTACTTAACTTTTTTGGAAGTCAAGTCAGGTGGAGGAATTATCTGCTGGACTAGAACAATGTACTGCTGAGGGGGTGAAGACATTAAGTCTTCTGTTGTAATAGCTGCTCTTACTTAGTAATTTTAGGTAACTCCAAAGAAACTAACACCCCAGTGAGATAAGAATATGTATGTAGCTTTATTTCCTTCTGCCTCCCTCCTCTATCTGGGTTCTTCTTTTGTTCCTATTATTTTCTGGAATCCCAGGTTTAATAGGTGCCTCCTATAACCTTGCTCCTCAAAGTATGGTCCATGGACCAGGGGTGGCAGCAGCAACACCAGGAGGCTCGTCCGAAATGCAGGACTCCAGGCCCACCTTGGACCTCCCGAGTCAGATCTGCATTTTAACTCTTAATAGTCCCTCACCTTCCCTCAGGTGAATCCTAGGCATGTGGGAGCTTTTCCTAGATTTTCCTTAGTACCTGGCCTGCCCAGCTCATCACTCCAGTAATTAATCCTGATATTTACAATATAAAAGGCAGGCCCAAACTATAGGGTGCTACGTCAGTTTAAATGTGTTACTGAGACTCGGTCCAGCGGTTTTCCATATGATGACATATTCCCATGGGTTGTCAAAGTGTCAGGCAAGAAAAAGCAGAAGCTACCGCTTTGAGTTTCACATATGTATTTCCTATATGGGTATAATTCAAGTTCCAGAAAGAATTCAGGTCCCCTGTATCCCTCACTTCTATCGTGTACCCCTATCTCAGGGTTCCCCATTTCTGGATGGCCACTCCAATAAGAGGTCTGGTGTTGGGGCAGGTGTGTCCTAGTGAAAGCAGGGGGGGAAGAGGCAGGATAATGACACTGAACATCCCAGGTGGACTTTGTGTGGGAGCTGAAACTGAACCTGAGGTCTGAAGACCCAGGCTCAGGTATCAGCCTGAGATGTGAGACATTGTGTAAAGTCAAAGTGAGGACATGGTGATGTGTTTTCCTTTCTTTATTCACATGCCATTCTCTGTAAACAGTACACTTGAAAATTTGTCTCAGAGCATTTTGCTTTTCCTCTGGGGAAATGTAAGAGAAAATTATATGTGTAGGGTAGAAACATGTTAATTGTGCATTAATTTATTCTAGAAGGGATGCAGGATTATTACTTTTGAGTGGGACTAGAGTTCAAGGCAAATAGTGATTTCTGTGCATGACTGATGGTGGGACCTCTGACAGGGCACTTTACCCACCTGCAGTTGAATTTCTTCTATAAAATTGGAGCAATGACACTGCCTTACATAATTCAAGGGCTATTGTGAAAAACGAAGTCGATAGTAAGAAAGCACTTTTCAAAGAGGTGTATGCCACTAAGGAGTTAATGTAAAGTTGCAAATACTTGAACAAGTCTTGTCATTTTTAAAATAAAATCAAAACCAATATCTAAAGATTATCTTATATATGCAATCATATTCCACATATAATTTTGGTTGATGCCTTCGAAGTATAAATTTATGACCTTGAACTTCAGAGACACAGGAGAAATAGAATTATTCAGTGTTTTACTGACAACAATGTTTCTTCAAGTGCAGTTCTCTGATCTAGTTGCCTCAGTATCCCCAGGGGTCTTTGCGAAGCGTGTAGGTTTGAGGAATCTTCAGGAATACCATGTGATTTTAGTGCATTCTAAAGTTTGAGAAACTACTTTATGTGTACTTTTATTATCAATGATGGGAAGAATGTAGAGATTTTATTGATGTTCAACGTGTAGGAATTTCGATTGTATAACAGCTGTCCCTAATTTTTTCTTTAATTCTTACTCTTGTAAAAGGAAATTGCATTTCTGTTTTCTTTCTTCGAAATGTTATTTGTTCATTCATTCAACAAAGATTTCTTGAGCCTCTTCTACAGCTGCGAAGGCTAATTTTCTGTTTAGGAAACCAATTTCATTACTCTTTGCATTCCTACATTATCAGGGCGATACATGCATTGCAAACTGAGATGCTTTGGTCAGATTTCTGGTAAGATATGGACCTCAGACACAGTCTCTGTTTATGGCCAATAAGCTACCATAAATTTTAGAGTGACTCCTCCCCTTCTCTTGTCTTTGATTTTATTTGTTAAAATTAATTGCTGTCCTTTCTACCTGTTGGAATATTAAACAGAGAAAAATGGGGATAGAACAAATCAGGTTATTTTTGCTCTTGCACGCCACACCTTGATGCAGGAAGTTTAAATCCACTTTTTCTATAGTAGAGACTATTGTAGTGGATTTTAGTAGTGTTCAGTTGTTTTCTTATTTCCACTTAGAGAAGTTGCTGGTGATGTGGAAAACTCAGTCAGGTATTTCATATGTCTTATTAAATACATGAAATGGAGAATTAACAATCCTAGACATTAAAATTGTTACTCACCTGTCAGCCTAATTAAGTACTTACTTTTCTTCTCTGAGTCCACTCTTTATGCTAACAAGTAACTCATCAAATTAGTCAATCCTTTACTGACTTTATGTGTGATAGCCGGATATCTTCAGAATAAAAGCATTATTTGCTTTTATCAAGTGAGCCTAAGGTGGTGAAAACATATACTCAAGCAATCTATTTTGAAGTCAATAATAGCAGAGGTGATCATGTTAAGTCATGTGTTGGATCAAGCCTTTTCTTCCTAAAACACTTCCAGTGACTTTACACCTCCTTAGAGTAAAATGCAACTTCCTTGCATTCTGCAAGGCCCTGGGGGATACAGTTTCTTCTCACCTTCCCTCCTTGTCTCAGACAACTTTGCCTATGCTTCCTCCACTCCAGTCACACTGGTCCTCCTTCCAGTCCTCCAGTAGAAGACTAATTCTTGCTGGCACCATGTTTTGGCTGGGGCTTCTGCAAACCACTGGGAAGCCTTTGGAAAGCTTGAAGCTGGCATGATTTGATTAACAAGAAATGAATGAATGAATGAATGGATGAATTTACATCGAATTGAGGAGAAAGCACTTCTTTTTTTTCACAAACAGGAACTTAGGCATTTTGCAGAGCACTCTGAAATGTTTTAAATGTCAGTGATTGATAAACGTATTATGAACTAGTGAGAGGTCTTTCTAAGTGTATTTACAATGAGTTTAAATACAGTGGAGTTAGGATTAGCATTCTCAGAACAGACCTGAATCCAAGCTTAGAAACTGGAATTTACATATAAATAGAAAATTAAATCAGTTTTCTAAACAGGTATTTTTGAAAATCCAATAACAGGTTAACAAATTTAAGGTTTATACAAATACAGAGAATATTTTTGACTTAATTTTAATTAAACTTCATGAAGTATTCGATTGATAAATGGGAATGGAACAAAGCATTCTCTCAGCATTCCAAATAGCATTGAAAGATGTTGATGGCTTAAAAAAAAAAAAAGAAAGAAAAAGAAAAAGAAATGATCCCAGGCTGCCTGTCTGTTACCCAGCCAAGTAATTCATAACAAAAGGCAGGTTAAAACACTTCACTCCAGAGCAGTGTGTTGGGAGTTGTGAGACATTATGTAAAGTTAAAGTGAGAACACGATGATGTCTTTTCCTCTCTTTATCCACATGCCATTCCTTATAAGCAGTATACTTGAAAGTTTGTCTCACAGCATTTTGCTTTTCCTCTGGGGAAATGCAAAAGAAAATTATCTGTGTAGAATGGGAACATGTTAATGTTCATTAATTTATTCTAGAAGAGATGCAGGATTATTACCTTTGAGCGGGACTGGAGTTCAAGGCAAATAGTGATTTCTGTGCATGAACACTGGAAGTGCTCAAGGCTAGTTATCACAGATGTTTGAAGTGGGAAGTGGTTGTGGGATATATATTTAATTGGGAAAGGAAGATATGTATTTCACTGATATCTCCCTTTCTCAATTTTCTCAAGTACTACCACTGTTTGTATTAATTGAAACGTAAATGGAGCAAAGCCATTACCCACGTTTCAGTGTTTAGTGAAAAGACAAGTGAGGTTAATCCCATTTGGCTGGAGAGCCTAGAGAGATGACCCCTGACCCACGCGAGGAGCAGTTGATGCCTTCATAGAATAACCACAGGTTCGATCAGTCTATTTCCAAAGAGGTTCCCTCTGCTTTAACCAACTCCCAAAATTATTATTATGTGACTTTGCCACCATTCTAAATACCTAAACAATGTCGCTTTCTTTTTTACTTGTCCTAGTTTGTTAAAAGTTTGTCTAGATTTTCATGGTCACGTGCATCCCGCCGTCCCAGAACATAATTTTTTACCGATTGAATACTCTTTCTTTAGTCCAGAGTGTCATGCATGCAAATCTGGATGTAAATGGATTGAAATTTAAATATTAAGGTATACTTGCCATCCTTTTTTTACTCTAGGTTGATTCTTTGAGTGTTGATGTTATTTGGTTTTTTTTTCTTTTCTTTTCTTTTTTTTTTTTTTTGAGGCGGAATCTCGTTCTGTCACCCAGGCTGGAGTGCACTGGCGCGATCTCGGCTCACTGCAAGCTCCGCCTCCAGGGTTCACGCCATTCTCCTGCCTCAGCCTCCCCGGTAGCTGGGACTATAGGCGCCCGCCACCACGCCCGGCTAATTTTTTTTTGTATTTTTAGTAGAGACGGGGTTTCACCGTGTTGGCCAGGATGGTCTCGATCGATCTCCCGACCTTGTGATCCGCCCGCCTCGGCCTCCCAAAGTGCTGGGATTACAGGCGTGAGCTACCGCGCCCTGCCGATGTTATTTGTTTTTATTTTACATTTTTGTTAACAGAAAAGAGGAGGAAAAGTTCATAATCTAACTTACATTTTATATATAACTTACATTTCATACCCTATTCCCTTTCCCCTACCTATCTTGTTTAAAATTTAGACTCTTACCACCAAATAATTACACTTTTTCTTCTCCCAGCCTTTGTTAGTCATGAATAAATGTAATGCTTTTGTCCTTGATTTGGCTGGAGGTTCATCATTTACATAATCACCATTGTTGGGGTAATGTCACATGAGCTTACTGTCCTTTTGTTAGAATTTTAGAAGCTCAATGATTTTGAAAGCCTTTGCAAGCCTAACTGATAACTAAGGAAATACAGAATTGGAAAATACCTGATATGTGTAGCTTCCAGGAAAGATTAAGATATTCTAATAATATTTCAAAATTGGGAACCTCTCTTGGGTTAACTGACAACTTCCTACTATTTTTTTGTGCTATAGTTCATACTTTTTTTTTCCTTAACCATTTGTAGGTTAGAGAAATTATATCTTACCTTCACTCTCAAAATTAAGTAATCCTCTTAATATCACTATCTATAATTTGTGAGAAGTGACTGAAAATAGATAATATTTAAGATTAGGTGTCATGTTTCAAAAATATATATTTACTTAATAGTGGATTCAAGGACTAGCATACTTCAACCTATACCACAGACATATTAAAAATGAAGTATTTAGTTATGATATTATCTCCAAAATTGTATGGTTTAGCAAAGATAAAACATATTAATATTCTCACTGTACAGTGATAAAATCAAATGTAGTGCTT
The DNA here is from genome assembly GCF_029281585.2 of Gorilla gorilla gorilla. NCBI lineage: Eukaryota > Metazoa > Chordata > Mammalia > Primates > Hominidae > Gorilla > Gorilla gorilla. Next base: position 28,968,381 of record NC_073232.2, read on the forward strand.
TCAGTATTGTTATTTTCTGGTCAAGATTTTTCCATCATTTGATAAGGTCTAAAATGTTTATATTGGCAAAATTTCAAGTTAGGGTTAAGTTAATAATGCCACTTTTTTTTTTGTTTTTTGAGATGGAGTCTCACTCGGTTGCTCAGGCTGGAGTGCAATGGCGCCATCTCTGCTCACTGCAACCTCCGCCTCCCCCGTTCAGGAGATTCTCTTGCCTTAGCCTCCCAAGTAGCTGGGATTACAGGTGTCTGCCACCACACCTGGCTAAATTTTGTACTTTTAGTAGAGATGGAATTTCACCATATTGCCCAGTGTGGCTGGTCTCAAACTCCTGACCTCAGGTGATCCACCAGGCTTGGCCTCCCAAAGTGCTGGGATTACAGGCATGAGCCACCGCACCTGGCCTAATACCACATTTAGGTGACTAACAATACAAATCCAGTTTTCTATGGTTTAGCCTGAGTAAGAAGAAAATATCTGGGAGATGCTTAACAAAATGTAAATGGTTTTTTACAAGCAAAAGTTTGTAAAGTATGTTTTGGAGCTTACCTTATAAAATGTGGTATGCTATCATGTCCTGCTGGTGAGTGTGTAAACTGATACAGGCTGAGTGCATTAGCATACAGATTCTACTCAGAAATTTTTTCTGAGCAAATGATTGCGGTAGTTCACAAAAATGTAGCCTCTAGTATCAAATTAAAATGTTAACAATTCAGGAATAGTTTATGGTAGACACAAATTGTCCATTAAATATAATATATAGTCAATAACATGGAAAGATATTTATTATGTGGTGCTGAAATCAAGTTATACGCATATATGGACACACATATATGTACACACATGCATACCTGTATATTTGAAGACATGTGCAGGCTTTCAGAGAAATATTCTGGAAGCATATTCATTAAGGTGATAACTCTGAGCCCTGCACCCAGGATAGAATAATATTTTAATTGTTTTCTTATTTCCGTTTTAATGATTTATTTTTTATATTTTTAAAAAAGTATTTTAATTTAATAATTTTATAAAGTCCTTCAATTTTTTTACTTATGTGAATTTTTTTTTTTTTTTTTTTTTTTGAGATGGAGTCTTGCTCTGTCACCCAGGTTGGAGTGCAGTGGTGTGATCTTGACTCACTGCAACCTCCATCCCCTGGATTTAAGCAATTCTCCTGCCTCAGCCTCCCGAGTAGCTGTGATTGCAAGCATTCGCCGCCATGCCTGGCTAATTTTTGTATTTTTAGTAGTGACGAGGTTTTGCCGTGTTGGACAAGCTGTTCTCAAACTCCTGACCTCCTGATCCGCCCGACTCATTCTCCCAAAGTGCTGGGATTACAGGTGTGAGCCACCGCACCTGGCCAATGTTTTTAATTAGAATGAGGTCATGCTTACTTTACCGCAAGGATTTTTTTTTGTATATACAATGAAATTCATCACTTAATGACTTTTTGAACTGGACCATGTTAAGTCCATATTCTTCAGGTGTTGCTTATTTATAAAATAAAGAACATGATTTCTTAGTACTTTGTCCTGAGCATTAGTGACTATATATCAAACATAATTTTTAGCAAAATCCTGGCAAGAATTTGTTGTCCTATATGAAAGACATTGTTTTTCAATTATTTTATGAAGTTCAGGTATTTTTCTTAGTCTTACACTAAAGTAGGCCACACCCTTAGAAGGAATTTATTCTAAATATATATTTTAACAACTACTTAAGCAGAGAGTCTTCTAGTTTATCTAGAGTTTGCTTTTGTGAGTTATGAAAACCTTTTATAAAAATGTAATTCAAAAATAAAGAAAAAGAGAAGCCACTGGATTCTAAAAGTGTCAGAGCTCAACTAATCTACAGGTGTTGATAGATTACTTCTGAAATGTGAGTTTCTATCTCATTTTAATGCTTAATTCTTAACTGGTTGTTTGTATATTTAAGGAATATATCACAAAAATGGAAATCTAATTTTAGTATAGTTTTTACTGTCTTGATTTCTTTTTTTAATGTAATTTTGTTGATTATGGATTATTTACAATGTTAGTTAAATTATGTAATCAGTGTAAATATATGCAATCATGCAATTTAATTAGGGAAAGTCATTTAGGAAAGCAATGTCAGAATTCAGACATTCATAGCATTTTAGAAATTCTTGGGAACTTTATTTTAAAACTGCTACTTGGATGAACAGTAGTTCATATCCAGATTTAAATGTTTTATTCCCAAAAAAGTGAAAAAAATCTTACTAAATTCAGTGGAGTGACATAGTATTGAAAGTGTGATTCAGGCCGGGCATGATGGCTCATGCCTGTAATCCCAGCACTTTGGGAGGCTGAGGCGGGTGGATCACCTGAGGTCAGGAGTTCGAGACCAGCCTGACCAACATGGAGAAACCCCATCTCCACTAAAAATACAAAGTTAGTGGGGCGTGGTAGCACGTGCCTGTAATCCCAGCTACTTGGGAGGTTCAGGTAGGAGAATTGCTTGAACCTGGGAGGCAGAGGTTGCGGTGAGCCGAGATCATGCCATTGCACTCTAGCCTGGGCAACAAGACCGAAACTGTCTCAAAAAAAAAAAACAACAACTGTGATTCAGTTTGTGAATACCCAATATTTCTTTGTTAAATTTACAGTGATGTTGAAATTTCTGTTTCTCATCATTTTCCCTTTTTTTTTTTGGCTTAATGTTCTACCATTTTGAGGAAAGAAGCTAAATGAAAAGTGATTTTTTAAATTCAAAATCATATTTTACCTAGAGAAACATGTTTTTCAAATCAAAATATTTCACCCCTAATACTACCTTGAATTAATCAGAATGGGAACTGGGTAAGTTGATGATAATGGTATTATGATTTATCTGATTTAAATCATATACAATTTATAAAACATAATCAGATAGAAGTACATCTATTGGCTGTTGTCTCTGGTCGTTGGGTAAGTCAGCCTGGGCTCAATGTTGCACCATTATGGATTCCAACCCCACAAACTGAATATAATGTTATGACAATATGGAGTGAGATTGAGTCTATCAGAGTCTATCAGACATCTGGCAGCCTAGATTTAATAGAAGGCCCTCGGTGATTTGAGTCCGAGACATTTGCAGATCATCTCTCACACTGGGTACCATTAAAAGAATTGATTACATCTGGCCTCTTCTGCCTCAGCCATTTCATATTTTCCATAGTGAGGTATTGGCCATGATTGGTCCTTGTTTACAGAATTTTCCATCTCCCCTGGTTGGCGGACTCAAACTTTTCATGCAGTGGGACTTACCTGTTAGTTCAGAGCCCTCATTATAAAATTAGCCCAATACAGGAAACAAGAGCAGTTTGAGATGACTAAAGATGAATAGCAATGTGAAAGTGTTTTACCAAGTGGTTTTAGTTGATTGTTGTGCTCTGGAACCACTAAACTATCATAGCACATGAATTTTCACAAATAAAATAGAAAACTTGAAAATCAATGTAGAATATTTAATATATGACCCCAAATAGCCTAAAGTACAAAAACTAGACACTTAGCTGAGCTGGAGGATAGTAGACTTTTGTAGGTGGGAAGAACCATATGGCTATAAAGCTGCACCCTATCATTTCACCAATGGTGGGAAATTACATACCTAAACATTTTATGTGGTTTCTGGGTTTACGATGCAATGTTCTTTGTGAAAAATCACAAGAATCTTATTAAAAAATAGATTTTCAGATTTCATTAAATGCTCTTTTCCTATTCATAGGTTATCTGTGGATTATGGCTCCTGTGGAAAGAAGCCTATTCCTTAAATAAATCACACAGATTTTATATGAAAATTCAGTGGATGCTCTGAGTTCTTTGATCATTTTCCTTTTATTATAAGATAAGAGGTTATCATTATCACAGCATAACAAGTGCTAAAATTGTCTTGAATTTCATTTTTCTTTTAAATTCCTACTAGACAGTTAGTAGAAAACCCTCAATTAATGCAAAGATTAATTGTTTTAAAGTACTTCCCAAATATTTCAAGGTATAATAGAAAACAACAACCAATATTACTGTAGTATTACTTTCTACTCCATTTTTACCTTAACAGCATTTCGTTTCCTTCTATTAACAGAGTCACCATGATGGGATATCCTATTTCTTATTTGCTTTTCCTTGCTGAATTGTTTACAGATTTTTGCTGCTTTAAATAGCTCACTTTGCTTAGATTATTTTTTCTCCTTTGATTGTTTTCTTGTGTTATATCACTAGGCTTTGTGACAGATTGCTAAACTGATCCTCTGAACGATTAATCAGAGACAGATTAGACAGGAATTAAGACCTAGCCTCACGACTCGGCTCTGGCTGCCTCCCCGAACCATCACTGGACTTCTCACATACGTCAATTCCCTCATCTGTAAAATGGGATAATAATTCATGCCAAGCCCAAGCCCATTACTAACCCTAAATGAGGGTTATTGTTATTATTATTAACCTTTCATTAGAAGCAATGTGTAAAACAACTTTGTTTTATAATCATTAATACAGTTTTATTCTATTTATTTTTAATACTTTAGTAAAGATGTAGCAATACCTTAAAGTTGTCTTAATTTTATTAATTATGGCTCATTAGGCTTGGCATATTTATATTTTCCATAGGATAATATATCATAATTACACATAAAGTTATAATGTCTCTTTACTTTTTTATTTAACAGTAAAATTATAAACCATTACATTTTAAAAGTGTAAATTAGTTAAGTGTGTATTTTTGTTTTATTTATTTATTCGTTTTTTTTTGAAATGGAATCTCACTCTGTATCCATGGCTGGAGTGCAGTGGTGCAATCTCGGTTCACTGCAACCTCTGCCTCCCGGGTTCAAGCAATTCTCCTGCCTCAGCCTCCTGAGTAGCTGGGATTACAGGCACGTGCCACCTCACCTGGCTGAGTTTCGTATTTTTAGTAGAGACTGGCTTTCACCATGTTGGCCAGGCTGGTCTCAAACTCCTGACCTCAGGTGATCCACACACCTCGGCCTCCCAAAGTGCTGGGATTACAGGCGTGAGCAACAGTACCTGGCCAAGTGTGTATTTTGGATTGAGTGCCTGCTTAATTGGATTTTCCCGTTCTGTTTCGTTTTATATATGTATTTTTTTAACTGCCAAATGTTTTTCACCAAAACATTACCCTACAATAGCCCAAATTCCTGCAATGACTTCAAAGGCAGAGAAGGGTAAGGACAGAGAGTAGGGAATGTGCAGGGCACTTGCATCTTGGCCATAGGCCTGCATGGTTCTAATTCTCTGCTGCCTCAGAGATTGAACCCTTATGCCTCGAACTTCCAGAGTCATTCTCTGCTCATCTTCTAGTTTCAACTTAAAATTGTTCTTTTTTTCATCTAGTTCATAGCCTTTCAATCTCACTGGGCCATGCCCACATTCTCCAAAAAGACATGTGTTATATTTCTTACTGATTTCATTAACCACAAAGAACAGAGATGATGAACTGCAATCATAAGTGTAGCTAAACATTACCCAACTGGCCAGTGAGCTATTTTGGGGTTAAGATCATCTTGGATAAAGAGAAGCTTTTATAGGTTCCCATTGTATTCTCCTTTTTTTTTTTTTACCATTTTCTCTGACTACTTGGAAACATGATTAAAATCTTTTTTTTTTTTTTTTTTTTTTGGGACAGCTTCTTGCTGTCACCCAGGCTGGAAGGCTAGAATGCATTAGTGTCATCATGGCTCACTGCAGCCTTGTCTTCCTAGGCTCAAGCAATCCCCCAACCTCAGCCTCCCACATAGCTGGGACTGCAGGCACACACCACCATACCCAAATGTTTCTCACCAAAATTTACTAAATTTTGCAGTTATAGTAGAGATGGGATTTTGCTGTGTTACCCAGGCAGGTCTCCATCTCCTGGTCTCAAGCAATCTGCTTGCCTCAGCCTCGCAAAGTGCTGGGATTAAAGGCATGAGCCACTGCACTCAGTTTAAAATCTTAGTAAGTTAGACAAGAGGTTTCATACATAAACTTTTAAGACACCATCTCAGATGAGCAGTTAACCTGGTTAATCATTCATTTATTGAATTTTTTTTTTTTTTTTTTTTTTTTTTTTTGCTACAGAGTCTTGCTCTGTTACCCATGCTGGGGTCCAGTGGTGCAATCTCGGCTCACTGCAACCTCCGCTTCCCGTGTTCGAGTAATTCTCCTGCCTCTCAGCCTCCCAAGTAGCTGGGATTACAGGTGTGCACCACCATGCCTGGCTAATTTTTTGTATTTTCAGTAGAGACGGGGTTTCACCACGTTGGCCAGCCTGGTCTCGAATTCCTGACCTCAGGAGATCCACCCACCTTGGCTCCCAAAGTGCTGGGATTACAGGCGTGAGCCACAGCGCCAGGCCTCATTGAATTTTTATTAAAAAACTTTAGATAGGTATTATATGCCAATGTCCATGCTTGTACTGATGGGACAAAAAATATAAATAAGCTAGAGTCTCTATTTTGAGACATCTCTGTATCAGTGGTCTCCAAGACTACCCCAGCTTTGGTGATTTTGCTGGTGAGATTCACAAGACTCATCATATAGTCATGCTCGTGGTTATGATTTATTACAGCAAAAGGAGACAAAGCAAAATTGGTACAGGGGAAAAGCACATGGACAATGTCCAGGGAAACCAGGGCCAAAATTCCAAGAGTCCTTTCCACACACGGTATGCATTTCATGTTTTCAGCAATGAATTGTTATAACACGTTCACAGTGTGAAATATTGTCTATCTCAGAAGTTCATTAAAAACTCAGTCCCCAAGGTCTTACTGTGGGCTAGTCATGTAAACTACCTTTTGTCTAGCATGTACCAAAATTCCAGACTCCCAGAAGGAAGGAAGGTGTTCAGCATAAATCCCATTGTTTGCCCGGTTTAGGCACTGTGAGCCACTTTTATCAGTTAGGGAATGATGGGAACCCTCCCTAAATCTAAATTTCCAGATGCCAGATATGGGCCAGACTTGCAAATAGCACTTTCTAAGGATAGCAGTCTCATGCCTTCTGTGTTAACTCTCCTCTGCACAGTCTCACATTCCAGTGGTGGTAGACATAAGAATGTTGAAGGAGTTAGGCAAAGGAGTTACTGGATTACAGAAGAAAACTCAATTAGCTCTACCTGGGGGAGTCAAGAGAAGTTCATTTAAACAGACAATATTGAGCTGAATCTTGAAGGAGTTATCAGATTTCCCAAAGTCTTGGGGTAGGGTAAAGGCTTTCATCCATGCAATAGTAACTATATTCATTGTAGGTAAAGAAACTATTAAGTTCTGTGTGATGGGAACATACGCATGATGGGGACAAGGAAGAGATAGGAAAGTAGCTGGAGCAAGAGGATGGAGTGTCTTATAGTTGAGTGGATATAAGGAGTCATTCGAGGCTTGTCAGAAAAGTGAAGTGAAAAATTTGAAAGGTGTCTCTGGTAACAAGTGGACAAAAGGTTGTAAAAGGAAGAATTTGACAACATAAGACTAGATAGGGCTGGGCACCATGGCTCACTTCTATAATCCCAGCACTTTGGGAGGCCAAGGTGGGAGGATTGCTCGGGGCCAGGAGTTTAAGACCAGCCTGGGCAACAAAATGAGACCTCCATCTCTACAAGAAATAAAATTAAAAATTAGCCAGGCATGGAGGCCCATGCCTGTAATCACAGCATTTTTGGAAGGCTGAGGCTGAAGGATCATTTGAGGCCAGGGGTTTGAGGCCAGCCTGGGCTACAAAGTGAGACCCCATCTCTACAAAAAATAAAATTAAACATTAGCTGGGCATGGTGGTGTGCACCTGTAATTCTAGCTACTCAGGAGGCTGAGGTGGGAGGATCACTTGAGCCCAGGGATTTGAGGATGTAGTGAGCTATGCTCGTGCCATTGCACTTAAAGCCCAGGTGACAGAGCAAGACCCTGTCTCTAAAACAAACAAATAAACAAACAGGCTAGGAAGCCAGGAGACAAAAGATTATGGAAATGTGACCTGAGGCACCTGTATTAGTCCATTTTCACCATGCTAATAAAGACATACGTGAAACTGGGTAATTTATACAGGAAAAGGGGGTTTAATGGACTTACAGTTCCATGTGGCTGGGGAGGCCTCACAATCATGGGGGAAGGCGAGGAGGAGCAAGTCACATCTTACATGGAGGGCAACAGGCAAAGAGAGAGAGGTTGTGCAGGGAAACTTCCCCTTATAGAACCATCAGATCTCATGACACTTATTCACTATCACTAGAACAGCATGGGAAAGACCTGCCTCCATGATTCAATTATCTCCCGCTGTTTCCCTCCCACAACACTTGGGAATTCAAGATGAGATTTGGGTGGGGACACAGCCAAACCATATCAGCACCTATGGTGGGAATAGAATATGAGGCAAACTTCAACCTAGGAGACACAAAAGTCTTCCTCAGAGCTTTAATAGAGTGTCTAGGTCTCATTCAACTCCTTAGTATCTCTGAACCAAACATTCTGTAAGCTTTATCTTCTGTAGCTACCTTAGTCTGTAATGCTGCCAGTTAAAACCTCAAAGCTGGAGTAGTCTAGTTTATCGACATACCTAAAGATATAACTATTTTCTGTAGAATTTTATCTTTGGTTCTGCAATGAATTGAGATGCAAAGACATATGGCATTCTATCTTAGCCAAATATTTTCATCTAGTCTCAAATGTATCTATCCAGCCAATCTGCTTTCAGTGAACAATCTGAATGTTTCAGAGGATTTACAGTAGTGATTTGGTTCACTTGAAATGTGCAGGTCAAAGTGTTTGTCATAAGGTGCAGTAGAGATGGATCCTAATTACATAAGATGCATGTCAATTTATGCAGTTACTTTTTGGTGGTTTCACCTGTCTTATGTGTGTGCTTTGTATGTAAAACTCAAAAAATGTTCAAATGTTTTCAGCAAATAACTATTAATTAAATGCAAGATATTTTAATAAAATCATTAATAATACATAAACGTATCCTTCCAAGCAAAGCTTTCTTCTCTTTGCTTTTATGTTATATTATAGTATATGATGACAAAAAAGAGACCTGCAAGGTTTGCAAAGAATAATATGAGAATATATATGAGGATACACATGAATTTCCTGTTCTAATCTCAGATTAACTGAACGTTGTGGGTTTTCCTACTCATGTTTATTGGAAAAACAATGAAGAACTTTCTACAATAGTTTATCTGCTATTATGATAAAAATTCTCAAGAATGTGTTAAGATCAATGTATATATTGTATTTACAGAAATGTGTTTTCAAAGCTTCGTCTTCTTATATTCCAATGGGAATCAAGAGATGCATTTAGTGTTTCCATGAGCTATGTGATTAATGACTATAGCCAAATATGTTGGGGAAAATGATCTTTGAAGGTTTTTCCATCAGTGGTTTAATTAACATACAGTAGACAGAAAGCAAACAATCTGTTCAGCCAGACTATTCAAAGATCCCTGCTGTTGTTTTTGTTTTTACTACAGCTGGAAAGGGAAAAATTATATCACATATATTCCTTCATCTTGCTTCTGAGTAATTTGTTTTGGTGCTGATTTAAAGAGTAATTTAAAACATTTGTATGAGTTTGAAAGTCTGTGAAATGCCTAGGAGTAATTTACAATATAGATAACGAAGCTGTGATTTTTCTGATTATCCTGTCTTTATTCTGTAAAACATATATTTTGACTTGTTTTATCTTCTCTAAAAATCATTTAGAAGTGGGATCAAAATCTAACTCAGTTTCATACTTTTCAGTCTTGATGAGCCATGTACTACCGAATTATGAACATATAATAGGATTTCCTCTATGCACGACCAGGTAGCCTTGTTTATTCATGACATAACCAGAGAGAAAGAATTAGGTTTAAAATGCCAACCAAAAGAAGCAACCAAAAGGATATTCATGGATGCCAGGCCCTAAAGCTCACAAATGTTCTCATTAGAAAACACCTCAGGTTTTTCCTGAGATCCTGTTTACTCTTTGCAAACACAATTGGAGCAAGCAAGAGATCTGTTTTCCAAGTTTGAGGTAGCAAATTCTAGGAGGCACAGAGATGGAGGTTTGTCAACATTTGACTGTAACAGCTGTCAATGGTGACAGCAAGCGAGAGATACAAAATCATAAAACTCTGCTAAACAGTGGGGGGAAAAAAAATCAAACCTCAGCTGTCTAGAGACCAAACCTTGTAAGTGCTAGAGTAAGGATATATGCTTGTCTCATACCTGTCTGCTAAATTTACTGTTTCCTAATAATCTTACTAAAGGAAGAGCTTGAATGTTCAGTACAAAAACAAGAGTTTGACACATTCATCAGACTTCTCAAATTTCAACTTAAGTGGGAAATAGAGACTTCATCGTTTCCAAGTTTTGGAGCTCCTTTTCATTTGTTCTCTAGAGAAGGAAGGCAGGAAGAAAAATAGGAAAGCGAATTTGAGAAAATTTAGAAGTAGAATCCCATGCAGAAGGCTCCTCCAGTATTAGGCATTCCGTTTACTTTCTGTTCTGTGCCAGGATCCCAGAAGCTAATTTAAAAGGGGAGGGAAGGTGCTAATGGGTATTCCAGAAAGTTCTGTTTTGTCCTATGTTATAAATATCTAAAAAATACTAAAAATTAATATCAAGGAGGAATAAGTAACACTTATTTAAAAGAAACCAAGAGCTGCTTTGAAATTCTGTTTTAAAGATTTTAATGAAGACAAATCCTTTGAAGTTGTAGGTGTTTTTTTTTTTTTCTGATTTACATTTTGAAAGACTGATAGGCCTCTGGTTGACACCATTGCCTTAGTGTGTATGTTTTTTAAATACCATTTTTTAAAATCTGGAATCATTTAATCTATTCTCTGCATGATGTTTGCTACCATTTCTTATCTAGGTTGACATTCTAACAAGGATCCTGCATGGGTTTTCAGTGGTTCCTACATGACTCTTTGTGTTTGCATAGCTATGTCAGGGGTGTAACTTGCTAAGAGCTACTATAGCAAGTGCAAGGAAAATGCAGGTATCTTGACATTGACCTAAGTGTTGTGCTAGGAGGTCTTATCTGGTTGTCATGAAGTTTTATTGCTGGGTTATAAGGTGCCTCATATATTTTTGGTAATGAAGCAGGATATATAAATAAAGCAAGTAAAATTGCTTTATGTAGCTTTGCCTAAAACCACAGGTCTCAGAGCCTGACACATTCTCAGGAAAAGCTGTCTGCTTTTGCAGGCAGGATATTTTCATTCCCATTTAAAATACAGAATAACAAAAGCACGGAGACTTTTTAGAATGATGCCAGATCATACAACCAGCAAACCTACTAGACAGAATTCCAGCCCAAGAGTCCTGGATTCTTCCTTGCACAGTAGTTTTTTCATTACTTAATTTTGCCTGGTCCGATGATGCTTGCTCCAGAAAGACTGTCAACAATTCATTCGTCCACTCATTCAGTCAATCAATAAACACATTTTGAGTACTATCCAATGGCCAGTAGGGACAACAGTGTTAAAAAAGAGATATTTTCTACAGTGATGATGACAATACTGCTTAGATGTGCTTATTAAACACTTACTGTATGGAGGGCAGGAGGGGGTCCACACTCAGCCCTTTATGTACATGAGTTTGTTTTTTTTTTTTTTTAGCCTCTAACAATTCAATACAAAGAACACAATGCTACATTTCTCTTGCTCTTGGGTTTCTCCCTGTGGAGTTTTGGCTACTTTGGTCTCTGTGGTTCTTTTGAACTCTAACATTCTATGAGCTCAAGGAAAGGTCTAGATGGCAGACCTCATGGTAGTGTTTCTCTCTGGTATGAGACAAGCATATATCCTTACTCTATGCATCATAATATCAGACAATAAGGGATCTTTTACTGTATGCATCATGACATCAGACAATCAGAGATCTTTGGTTTACTGTGAAACCAAATAATATCCTCTCTGTCTAGAAGAATTACTAGCACCTTTCTGAGTTGAAAAGGAGGTAGTTTAGGTAATTATGCCTGTGATTGGTAGTGGTAACCTTAAGTTAGTTATTAGAGTTCTAAGTAGCTGAATCATTGTATTACAAGCTGCATTAAATACATTTTGGTTTCTTAGAATGTTCTTGTACCAAGGGGAACATAACGGCTATAATTAAATCACTGCTCTCTTCTGCCTTTTTGAACCCATATCTTGCCAGTTCTAAAACCCGTCCATTCATATCTTTTAGTAATAGTTGGGTAGAAGAAGGCTGTTCTTGTTCAGAAACTGAATTTCCAATACTTGTGGCATGCTTTCCCCTGCTGACCTACCGAAATGAGAGAAGAGGAGCAATGATTAAATCTCATTTTTTCCTTCTGGAGTATCAGGATGAGCTGGGTCAGCAAGGCCAGTCCCTGCAGATGACTTTAAAATGCCTTTGTGATTTGATCTCCTTGCCTTCCCATCCATTTCTATAAGTGCCCATCACTGTCATCCTTTAGACCCTGACGAGATTTCAAGGTGAGAATGGCACAGATGAACAAAAGTGCAGTGATGACTCCTGAGGGTCTTACTTATTAAATGGGTCAGGCAATGAATGAAGACTGGCTTGTAAGCTACAAGGTAGTTTCACCCATTTACACGAAGACAATTTCATGTATTATTTAACCCGTTCCTATACACTGGTGTCTCTTTGCTGTCCAGCATGACTCAAGTGAAATAAATATAAGCTTACAAGTTAAGGAGGTCTGACTTTTATTTTCAAAATAATCTGACAATTACTTGGTTTCATCCTTTTGTTTGGATTCTAGCTTGCTTTCTCAGAACAGCTAGAGAATGTGTATGAAGTGTGCGTGTGGAGGGGGCAAGGGAAGGGAATAAAAATGCATTGCTTCAGGGCTGTACATCTGTTTTTAAAAACTCTGCAAGATCTGCCCGTTAACCACTGTCACAACTCCTGGCGTTTCCTGCAATTGCATTCCAATCAGAGATGTTCGTACCAGCTCAAGATATTGCAAGTAAACAGATTTAACTGTTACAAGTTAGTTTCCTGTTCTCGTGCCTCACAGAATTCTTTTTTCTTCTCGAGCCAATAGCACGTGCATGTATGGTACACATAATGAGTGGTAACCCATTTTCTTTCTTTTTCAAACAGGTTGGCAGTATGGAGTTACTCAGGCCTTCCCTCACACAGAGGAGGAGGTGGAAGTTGATTCACACGCGTACAGCCACAGGTGGAAAAGAAACTTGGACTTTCTCAAGGCGGTAGACACGAACCGAGCAAGCGTCGGCCAAGACTCTCCTGAGCCCAGAAGCTTCACAGACCTGCTGCTGGATGATGGGCAGGACAATAACACTCAGATCGAGGTAGATAAATAGTCTGGGTAACTGAAATGGATTAATGAATATGTTTCATGTAGGTGCCCAACTTTTATATATACATAAGTTGTCTCTTCATCTCAATCTAGAACTTTTGGATTTCTTTTAAAGAACAATTTAATTCATTAATAAATATAATAACTAAGCCACTTTACCACCTATTAATTCATTTACAGACAAACACAGGCTTGGTGTGGTGATGACAGTGAGCAGTGAGGCAACAATACTGTGCCTGCTCTCAAGGAATTCATTGTGTAAGAGCTTTTTTTTTTTTTTTTTGAGATGGAGTATCACTCTTGTCACACAGGCTGGAGTGCAGTGGCACAATCTCAGCTCACTGCAACCTCTGCTTCCTGGGTTCAAGCAATTATTCTGCCTCAGCCTCCTGAGTAGCTGGGACTACAGGCGCATGCCACCACTTTTGGCTATTTTTTGTATTTTTAGTAGAGATGGCATTTCACCATGTTGGCCAGGCTGGTCTGGACTCCTGACCTTAAGTGATCCACCCACGAAGGCCTCCCAAAGTGCTGGGATTACAGGCATGAGCCACTTCACCTGGCCCTGTGTAACAGCATCTAAGTGCCATAAGCAAATCATCCCAGGGCCATGTGATATGTACAATAAAAGTATGCAGGCTGTAGTGTGGCATGAAGGAGAGTGTGATGAAACTGCTTGGGATTGAGAGTTGGGGTGTTGTCAAAGAGGCTTAGCCTAGAACTCGGCATTTAGGTGGGGGCTTGACAGATTGAGAGGAGTTCACCTAACTGATGACCTGTTTATGGGAAGAGGGAGGGGCATGCTAGGCAGAGTAAATTTCCTCTGCAGTGGCTGAGGTATAGAATGACATCTCCAGGACTGTCTCATAGGGTGACCACTGGTTCCAGTGGCTTGGGGCTGAGAGGTTTTCTGGAACGTAGGATGGCTTCCAGTGTTAAATATGGAACAGTTCTGGACAAACTGGGATGATTGGTCTCTCTGACTGTGAGTTATTCTTTATTATGGTTGGAGCTATGAAGCGGAGGGAGGAGAATGGTCAGAGAACAGTTTGCTAAGTACAGACATTTGCAGAGGGTGCATTTTAGGCAGATTTCAGGGTTGCTCGAAGGCCTCAAAGGTGGTGTTATTTCTTAAGTTTCTGTAGTCCTTAGCGCTGCAAATCACAAAATACGATCTTGCTTGTAAACTAGGTACAACAGAAACAAGCAAGTAAACTTGGGCAAAAAAGCGAAGACCACCCAAATGAGAACAAACAGAGGTGATTTATCCAGTTTGCTCAGGCATGGCTTCGGCTGCCATCACTTGTTTTCAGCAGAGATATAAAGGCAGGTAAGGGAGTGGGAAGGTTTTTGGTGAAAAATAGAAGGTTCAGATGCACTCTGATCAGAGGTTGTTGGCATGGCAAACCTGGAGGTGGGCTAATTAGAAACAGCATGTTTGTTTGTTTGTTTGTTTTGAGACTGAGTTTCGCTCTATCATCCAGGCTGGAGTGCAGTAGCATGATCTCGGCTCACTGCAACCTCTGCCTCCTGGATTCAAGCCATTCTCCTGCCTCAGCCTCCTGTGTAGCTGGGATTACAGGTGTGCACCACCACACCGGCTAATTTTTGTATTTTTAGTAGAGACGGGGTTTCACCATGTTGGCCAGGCTGGTCTTGAACTCCTGACCTCAAGTGATCAACCTGCCTTGGCCTCCTAAAGTGCTTGTATTGAAGTCATGAGCCACTGCACCCAGCAAGAAACAGCATCTTTTATTATTAGTTTGAGGAACATCTTTGGCTTTTGATGGTTGGTCCTGAGAGTGATATGAAGACAAAGAAATAGAGAATCTCTCAGTTACTAAGGAAGTCCTGACCTTTCCGGGCTGACTACTGCCAAGGCTGTGGTGTGGCTTCCTGAACTGGCTGCTGGAGAGGTTGCATCAGAGTTCTATCATCACGTACGGTCTGCTCATTGCGTGCTGGTACATTCTCTCTCAACCTGAAGTTTCAGTTCCTACTTTCTCTGAGCTGACAGGCTTATGATTTTTAAGAACCAGGCAGCATTCTTTTTACTGCACCACAATCCCTGAAATACTCATTATTTAAGAAAAAAAACTCAGTTTCCTGAAGCAGATATTACCTAGTCCTGCAAATAGTATCAAGGCATCATTTTGTTCCCTCACAGTGAGAGAAATCTTCAAAAGATCTGAAGTATAGGCTGTGGGAATTCAGTATATTTGAAAAATACAGCAATTTCTCAAACCCCGCTCCATGGCATTAGCTATTATGTGGCCATGGTGTTGGCAGGCTGCCCCAGCCAGGTCCCTTACCAGGCAACGGTTGATGTGTCAGGAGCAGAAGTCTTATGATATCTATAAGAGGCTATTCTGACTCCTGCAGAGTGGCCTGCTATTTTGGCAATGATGATGTTATAGCAACTTGGGGTAGGCAACATAATTCTTCCCCGAGCCACTCTTTAGCTGGGGTGCAGCATCAAGAAAGGAGAACTGAATAGAAGCAGAGGCATTTACTCTCTGCCCAGAACTAGGACTCGATGGATACTGAAAGGGAACAACACATCCCTATTCGGCTAAAAGCCCAGACTTTGCCACGACGAAATGCAAAAAATCTGCACTCGTACCCCCTAAGTATGTAAAGACTTTTAAATTTCTTCGAAAAAGGAAAGAGGAGAACACAGATTCCAAGAACTCCGTAATCTCTCCTGTGGGGTGCTGAATTTTCTTAATCATTTATAAAATAAGAAATCTCTTTGATTGGGGGTATATTAACACTCCTGAAAATGCAATCCCAGTGGTTACTGTAGCTGTAATTTTGTGATTCAGCCAATTTTTCTACTTTCTACCTTAACAGAGGGAGACCACAAAGTGTCAGTAGTTTTGAATCAGTAAAAAGAGGGCAGAAGGATGGCCCAGGGGACTGTTTGGTGGGTACTCACCCAGGGCTAAAATCTGCCAGGTACTGTGTGGATGCTCTTTTGTTTGGTCCACAGCAGCCTTGAAAGATTTGTGTCCCTGTGTTTTCTGGGCAATTTCAATGATTTTTTTACATGAGGGCAATTTCAGATTTAGGTTTTAGTATTTTCCTAAGGTCTCCCATTAATGAGCATTCAAACCCTGCTGGTATTCAAATGCAAGCTTTGCCAGGCTTACAAGGTTGATCCTTTAGGCTTGACGTTGCTCTTTCTAGCAAAAGGAAAGACAAATGACACTTGAATTATGTAGTGATTTTGAACAGCGGCAGCCCCTGAGTATCCATATGAGGGTAATTGTGGGGTTTCAGTCTGGCTCATAAAAGACTTGTCTTGAAGCCAGGGTTGCATACTAAGAACACTGCTTTTATTTCAAGATTCATTTATTTTGTTGGGGTTCTGGGGATTGATGGAGATTATTGGGATCTAAAGCTCCTCAAGTAGCTCCTTGGCACTGCCACTAGTTGCGGAAACAAAAATCTACCTCTGAAAGTTTGGAAAGTGTACTAGGCCATTTTTGCCTTCCTATAAAGAAATACCGAGACTGGGTAATTCATAAAGAGAAGAGGTTGATTTAGCTCACAGTTCTGTAGGCCCTACAGGAAGCATGGCTCCAGCATCTGGTTGGCTTCTGGTGTGGCCTCAGGAAGGTTTCAACCATGGCAGGAGGTGAAGCGGGAGCAGGCGTGTCACATGATGAGAGCAGGAACAAGAGAGAGTGAGGGGCATGGTGCTGCACATTTTCAAACAACCAGATCTCTCCTCAACTCACTCATCACCAAGGGAATGGCACTAAGCCATTCATGAGGGATCTGCCCCCGTGATTCAGACATCTCCCACCAGGCCCCACCTCCAACACTGGGATTACATTTCCAAATGAGATTTGGAAGGGACAAATATGCAAACCATATCAGAAAGTTTTACATATCCTGGCTCTTGAAATGATATTTGTGGGCCAGGTGTAGTGGCTCACACCTGTAATCCCAGCAGTTTGGTAGGCCGAGGTGGGCAGATCACCTGAAGTCAGGAGTTTGAGATCAGCGTGGCCAACAAGGTGAAACGTCATCTCTACTAAAAATACAAAAATTAGCCAGGCGTGCTGGCGAGTGCCTTTAATCCCAGCTACTCAGGAGGCTGAGGATGAGAATTGCATGAGCCCGGGAGTGTAGGTTGCAGCCAGCTGAGATTCCGCCACTGTACTCCAACCTGGGCAACAGAGCGAGACTCAGTCTAAGAAAAAAAAAAGGTAAAAAAGGCATTTGTGAACACGGTTGCATCTCTTTTGGTTAAAATAGTTTTGCCCCATTGTTAAACAGAAATAAGAAAGAAACCAAATGGTTATAAAGTGAATACTCTGTGCCTGGCATTGTTACAAGGTCTTGCTTATCTTTTTGGTTTGTATTGCTAAATACAAACAATGAGCTAGAAAGACTCTGTGTGCTTTTTTCCTTTAGATGCTTTCAAACTCAGTTTCAGGGATCAGAATTATTTTGTCTCGTAGCCCTGGCTGCAGTAGTGGCTGTTAAAATTATGTGTATCACAGTGAGACAAAAACCACCCGGAATGGTATTCCTCAGATGTTCTCCTCATTTTTTTTCATTGTCTCGACTTTATGTTCTACTTTCACTTAAATAAAACAACAACAACAACAAAAATCCCAAACCAAAACAAGACAATAGCATGTTTACTGTTTTGACACAAAGGTTGTTATTCTCTTCACTTGGTACTTGGTGACAGTATTTTTTCTGGCTCTTCACAAGAACAGATAATGGAAGGATTGTAAAACTTGGTAGCCCAGTTAAAGAATTCTTCCAGTTAAGGTTTTGTTGTTGTTATTGTTTTCATTGTCTAATATTCTTCCCATGAGCATATAAAATCTCTAGAAGCCAACTGTATATCCTGTTGAATAAGCAGGGGCCCAACAGATGGCAAATGCCGCTATTGATCTGAATGTTGATTTCTGTGAGACCTTTCTTCTTGTATTTCCTCTGTTCATTCATACGGACATATAACCACTTAGCCAGGTGAGAAGTAAAGTACCTTCTGCTGAAGTGTAGGTATTAAAAATGAGGTGTCAGTAAACAGTCACTGCATGCGCTACTTTGTATAATTATTTTGGGAATGTAAAGGCTTACAGGGCTTTCAGGCAGGATTGGATTCCATTCATGATTTGGCCTTGTTGGAGCAGCCTTCACTGAATTCCACAACCTCAGGGACACATGTGTAAATGAGCAGGGCATGCATCTTCCCCTGGAAGCTGGCACCTTCCCATTATCTGGCATGAAGCTCTCGTAGCAATGATAGCACCTCATAGGATGGAGAGTGCTTCAGCAGTGTTGGCTGAAATTACTGATGCTTAATAAAGCTCAGTTTCACCAGCCTATTGCTGTAGAATAGTGTTGGTCACTTATAGTGTTCTTCACTTTATAGAAATCAGTCTCAAAGTCCTTTGTGACATGCTAGACCAAATATGTGGTTTTGAACACTTATTCACATGCAATATTTGGAAGTGTCCTATTTCCACTCTTGGGACATTGAAAGTGTTTATTAAAAGGACTGTACTGTGTGATTTTTTGCCTTGACTCAAAAGCCACTGGATGACTGAAGAAGGGAGGTTTTAAAAATAGGGATTATGGATCATATTAGTATAGTTTCATGATCAAAAGTGACTCAGAGATTGGGAGCTAGGCCAATGCCTCTGAAACTTTAACAAGCTTACAAATCACCTGGGAATCTGGTTAAAATGCATATTCTGATTTCTTAGTTCTAGGCTTGAGCCGGTCTGATATTCTGTTTCTAATAAGGTCTCAGGTGATATAGTTGTGGGTAGGCCATAGGCCACACTTTGGGTTGCAAGGATTTAGCTATTAGTTTTGAGAGCAGAAATCTTAGCTTAAATTTAGGTGCCTGCCAACAGTATGTTTCATGGAATTCTCATTCTGGTACCTAATTAAAAATTTCAGTTGTATCCAGCAACTGTTGTATTATTCATGTGCATGAAAGTTCATATCTGAGGAAAGTACAGTCAAGAATGATCAACAAATATGTGCGATAGATTTAGCTAAAAAGTAGAGATAAACAGTCTTTCTCTTAAATGCATTCCTAAAAACTCTCTTTGATCTTCGGCTATCACACATACACTGCCAGTTGTGTTGGCATCTTATTTTTACAAATTGTGCAATATGTTTCTTTAAAAATTTTACCAGTTGCTAATTGCTGTACACAAGGTCATTGTGTGGGCTCTAATAGCTGATTGCAGCCTTTAACTAGAAAATCTGTTTAAGAGGAAATAAGTCACCAGAAAATACTTAATCTAAAAAAAGAATGTAGGCCAGGCGTGGTGGCTTACACCTGTAATCCCAGCACTTTGGGAGGCCGAGGCAGGTGGACCACTTGAGGTCAGGAGTTCAAGACCAGCCAGGCCAACATAGTGAAACCCTGCCTCTACTAAAAATACAAAATTAGCCAGGCATGGTGGTGCATGTTGTAGTCCCAGATACTCGAGAGGCTGAGGCAGGAGAATTGCTTGAACCTGAGAGGCGGAGGTTGCAGTGAGCCGAGATCGTGTCACGACACTCCAGCCTGGGTGATGAAAGTGAAACTCTGTCTCGAAAAAATAAAAATAAAAAATGTGATTGTGTTGATGATGATTTTATGAAGAAAAAGCAAATTTTGTAATGTTGATGTGGACGGAATCTCCATGTTATGTTTGCAGTATAGAGATGATGTGGTCTGGCTATGTCCCCACCCAAATCTCTTCTTGAGTTGTATAGCTCCCATAATTCCCATGTGTTGTGGGAGAGACCCAGTGGGAAATCACTGAATCATAGGGGCAGGCTCTTCCCATACTGTTCTCGTGATAGTGAACAAGTCTCTTGAGATCGGATGGTTTCATAAAGCAGAGTTTCCCTGCCTGTCGCCATGCAAGACATGACTTTGCTTCTCCTTCACCTTCTGCCATGATTGTCAGGCCTCTCCAGCCATGTGGAACTGTGAGTCCATTGAATCTCTTTTTCTTTATAAATTACCCAGCCTCGGGTTTGTCTTTATCAGCAGCTTGAGAATGGACTAATACAAGAGAGTACATTGGATTATCCATAGACGTGGAAAATCTTACTCCTCGTCTATATTTTAAGCCTAAGGAAGCTCACTCAATTTCAGAGGTCTGACAGTTACAATAATGAATATAACTATAAAGGAGTAGTAAGACATCATCCCATTTCACAGAAATAGAGTGATAAAATTTTGCAGAATGCTGCTCTGCTGGTTCTGTCTTTACACTACTATTGTGCTTAGTGAATTCTTAGAATAAAACACGTACAAGGAGAATGTGATAGTGTAGATTTTTGACATTTTTCAAAAGAAAGTATCCTTTGATATTGAACAGTCCTTTTACTATATTTATTACGAATGTGAAAATCTGATGGAGTTTTTGTGTGTGAAATATTTCCTTTTGGGGGGATCTTAAACTGGTAGATGTTTAACATGTGGCTGCAAAATCAGAAAATTGTGCAAAGGGAAGGCAAAGATTAATCCTGAAGAAGTGCACATCTTGGACCTCCAAGTGAATTGAAATCTTCCAAATGCTTGTAGGTGTCAGGTTGGCTTCCACAGAAGATGAGAATGAAAGCATGCGAAAGCACGTAATTGAAAAGGAGAAATACTGCATTGGTTCTCGAACAGGCAGAAGGAGACCTTTGTTCTGTAGAGAGGCAGGATTAATGCAGCGATGAGGTGTCATCTGAACCAAATCACGAAGAAAGTGTCAGAAGATAGCCAGGTGTCAAGGTCATACTAGATAGCGTGTTTTACATAGATAACCAGGAGCAAGATTTTAAACTTCATTGTGTATGACACTAAGGTGTTTAGAATTTATCAGGAAGGCACTTGGAAAGTGCTATACAATATTAAATACAGAAAGGCAAGTTTGCATTGATGCTCCTACCTGATTGCTATGGGAACTGACTCAGAAATCCCAAAGCTAGGAGTGAAAAGATGAGTTAAATTTAGATTGGAATTGTTGTGGTGTGACATGAGATAGTGGTTAGGGGAAAGGCTGTGGATGAGCATATGAATTTCAGAAATATTTAGATTTCTACTCATTCTTTTAAATTAATCGATATTGCTGAAATTTTGCCCGAACTTCTGTTCCTTGCTTGATTCTGAAGGTTAATTGCAGGTCTCTGTCATTGCCTTTCCTGGCAGAGAGGCCTGATGCTACCTTGACAGCCCCTATCTAATGTGGGTTGAGAACCGGCCTTGTTTCTTCCACTCTGTGTTGCCAAAGGTTGTGTTAACTGACAGTAAAATCTATTTCAGTCTTTTCTGTTTGTGTAATTTGCAAAAACACATGGATTTTAAACTTCTGATTTTCTCCCATTCATTTTCTTTTAACATATTGATGAGGGCTTTACTTTGCAAAGAAGAAAGTGTACCGAAAATAGTAAATCAGACAGAAGTGATATCTGCAATTATTGCTCACCCTCAAAAAAGATAATGAGGATTAAAATAGAGTATCATATATCTTGCTCAATTATAGATTATTCTTAGCTTGACATGTCAGCTCTTTATTGAAACAAAAATGGAAAAAATCCATAACTGTCCTTCAAAGAGTTCCATGAAGAATAACTGAATTTTCTCTTTGATGCTTCACTGTTAGCTAATTGAGTTTACTTATAGTCATGGCATGAAAATAGACTTTAGAATGATACATGCAGGTTGTAAAATTATTAACTGCATTAGTCATATAATTTATTTTCAGAACAAGAATTATGTTTCAGGGTGAATAATATTCTTGCATTCTCCATGTTCAAAGAGAAATCTCATATTTAATCTCCCCATTCCCCAAGGGACCCTAAGATTAATTATATGATCATCACATCAAGTTCTTTCTACTTTAATTCCATAGCCATTCATGAGGACTTTAACATATCCTTACTCTGCATTAAATAGTGACAGTGATAGGTGAATTTGAATATAGAGAATGCCAAGTAACAGTCAATCAGCTGACTTGCTATTTTATCATTTTGCAAACATATTTCTCTTCTTTGCCTATACTAATTTCCAAGAGGACATATCAAACATACTCAGATGAAAATTATTACCTTCAATATGAAAATTATAGTTCAGCCCCAATGTCATAGGTCTAAATATTTGTCTAGTTGATTTTTTAAAATCATGTTAAAATTAATTGTTTTTGTAGTTCAGAATATGTCCCTTCTTTATATGTTGAACGAAGGGCTCAGGATGAAGGAGCAAGTGGCCATTGAGTATGGGCTGGAACTCAGGAGCAGGGAGGTCAGAAGATGCAGGAGGCCTCCGTTCTCCTGGTGGCTCATGGAGAGGTGTGCTGGGGCCAGAGTGCAGCTGGATGCACCCACAGAGGGATGGTACTCCTGGGAGGGATTTCTTTGCTCTCCCAAGCATGGGAGGGGGATTGTACAGGGAAATTCACGTTTGAGGATCCCACACCATATGGTCCAGGCTTAACTGCCAGCAGTTTAGCAAAGTGTGAAAAATGTCATCCACCAGCACCTAGATTGGAGTTACCAGGTCTCAAGGAATATTGAATTCAGCTCAGCTCATGTCCCTGTGGGGGCCATAACTCATCTTCTCAGCTATCTGTTTTCCTGGCAATAAGGAGAGCGCTTCTGGGATCATTCACTGGGCAATCCCATTCCATATCAATGGATTAGACCTTAAAGACTAGGTTTTCTTCCTGTGATTTTCAGAATCACAAATGGGATAATGAATTGATTGTAGCTCAAAGGCTAAGTAAATCTGAGTTGGCACAGACATGCTGATAGCATTATTTTTATTACTGCATATGGGGGAACATCAGAGCTACTACTTATTTCCATGAAGATCCGTAGTATGATGAATCTACTCTGTCCGTGAACTTATGTACAAAGACTAATGCCAGTTGGGTACACGAATCACAGTGAGTCTTTGCCATTTATTTTATCATACAAATTAATGTGTACTCAACAATTTAGCACCAATTCACTGAAAACATGAAGGATGATAGTGTCTGATAAACAGTGACGTTCTGTAATTGTATGGTGGCAACCAGAATTTTCTATGAACCTTCCCCAAAAATGTCTCTTGTGTCTTTGTCAAATATTGTGACTTAGATGGAAACACTATTAGGTAGACACATCGATAGGCCATTACAAATAGAGAAGGCATTTAATTTTTTCTCTGATTATCTACACATATGTATGAAAAGTTGTGTTTCTATTTTTAAGCAATGATTAATATTTACACTCTGCTAAATATTCAGGGAGTTATACTTCACCTTGTATTTCTGAAGCAGATCTAAGATAGATAAGGGGATAAGAGTCTCTCTCTCTCTCTCTTTTTTTTTTTTTTTTAGATGGAGTCTTGCTGTGTTGCCCAGGCTGGAGTGCAGTGGCGCGATCTCGGCTAACTGCAACCTCCACCTCCCAGGTTCAAGCGATTCTCCTGACTCAGCCTCCTGAGGAGCTGGGATTACAGTGCCACCACCACGCCCAGCTTTTTTTTTTTCTTTTTGTATTTTCAGTAGAGATGGGGTTTTGCCATGTTGGCCAGACTGGTCTCACACTCCTGACCTCAGGTGATCCATCCACCTCGGCCTCCCAAAGTGCTGGGATTATAAGCGTCAACCACCGCATCTGGCTTGATAAGGGTCTCCTTATAAAAATATTTGCATGTCTTATCCAGGCATTGCTTTTGTGTTTGTGATAGAAATATTTGCTAACATGTCACTCTATGAACTATTAAAGAAGGCATCAAATACTCAAATGTTGAAGAAAAGATGGTAACATTTAGAATGAAAAGAGACTGCCTTAGTTTTCTTTTTGTGTTTCCCTGAAAGAAAACACTTCTGTTCATGCCCGAGCAATGCATAGATGTCTGAATCTGTCTAGAAACAAAAGTACTGAACTTGGCAGCCCTTGGGAACAGTTGTTTTGAGTTATTTTCTATATGTTATTTCAAGCTTTAGCTATTAAATTGAAGTAATAGTTTGGAATCCATTGCACTGAATTGAATGAATGTGATAAACTATTACGGCTGGAACTATTTGGCTTTTACAAGTAATTTCTAACTCTTTTGTAAATTTTATATATTTATGCAGTCTCTAGCTTAAAGAGCAAAGCTATATAAATCACTAATATTCACCTTTTAGATAATATCTAGAGATTTGTCCCTATCAATCTGTTTATCTGTCTACCTACATACCTACCTATCTACCTACCTGCCTACCTAGCATCTATCTCTTTTATTTTGAATTCACAGTGCGGTTCCCATTTGTGCCCAAAACAATTTGAAAGAAAAACTTACAAAGAAAACTTTAATTAATATTGTTTAAATTTTTAAAATTCACATGTTATATCACCTCTTATTAAGGAACTCTTTTAGGTACTTCCAAAACTGAAGATGTTTTATTTCATGACAGGATTGTTTACCTAAAAATAATGCTCCCTGATCTTTTGTGGTTTAATGAAAATTTTTATAATTTTCAAAGATGAATGCATTGATTTTTGATTCTCAGATTTTTTCCTAAGAACATTTAGGTTATAATATTCTTCCTTTTTCTAAAATTATAGTGCTTTGCACAGTGTTTATTATTTGAATGGAAATCTTTACTAGTTCTGTCATTTAAAACTAGTATAGAGTAAAGGCTAATTTAAAATTCTATGCTCTGAAAATGTTTACAAGGTATCTCACCAAACCTTCCCAAAGAACTGAAAACAATTCATTTGTCCATTGTAAACAGGATTATAGAATTATCTGTTATCTTAAAAACCAGGTATAAATGATCATCTTCTTTTTCTTTAACTTATTTTAATAAAAAATGACTTATCTTCCTTTGTCCACTGAGTAATCAGATACTGCTTTATTTCTTTTACGAGTAAATGAGGTTAATCTTCGTCAGAATAGAAGAGTGTCACATTCAAATGGGAGAAATGTAGTTAAATAAGGCTTTGTAAGGAAACAACTATGAATAAATACAGAAATGTGCTAGAACAAAATTATAAGTATTCATTAGAAATTTTTCTCATGTTACCAATTGTACCAGATGACAGTAAAATTATCTCCTAAAGGCAAATACACTTTTTAGAGAAATCTTTTACATTCACTATTCCTCAAAACTCTATGGAAAATAATGTTTTCTATCATGTGCATAAGGAAATAACATGATTTAGTACATTCAGAAGTCTTCCTTCCTTCCCTCCCTCCCTCCCTTGTTTCCTTCCTTCCTTCCTTCCTTCCCTCCTTCCTTCCTCTCTCCCTCTCTCTTTCTCTCCTTCCTTCCTTTTTTCCTTCCTTCCTT
Source organism: Gorilla gorilla gorilla (assembly GCF_029281585.2). Taxonomy (NCBI): domain Eukaryota; kingdom Metazoa; phylum Chordata; class Mammalia; order Primates; family Hominidae; genus Gorilla; species Gorilla gorilla. The sequence goes on from NC_073232.2 coordinate 28,993,957, forward strand.
CCTTCCCCCCACTTTCCTTCCTTCCTTCTCCCCACCTCCCTCCCTCCCTCCTTCCCTTTCCTTCCTTCCTTCCTTCCTTCCTTCCTTCTTTCCTTCCTTCCTTCCTTCCTTCCTTCCTTCCTTCCTTCTTTCCTTCCTTCCTTCCTCTCTCTCTCTCTCTTTCTTTCTTTCTTTTTCTTTCTTTCTCTCTTTCTGTCATCAACCTATCCAAGGTAAATCTGTTTATTTCAGGACACCTTCTTGAAGCAGCTATAGCTCAGTTACTTATTGGTCCATAAGTAACTAAAATGGAAATTAAAATTACTTTTGCCATGAGAGTCAAAATGTTATTTTGCTCCCTTGAATAAGTTTGCTATGGTTTGAGCAGATTTAGAATATATTTAATAGGCTTTGTTCAGATAGTTTTGTTGCTGAACAATAATTATAACAGCCATTTCAAGGATTTTAAAAAATTTTGCTTTGTCCATGTGTATCTCTTACCTTGTTTCTAAAGAGAGAATGTGATATATTCTGCACACAATCAAAGTCGTTTGCATAAAAGGACAAAAGAAAAAAACTCTATTTTTATCTTTTCCTTAAGGACAATGTTGAAACATTTCAAAGAGAACATTTTTTTTTCCAGTTAGTGATCACTAGTGAATGCAAATTGCAGTAAATGGTAAATGGCTGTGGCACTATTCCTCCTGATTTTCTATTGACTTTTTAAATGTCGATCAGAAAGAATCGAGGAAGAGAAAATGATTTTCAACTTTGAAGCAGTCCGTGAGATAAAGCCAGGAGTGAGTTGACAGCAGGGAATCAGAATCTGGGACAAATATTAATTTTCTCACTTTACTCCATTTTATTCCAACAGAGCTTTCCCCCAGTCATCCTCCCTCTGCTCAATGGCCACCTTATCAATGTATCATTGTCTTCCTTTGGGCTGCAGTTGCAAAATTAGGAACTCAAGAACTTGGCATTGTCAGCAGTGCTTTTAAAAATCCTTATGTCTTGGCAAGGTTGGAATATACTAAAGTGTTTTTTTCCAAAGTCTCTAAAGAGAAATTTGGTAATTTGTATGTGTGTGCATGTGTCTGTGTGTTTGTGTGTGAGTTTGTGTATGTTTGTATGTGTATGTATGTGCATACTCAACATGTGTGCATTATTTCAAAGGATTTTAATTAAAAATGACTTTTGTGGGAGAAATTAATGGTGGCTTGGATAGCCCTTGTACATGATACTTATTGTCCTCTTCAATTAGATGTTATTTCACTGAGCATTAAAATCAACATAAACTAAACAGGTACATGGAAGACTGGCCAAGACTCCATTTGCTCCACTGAATTCCTTAAACTTTATATGCTCTCTAGTTTGTGGCTCTGGAAGACAAGGAAGAGAGACAATGAAAAGAGACCAAGTATAATCGATTAAAAAAAAACAGAGATCAGAAATTATGAAAAGATAGAGAGAGGATACGATGGTGAACCCAACATTCTGGGCACCATAAATGGCAATCTCCAATTCTCTCATCCTCATTGGCCTCTTTCCAATACAAGCACATAAATCCCCATGAGCCTTGTCCACTTTGGTTTGTTCCAACCATCGTGTTCACTCTCCTTTCTTATTGGCAAATTTGCCCTCTCAACCAAGTATTTCTTTTTACTAAGAACTCATATACTAGTAACGACTTCTGTAGTCTGAAACCATTCCCCATGTCACCATTATGACAAAGCCATCACGAGTATAAAGTACATTCTCTTCTGGAATAAGTGAAAGGGCCTCTCTATTTAAATCAAGGTTTGGCAAATTAAACTCTCTGGATATCGCTCCAAACCAAGAAGCCATGAAATGACTGGACTGTTTCAAAAGACCAAGTCTGGGGAAAATCTAACTCAGATTGGAATCTCCTTGAGAAAAGAAACAATGCTGGGTACTTTGCTCATGTTCATAAAGCATCCATTGATCTGAAGCAACTTGTATGGATGTAGGGAAAGTAGTGTTTAACTGAGGGTTAGACATAAAACCAAAAAGGATAGAGAGACTACTTCCTTTCTGACCAAGAAAACCAAGACTCATTTGTGGTTTGGACTGGAAGTAAAATAGAGTCCATGTGACAAGAAGTAGAACTAGGTTGCTAAGAAAAGCCTGACATTTTTACTTGACCATTTCCACACTAAAATGAATAGTGAAGTAGAATATGGGATTATAGCTTCGCCACTGGGATTCTTTGTCTAGCAGTAGATTTGTTTTCACACTCAAATTATCTGAGTACCATTTTCTTCTGCAAAAGAATACACTGATGAAAAACAGAGGAAAGTAAGTTAGTTACAGAGGAAATGAGAAAGTGTTTACCTGGTGGCCATGGTGTCAAAATCTGTCTACTCTCAGGCACAGGACAGTGCTTAGTACCTTCTGGAAACCACCCTTGTCTACTATAGTCTTCAATAACCTATGCTGATCAAAGCTCAAGCTACCTGCACATATTTTCTTCTTCCTCCTTCTCCTATGTCTTGGATGAGTTACAGACTTGAGGCCATCCACATACAAAATAAGAGTCAGATGAAGCAGCGCTTGTATTAGCAGCCTCACTCCTTGCAGAATTCTGGAACAGAGCAAAGTGAAACCACCAGCAGTTTCCAAAGACAATGAGGGGGCTTACAGGGAAAGTATCTTCCTGGCTTTAGCATGCTGCAGCTTCTGTTCCACGTTGGTCATTTTGCTTCCGAGGTGGCTGTTTCTACCTACTTAGCTGATTTCCTCTCTGCTTTCTCTCCTAGGCAATCACAAATTGAAATGCTGCAAAGCACACATGCCTGGAGAAAGAAAGGCAGAGAGAGATAAATAGAGAGAGAGAACCGAGAAGCACCTTACTGATTCCCGTTGGTGTCAGTGATGACAGACAACCTGAAGCCACTGCTGTGAATCTTAAACTGCCCTCCCTGAGTGCTGATTGGGCTTTGTCAGTAGGGAGCAGGCATCACAGTGCTTCTAGGGGGGCAGGGGCCACTGGGCAGCTAGGTAGAATAAAGGGAACAAGGCTGATCAAAACATGGGACCCTTCCAGGGTTGTGCACACATTTGCTCCTTGTAGATTCATTCATGCCCCCCCTCAGGTTCCTTTCATGCAGTAATCCATCTCTCAACCTCCTCAGGGTATCAAGAAATACCTGTTTCCAAGTTCCCCTGCGATGCGATCAATCTGAAATTTCTCTTTCCATCTTCCTGAAGTATTATGTATCTGCCTAGTTCTCACATGAAGAAACCGAATTCCAGTTTTAAAAAAGGGCTCTATTAACCACTATTTTGGATTGATTACTCCCTTTGCCCTCACACAGACTTCCTCCGAACAGAATTCATCCGAACAAATAGTAGAGGAGGTTTCCACTTCCTCAATTACTAGCACGTACCAAATTTGTTTTCCTGAGTTCATGAAAGTTAACTTGACTAGAGTTCTAAGGATTTCAAACTCTTCAGTTCCATATTTCTTTTTCATTCTCATATTTAAAGATGATCACTGCACTTACATTTGATGAGCAAATTCAAGTGGCCTTGGAGTCATGCAGGTAAGTAGTTCTGGTGTTAAAAGAAGGAGAAAGACAGAAGACCACATAGCATGAGTTATCTTAAGAGATTTTCTTTCTGGATGCAGGAAAATAGTGGGGCATGGGGACCATGGGGACCATAAGGAGAATGCCCAGCCTAACAGGACAGCCATTACCCAGCTGTGGAGGATTAGGGGCATGTAGGAACCTGGGCCCAGGATGCCAGATCTCCTAGTTTCTCCAGAGACATCCGAACGCTTACATATTGGCTATTCATTCATTATTTCTTAGTCATATGTAGCCCAACACAGTGATGGCAAAACAAAATATTTCTACAGGGCCATCTCTCCAATGGGCCCCCAGTTGCTATTGCTAGTGTACACCATGCAAATGACTCATCACCTTCCTGACGTAATCTTACTAGGCCTTCTCTCCAGAAAACATTTTATTCCAGATTCCAGGAGACACTTCACTGCTGTCTACCTGTTTTCCCCATATTATGTTGAGTTGAAATCAGTAAGATATATGATTCTTGGATATATATTCCAGACTTCTTCTCTACTATTCTCCTATACTTATTTTATTTAAGCACTATCCAGATGAAATACTTCCTTTGGCTTCTATTAAGAACAAATCATTAAAAATAAGAAATGGAAGATAGTTTTAGAGCTCTCATCTCCACTAGTGATTTTGAAGAGAGTTTCCAAGATCATGTTCATATTTCTCTGAAATATTAGTTTTTGAAATTGCAGTCACAGGAAATTTACTGCCTGCTTATAAGCGGTTTACTACTCCAAGTTTTCAAAAGTGTTTAAACATATGGAGAAAAAAGCTCACATCTACTATTAATTGCATGTAAATATTGTCATTTAAACAATGACATTTCTTCATGTAATCATTTTTTTCTTCTTTTTTTTAATACTGAAACATTTTAGACTTGCCAGCAAGACTTTAGAAAGTCAACATGATTTGAAACATTGGCAAAAGATTCAGTTTTTAATAAGACAGGAGCTGTTCTATGGTGATTACTAGTTTACTAAAAATAAACAAATGGGGTTAAGTTGTAGGATCATATGAACACCACATATGTGGATCGAGTATATATAAAATAGCTATAACTATTTCTAAATTGTCTAGATTTGAAGGGAGAAAAAGAATCATGCTCAGCTAAATAAAAAGGAATGGAACTTGGCTGGACATGGCGGCTTATGCCTGTGATCCCAGCACTTTGGGAGGCCAAGGCGAGAGGATGGATCCCTTTAGCCCAGGAGTTCAAGACCAGCCAGGGTAACATAGAGAGACAGCATATCAATTTAATAAAAAAATGTTTAAATAATGAAGCTCAACCAAGTGAAAAAGAGTGAAAACCAAATAGCTGACTGTTTTACGGGCAAACTTTGACTCCAATAACTGGTAGAATTTCTTCTCATGAGTGTAATAATTTCTACAGATATAGCTAGCTGATATCTTATGCAAGACACTGGTTTTAGAGGTGTGATGAAGTAACTGGGTCCAGTGTAGATTGAGAAATTACAGGCAAGGCCAGGGTCAGGACCCACATCTTCTATTTGCAGCTACTGATTTTAGCAGACCCTTTCCCCTGCACCCCGACATTGCACCTTTTCTGCTGGTTCCTGGTAATTGATGCCTGGTGCTATGAACTGAATTTTATCCACTTAAGTTCATATGTTGAAGCCCTAGCCCCCAATGTGACTGTATATAGAGACAGAGTTTTTAGGAGGCAATTAAATTTAATGAGGTCGTAAGGACGGAGTCCTAATCTGATAGGATTGGTGGGCTTATAAAAAGAGAGAGAAAAAGACATTCCTCTCCATTCACACACATTGAGGAAAGGCCATGTGAGGACACAGTGGGAAAGTGGCCATCTGAAGACCAGGAAGAGAGTCCTTACAAGAACCTGATTATGTTGGCACCTTGACATTGAACTTCCAGCCTCTAAAAATTGTGAGACAATGAATTTATGTTGGTTAAGTCATCTAGTCTATGGTATTTTGCTGTGGCCACTAAGCTGCCATGGCAGCACAGGCATATTAAGACTATATATGTGGAAAAATGTTCTATTACACAACATTTTTCCAAAAGGGATCCTCATGAAACTTCCATCCGTTGAACACCTAACCTGCCAATCTGATCTCAGCTATGAGTGTAGGGTACTTTTTAAAAAAGGAAACAAAAATCTCTTTTCTTTTCTTTCTTTCTTTTTTATTTTTTATTTTTTCTTTTGAGGCAGGGCTTGCTCTGTCTGCTCAGTACAGTCAGAGCTCACTAGAGCCTTGAATTCCTGGGCTCAGGTGATCCTCCTGCCTTAGCCTCCTGAAAAGGTGGAACTACAAACACATGCCACCACACCCAGCAAATTTTTTTTTTTTTTTTTTTTTTTTTTTTTTGTAGAGAGGATGTCTTATTATGTTACCCAGGCTGGTCTTGAACTCGCAGCATCAAGCAATCCCCCTGCCTCAGACACCCAAAGCACCTTTTTATTAAAAGAGAATACAACTCCTCTTGAATCCTGTGACTGGCTGCATGGATAGCCGACAATACCAGACTCCTAGTACATCTTCACTCCCAGTTCCTCATGGTCCATTTCCCAGTGAACTTGTGATCATTTATCTCCTAGATAAAAGAAGCCACTTTAATTTTCCAGACTATACAGTTTCTCTTTCTTCATTCATATGGACTCCTTCTGGTTATGGTGCTGGAGATTTTGTAACCACCTGTATATATATATCTCTGTTCATGAGATATATATGTATATGTATATAAGTGTATTCATATATATATATGTGTGTATCTCCGTTCATGATCTATTATTTGTAAACACTATTCCTTAATGTTCTTAAAGCTTTAGGCTATTTTTGAAACTGATTTGGGTAGCTAAATCCTTTATATCTGTAACACATTTTGCATATGTCAACAGAACTACTCACAATTGCGTATATTATTCAATAAACATTAATGCCTGATGAGAAAACTGAACATCAATTAGCAGTCCTTTTTTTCCTTATACCCAAGATAATCCTATTTAGAATGAGGTATTGCATAAGATAAATAGTGTCCTAAGAGCTCTGACCCAAGTAAAAGAGGACACGCCAGAAATAAAACCTGGAAAGGAAAGGTAGAGGAGAAGACAAAAAGTAATCTGGAGCTTTTTGGAAAATTCAGAATAATTTCCTGTTATTTCCTGTCTGAATAGCAAACTACTGGTCACAGTTTACTTCCAGAACTATTTTTAAATGTCACTAAGCAAAATATAGTATACAGTTAAGCATAGTTAAAAAGATGTCAGATATTATAAAATACATTTTATATCCACACATAGGAAACATTTGCACATTCTCAAAAGCCTTTGCTCAAAATCTTCTTATGGTAATTTTATCCTGTTTTTTGTTTGTTTGTTTGTTTTTGTTTTGTTTTAGCACACAGTTACTTCCATTTTATTTTTATTTTTATTTTTTAATTTTATTTTAAGTTATGGGATACATGCGCAGAATGTGCAGGTTTATTACTTAGGTATATACATGCCATGGTGGTTTGCTGCACCTATCAACTCATCATCTAGGTTTTCAGCCTCGCATGCATTAGGATTTGTCCTAATGCTTTCCCTCCCCTTGACAGGCCCTGGTGTAATTTTATCCTGTTTTAAGTGAGAAAATTCTGTTTTAGACATTTTAATTGATTAAATTGTTTTACAATTCTTAGCCAAATTTTTCATCCACAGATTATTCACATATTAATCCTCATCCTGACCTCTGTACACAATAAGGCCACCCCCTCTTGTCTTGCTGTGGTTTCTTCCCCATTCATTTCTCAAATGACACAAATCTCACTCATTCTGATCTTTCTCCTCCAGTCACATTTTATTTTTTATTATTTATTTATTTATTTATTTTTTATTTTTATTTTTTTGAGATGGAGTCTCACTCTGTTGCCCAGGCTGGAGTGCAGTGGCGTGATCTTGGCTCCTGCAACCTCTTCCTCCCTGGTTCAAGAGATTCTCCTGTCTCAGCCTCCCAAGTAGCTGGGATTACAGGCATGCGCCACCAGGCCCAGCTAATTTTTGTATTTTTAGTAGAGACGGGGTTTCACCACGTTGGTCAGGCTGGTCTCGAACTCCTGACCTCGTGATCTGCCCACCTTGACCTCCCAAAGTGCTGGGATTACAGGCGTGAGCCACCACGCCCAGCTCACATTTTATTTTGTAGACATCTGCTTAAAATGTTGAACTTACAATTGTACTCAGCAAGAATGCATCACGGAACTGTATTGAAGCAGCAGACTAGCAATGATCCGTCATTTACTCTTGGATTCTCCTCTATATATCTGTTTATCAACTGTCATCTAGAAATTCAGAGTGCACTTTTTTACACGTTAAAGCAATAAGGTTCCTAGATTGTGTTCATCTATTTATTCATTCAACAGCTCTTTCATGAGTGCTAGTTGCCAGTATTTTTTTAGTAAATGAAGCAGATACAAATGGAGTCTTCTTGGAGCTTACAGTCTAGTTGGGTTAGATAGAAATAAAGTAAACAAATAAATCCACGATTTTAAATATGAAGAAAGAAAATGGGTGCAGAGACATGGGGTATTAGTGGAGGGTGAGAAAGGCCTTCTAAGATAGGATGATTGGGAAAACTTGTTAGAAAGGCTGAGGTCAGAACCCAGAGGTCCTTGAAAGCCACATGGGGGACTGCATTTCTTTGGAACCTGATGTATTCTGTGGCCATTATTTGTATCATGGGTAGCTTGATCCTCAGAGCACCTTGCAGGCTGCTTTCTAGAATAAGGATTAGAAGATTAGAAATATGTGAACAAACTCCCTCCTCTACACGCTTTGACACATTCAGTATGGGTCCTTTTGCTTGCACGATAGCCTCCTCGCCTCCTATGGGTAACCAGAATGAGCTTAGGAGTTCTTGAAGCCCTGTACCAAGGCAAAGAAATGTGATGCACATGCAAATAATCATTTACTACATTCATTGTTATTGTTATTGGGAAGAGGGAGTTGTGAATTTGAAGATGAAAATCTTGCAACTTTCCTAGAGTTTTTGTGAATAAATTATGTTAATACTTGGCAGAGTATGAGAAATACTCTGGACCTTAGCTCTGCAATTTAATGGCCAATACCTTGGATTATTTAAATATGTTCTACTCTACCTCCAAAGGGGGAGACAAACATTGTGGCAGTGGCCACTGCAGCTTGGATATTATTATAACCCTCCCCCCTCAAAAAAAAGGCTCTTAATTTTTTTTGGAAAAATAATGGCATTTAAATATATATGTATATATATATATATAATATTTTAAATATATATGTTTATATATATTATCCACAATACAATTTTATATGTATTATCTACAATCCGTATTGTTTCAGAAAGAGAAAGCATTAAAAAGAAATAAAACATGATAGAATAAATGATCGATAAATAACTACGTGTGTCTTACGGAATTATCCTCATTTATTCACATTTTATTCTTTGGGAACTACCGCTTTACAAATTCTTTATTGTAGATCTAAAACATTTCTCGATGTCATAAATACCTTATAAGTATGTGCTACAGTTTGAATGTGTCCTCCAAAAAGCATGTGTTTGAAACTTGACCCCTAAGGCAGCAATGTTGGGAGGCGGGGCCTAATAAGAGGTAATTAGGCCATGAAGGTTCTGCTTCATGAATGGATTAATTCTGTTATTGATGGAGGGGTTTCTGACAAAAGGATGAGTTTGGCTCCTTTCTCTTGCTCTCTCTTGCCCTCTCTTTGCCCTTCTTCCACAGCAAGAGTGCCCTAATCAAATGCTGCCCCTTCCATCTTGGACTTCCCAGTATCTAGAATCATGAACCAATACATTTCTGTTCATTATAAATTACCCAGTCTGTGGTATTCTGTTATAGCAGCACAAAACAGACTAAGACAGTCTGCAATCCACAAAAGTTATTTATAGGCAGCCACTTTCAAAAAAATGTTTTATTAAAAAAAAACTCTGCAAATTATTTGATTACTTAATATATTTCTCAATTTGTATCTGCTGCATTTAAGATGTCATATGATCACAGAGACAGGGTAGAAAAGAGGATTTATTTATTCATTCTGGATCTCTGGAGCCAGACTTCATTACCCTAGAAATAACAACAATTAAGAACTCTTATATCAACTGCCAGGACATTGATTTTCCTTGTTCCTATTCTGCAGAATCAATATATTGATTGATCTTATATATAAGATGTATTGGTCAATGTATTGGTCTGCAAATAGGAACATATATGATATTCTGGGGGAAATTTCCACCTACAGTTTCCAAGGCAATCTGCTTATTTTGCCTCCTTGACTTTCAAAAACATTCCTTTTATTCCTCTATATGGTTTAAAAACTATTGTTGGTGTTTTTCTTGTAATAAAAAACTCTAAGCCATCACAAGTTTTGTAAAATCTCAGTTACACAAGGGAACCAAATATGTGTTGAGTTTGATAAATGATGTCCTTCATATTGGACTAATTGGTAAGAGATCATTAAGTCAAAATAATCTAGTGCATAGACCTATATTGAACTTTGGATTTTATGCTAGTTGTAACAGAACACTGATGTGCTATTTGTTCATGCCTGTTCTTACTCATCTGATTCCAAGGAATATTTATTAACAATCTTTGGTCTCCAATTGAACATATGAATTCTTCTCATTATTGTCTTTCCCCATTGTCTCCATTCTTGCTCTCTGGAGTAATAAACTTTTTTTCCAGAGGAAAATCCAAGGATAACTTTTGTTCTTGTTTTTGTTTTTCTTTTTTAAAAAATAATTTCTAATTTTATTTTAGATACAAGGGGTATGTGTGCAGGTTTGTTACCTGGATATATTGTGTCTGATACTCGGGTCCTGAGCACAGTACTCAAGAGTTAGTTTTTCAACCCTTGATCCCCACCTTTCCCCATCTAGTGGTCCCCAGTATCTATTTTTGCCTTCTTTAGGTCTATGAATACCCATCGTTCAGGTCCTACTTATAAGTGAGAACATGCAGTATTTGTTTTTCTGTTCCTGCACTAATTCTTATAGGATAATGGCCTCTAGCTGCATCCATGTTGCTTAAAGGACATGATTTCATTCTTTTTCATGGTTTTATAGTATTCCATGGTGTATATGTAGCACATTTTCTTTATCCAATCCACCATCGATGGGCACCTAAGTTGATTCTGTGTCTTTGCTATTGTGACTAGTGCTGCAATGAACATACAAGTGCATTTGTCTTTTTGGTAGACACCAAAATGATGTATTTTCTTTTGAATATATACCCAGCAATTCCATTGCTAATTGGTAATTCTGTTGTAAGTTGAATGGTAGCTCTGTTTTAATTTCTTTGAGAAATTGCCAAATTGTTTTCCACAGTAGCTAAACTAATTTACATTACCACCAACAGAGTATAAGGGCTCCCTTTGCTTTGCAACCTAGCCAGCATCTATTGTTTTTTCGACTTTTTTTTTTTTTGACAGAGTTTTGCTATTGTTGCCCAGGCTAGAGTGCAGTGGTGCAATCTCAACTCACCGCAACCTCCACCTCCCAGGTTCAATGATTCTTCTGCCTCAACCTCCCAAGTAGCTGGGATTACAGGCATGCACCACCATGCCTGGCTAATTTTTTTATCTTTAGTAAAGACAGGGTTTCTCTTATTGGTCAGGCTGGTCTTGAACTCCCGACCTCAGGTGATCTGCCTGCCTTGACCTCCCAAAGTGCTGGGATTACAGGCGTGAGCCACAGCACCCAGCCTCGACTTTTTAATTCTAGCCATTCTGACTGGCATAAGATGGTATCACATTGTAGTTTTGATGTGCATTTCTCTGATGATTAGTGGTGATAATCTTTTTTTTTATATGTTTGTTGGCTGCTGGTATGTCTTCATTTTAGAAGTTTCTATTCATGTCTTTTGCCCATTTTTAATGTAGTTGTTTGTTTTTTACTTATTCAACAGTAAGTTCCTTATACATTTTGGATATGAGACCCAAGGATAACTTTGACATAAGCTTTTTTTCACTTGTTTTCCCCTCCAGATTATTATTAATTTTTTCACCATTGAGTAATAATTTTAATTTTATATATAAATTAACTAAATTTATTATATTGCTGACCATTCTAAGCAATTTGTATTCACACTACAGATTAGTGAAAAGAACTACGTAGATAAACTCAGGCAGAGGAAAGCTATGAGCAAATGAAACTTGTTTACTTTTACAAGCATTGAACTTTACAAGTATATGGAGCTCTAATGCAGAGTATTCGATTATTCAATTGAGTTCGTTTTCTGATTTCTTTTGGACTTTTCATCTGAGATGCATAGGTAAATCAAGTGGTTCTAGGTTTGTTATTAAGGCTTAATTAAACTTAATGCCTATGTTCTCCACTAAACTATAAGCAGCATAAATGCAGAGACTATGGTTTTTTTTTTATATTGCTGGCTATATATTTCTTAAAATGAAATTCTCCTGAATAAATTTTTTTTAATATCCTAATAGTGAATGACATTTAATCTAAAAAGGCAGCTGGTTGGTATTTCAACTGCAAAGACTTGGAAAGAGAATATTCTCCTTCTGTGAGTCTCCCCCTAAGGGTATCAAATACCAATAAGAAGTCCAAACTGGTCAATTTAATCATGTGATTTATCTCCTTGAAGGAAAGAAAAAATAAGTGAAGTGGTATCTTTTCAGGAAAGTGGTTCAACTTTTAGCTTTTTAAGGATAAAGTATGATGGATAAAATTACCTGAAAATCTTCTACAGATTCCAAAGCCCATGCCATATTCTAGACCAATTAAATCTGAATCCGGGCTGCAGTGCAGGATGTGATTCCAACATGCAGACAAGTCTGGGAACCACCAAACAAGAGCAGATACCACAAATTAGCCAAAATTTCTAAACTGATGGATGCACAAATTTAATCTTCCCCAAACTAAATATAATCTCTTTCTACTAAGTCTTATGTATAATTAGCATTATATTCTAATCTATTGAATATACTTTTATAATATATTCTAATATATAGAATATAATATACTTTTATAATATATTCTAATATACATAATATATTCTAATACATGTAGACACACCCAATTTAATGCTTTGCATGGCATAGTTATGCAAAGCCTAGTTCTTATGTGTGGTGGTCTCAATGTGTCCCCCAGAATTCATATGTTTGAAGCTTAATCACCAGTGCAACAGTGTTGAGAGCTGGGGCCTAATGGGAAGTGTTTAGTTTATAAGGCCTCTGCCCTCATAAATACATTAATGTTGTTATGAAAAGGGCTTGAATCACTGGATTCATCCCCTTCTCTCCTTCTCATTGTGAGGATACAGTGTTTGTTCTCTCTTGCCCTCCTGCCTTCTACTATGTGAGGATGCAACGAGAAGGCCCACACAGGTGCCAGTACCTTGATCTTGGACTTTGTAGCCTCTGGAACTGTGAGAAAATGAATTTCTTCTTTTTATAAATTGCCAAGTCTGTTATAGCAGCACAAATGGACAAAGGCATTGTGCTTGCAGTCTGATTAATGATCTTTAAAATTATGTAGATATCTCAACATGATGCAGCTTGTCCATTGCACTTTTGAAGATACTTTCTCTGAACACTTGTTTTGAAGCTGGGATAACCTGAAAAAAAAAAACTCCATAAAATTCTACATCAAATCAATGCAGCAGAAACCATGATATGAAGATTCCATATTTATATTTGGAACACGTATAGGTGCAACCTGTGAAACATTTAAAAAATCTCAGAAATTGTCTAGATCTGATATCCATTAAGGAAGAGAAATCTGGACACAGCCTACTTTACTGAGATTGATTTCAACACGGGTAGAACTTTAGGAGTCACCATTTCAAAAACAGACTTAGGACTATTTGTTTCTCTACACTTTTCTGGAACATAAACCTTGCTGTACATGATGTGCAAAGTGGTAAGCTCTAAATTGACAGAAGTGAAATTCTTACATTTTGATCACTCTTTAAGGATAAATTGAAATACTTTATAGATTTCTAAAGTCTTGGCTTGGGCATGGTCATGTAGAGTACAGTGTGTTGCAATTTGGACATTTCAGCTGATTGGTATTACTTGCTTTTAATTCAGCGGTTCTCAGACTGGTCTGCACGTTGGGATCACACTCTGCATTCCATCTCAAAATCTGATTTAATTGGTCTAGAACGTGGCCTGGGGTTTGGAATTTTTCAAGGTCTCCAGGTGATTATAATACACAGACAAATTTGAGAATCACTGCTCTAGTTCAAAGGGATTTGTTAGGTCGTGGTGTGTCCCACTTTAAGCATGTATCAAATACTCAGTGAAAGAAAAATAGAAATGCAGGTGTTATTTGAATATGAGACGGAGGCCTCTCAATTACAACTGACTACTCCTAAGACCTTGCTTCTGTGAGTTGCGAATGTACTATATTTGAGAATCAATGGTATTATTTTCCCATATTTGTTTTTTAGTATTTAAAATGATATATAGATATACCAGGTTCTGTTTCAAAATGTTAACTGGCATAAGTTACTCTAAACCTTCTGGACTGTCTCAGTTATACTAAGTACTTCAGGGTCGTTTCTGAGTGCTCCTCTCCCTCTCAAATACTGGCAAGTCTTTTAGATTTTTTACAGTCTTTCTCATAACAGCCTCTTTCTCTTTTGCTCTTGTTGGTAACCCAGTATGAGCTATTATGAGTTTTATTCTTTGCCTATTGAAATAGCTTCCAAACCAATGTCTGATTATAATTTGTGCCTTCTCTGTTCCACCCTATTTTCTAGATTGTTCCTTCTAAGTCCACATTTAATCCATTGCTTCCAAGGCTCTCATCTTTTACAGAATCAAGTTCAGACTTTCGGGACAGACATTCGAGGCTTTGTGCATTCTAATTTTGGCATATCAAACTGTCCTCAATTCACATTACTCCTGTGTATGAGCTTTTGTTCTGGAGAGTTTCTGTATTACATCTAGTTGATTTCTGTCCTTTTTCCTATGATCAGACCAGTGCCTCTGACTAGAGTGACCTTCTCAAATTCTAAATCATTTTTCCAGGGCCAGGTTTAATGCTCTTACTTCTATGAACCTTATTTTTCTTACCTTTAAAACTGAATGAAATTTCCTTTCTTAGAAGGCTTATAGACTGAGTCTTGTCTTTAGTTCAGCAGTTATCTTCTACTGGTTTGGAAAAGAGATACTTGAATATCTGTATCACCTTACTAGGCTGCAGACTTCTGGAGAGCAAAGACTAGATCATAAATACCTACTTGCCCTTCATACCTCCCACATACATAATCCATGCATCATGAATACTTGTTAACTTAAATGCATGACATGTAAAAGAAATGCTTGTAAAAAAAAATAGGCGATTTGACGGCATCTTCTTATATTGGACTATAGTATCTTGAATGTTTTCCTGTATATTTCTTTTTCTTGGGGTCTTTCCAGCTAGTTCTTAGGAAAGTGAAAAGCTAATAATATTGATTCCCCTCCTCACCCCTGGGACTTTGCAAGACAGAACCAAAAAAATAAAAAATAAATAAATAAATAAATAAAGAACAAACACTTCTTGGGCTGCACTGAAATAAAATCTCTTTTAGCTATCTTGTAATTTTTTTACAAAGTATAAATGCCAGGTTTATAGATCAGAAAGAGAATATTTCTGCAAAATCAGCAAAACCATATTACGAAAATATTTGTCTGAAAGTATCATTGGTAATTTTAAAACAAAACTGCTCAACAGATTGTGCTTTTTCTTCTTGCTTCTTTATTTTTAATAACTCACAAAAGGATTGCAAGCTCTCTTCTTTTGTTCTGCCCTTATTTACCCTCCACATCAGCTACCTGACATTAAGTGAGTTGGCAACAAGGTTTTCCCTCTTCTAAGATGTGATCCTAGAAGAATTTATCATTTGAATTTGGCTTTTAAATTCTTATTTAGAAAGCAGTAGGAAGATTTACACTGCTAAAAGTTCCTCTGTGCCAAATGAAGGCACTCTTAGAGATTATTTGGAAAAAAAATGGATGCTACTTAAGAGTATTATGAAATGATGTCTCACCAAAGTGAAAATGGGTACAGCATCTCTTTGGGGCAGAGTGGCCATATAGTTACATGTAGCCAGACAGCTCAACGGCTCAGGAACAAAACAAACAAACAAACAAGAAATAACAACAACAACAAAAAACTGGATGGCATTGTATTATACAAATGGCCATGAATTCCTGCAGTTCCTTTTATAAGGAGATAGGATCTCTCTTCTCACCTCTTCAACCCAGGCCATGCCTTGTGACTTGTTCTGATGAAAACAGTGTGAAGTGACATTGTGTACCTTGTAGGCAATGCCTCAAGAGGCTGTACAGCTTCTGCTCTTACCCCTCTTAGATTCTGTCACTTTATGATGTGAACAAAATCCTCTGAAAAGGAATTTGGAGGAAAGAGACTTTATTCCAGTGAACAATTTGCAAACCAAGGAGATGCAGCAGCCTCTGGTGTAAAACAAAGGTACATTCCAGAGAGCAAAGGGTAGGCTCAGGTTTTGTAGCAAAGATTCCTGCCACAGTTCCCAATCAGGTCTGTTTATGTAAATAAAGGGTCAAAACTTGCTTAGCTCTGATTGGTAGATACAGCTGAGCCCTGACTGGTTTATACAGCTGAGCCCTGACTGGCTGAGAGAGGTGAGAGCTGATTAGTTGATTCAGGTGAGCTCTGAAAGTCCCAAAAATAAAAAGGTGTGGGTTTCTGGGGAACTCAGAGTATGTGTTTGACCCCTTATCAGCCAATGGCCACTTGGCTCTATTTTAAATTTAGGCCCAGTTACCAACTTGAGATCTGCCTTGGAGAAATGGCTCTTTCAGATTCATATTTGTTCATTGTGAATAAACCCAATCTAGCCCACTTAGAAATGAGACAGCAAATGGAGATGGAGACCCTAAGCATGTGACCAAGGCTGACTGGGACCAACCAGGCCCAGCTGACATACCAACTGATTGCAGGCCAGCAGTGAACTCAGCTGACACTGTGTGGAATAGAAAGAATTGGGCTTAGTGGTTTATGCCTGTAATCCCAGCACTTTGGGGGGCTGAGGCAGAAGGACTGCTTGAGGCCAGGAGTTCAAGACCTCCTGGGCAACATAGTGAGGCCCTGTTTCTACAAAAAACTTTAAAAAGATAGCCGACCATGGTGTCATGTGCCTGTAGTCCCAGCTACTCAGGAGGCTAAAGTAGACGAGCCTCCTGAGCCCATGAGGGCCAGGCTGCAGTGAGACACAATTGTGCCACTGCTCTCCAGCCTGGGTGACAGAGCAAGATCCTATTAAAAAAAAAAGTCACAGTGCTGGATTCTTCATGACAGCAAGGAAGATGTAGCAGCACATTACAAACCAGTCCAATTTACTTATAAATTTGATTCACTATTCAGTTTTTGATTCTTGAAATGTCCATGCTCTATTACAAAAAGTCCCAAGCCACCTCTGTTGGTAGTCTACTGCTAAGTAACAAACAACTCCAAAACTTGATGGCTTAAAACAACTATCTCTTCATTCAGGATTCTTTGGATTGGTGAGGTGCACTGGGCTCCATGCCCAGGCCATTGTGACCTTTTTTCTAGGAGGTGACAAAGCCAAATAAATTAGCCTTGTAAAATATAAAGAAGCGCTAACATCAACAATTGTGTGTGGAATATCTATTAGGTATTAGGCAAAGTTCTAATCACTATAATACAGAATTGGACACAATACAGGAAGTTGTTTTTATCATTTATTTATTTATTTATTATTTTGAGATGGAGTCTTACTCTGTCACTCATGCTGGAGTGCAGTGGCGTAATCTTGGTCCACTGCAACCTCCCAGGTTCAAGAGATTCTCCTGCCTCAGCCTCCCGAGTAGCTGGGATTACAGGTGTGTGCTACCACGTCCAGCTAATTTTTTGTATTTTTTGTAGAGACAAGGTTTCACCATATTGGCCTGGCTGGTCTTGAACTTCTGACCTCAAGTAATCTGCCCACCTTGGCCTTCCAAAGTGCTGGGATTACCGGCTTAAGCCACCATGCCTGGCCCAGAGAGAGATTTTAAAGTTCAGTGGAGGTGAAAGAAGAAAAAAGATCCGATGATAAACAATGTTTAAAAGGAACTTAGAACAATTAAAACAGACTAAGGGAGGATTATTTCAGAGGCATGAAACAGCAGGTGCAATGTATGATGTTGGAGAATAAGGACATATTCATGGGACAACAAGAAAACCATTGTGGTTGGTGTGGCATGTGAGATGAGGAAAATGAAGTTGGAGAGATGGTTGTGTCAAGCACAGTGTGTGGTAAGGATATTGGATTTTATTCTAAGTGTGATGAGAAGCCTCATCTGAACAGGGGCATGATATGATTAGATTTCTGGTTTAATAAGTTTACTTTTCAAAAGGATTACTCTACTATGTAGAGAATAGAGTGAGGGGAACTTATACGAGAAACGGGGAGACCAGTGAGAGAGCTCTTACAGAAGGTCTGATAAGTAGCCTAATAGAAACAATCTGAGCAAGTGTGATTGTTTTTTGATACCGTTGATAAAAATTTTGATAACTACAAGGTACGTGGAAGCGGAGAGAACATTGACTCTGGAGTTTGTATGTGTTATATAGAACTGGTTTTATATCCCTGGGATTTATGTGGTGCTAGTGAAGCTACTCCATATGTCTCAGCTTCAGTTTCTTTATTTTTAAAGTGGCATCTAATTCACTGGTTTGTTGGAAGGATTAAATATATAATATATATTATGTGCCAAGCAGAGGACTTCGGAATATCATAGGTACATACATGTTAGTTACACTTATTACCCAGTTTTTGTAAATATGTGATTAATCATTTTCTTAGTTTTAAAATAAAGGATCCACACCGCATGTTCTCACTCTTGGTGAAAAGTAAACAATGAGAACACTTGGACACAGGAAGGGGAACATCACACACCGGGGCCTGTTGTGGGGTGGGGGGAGGGGGAAGGGATAGCATTAGGAGATATACCTAAAGTAAATGATGAGTTAATGGGTGCAGCACACCAACATGGCACATGAATACATATGTAACAAACCTGCACGTTGTGCACATGTACCCTAGAACTTAAAGTATAATAAAACATATATAAAAAAGGAAAATAAAAAAATAAAATAAAATAAAGGATCCAAAAGAAGAAACAAGCACCAAAATCCCAGTATGATAGATGGCAGGGATTGAGGCAATGGATTAAAGATGGAGAGAATGTAGAAACCTAATTCAATATTCTTGATACTTCTTGAAGCTTGCTGGAAATATTTTTGCATAAGGGGATGCTGAAACACAGAAAGTAAGTGACCCATTTCTTCTTCATTTTGGCATTCCAAGTATTATAGCATATTTATTCATTTCTAGTTTACTAACTAATATGGCCCCAGTTTATCAATTATGCATTGTATTAGTCTGCTCTCATGCTACTAAATAAAGACATACCCCAAACTGGGTAATTCATAAAGGAAAGAGGTTTAGTGGACTCGCAGTTCCACATGGCTGAGGAAGCCTCACAATCATGGCAGAAGGCGAAGGAAGAGCAAAGGGACATCTTACATGGTGGCAGGCAAGAGAGAGAGCTTATGTGGGGTAACTCCCCTTTATAAAACCATCAGATCTCATGAGACTTATTCACTATCACAAGAACAGCGTGGGAAAGATTCACCCCCATGATTCAATTACCTCCCTCGAGTTCCCTCCCATGACACGTGGGAATTATGGGAGCTACAATTGGAGATTTGGGTAGGGACACAGCCAAACCATATCATGCATATATTTTGTAGGTTGTTTTAAAAAATTAATTTGCTTTAAAGCTATGTTTTCTCTTTATTACTATTCTTTTTCTCTTCACATGTTCATCGTTCCTCAAAACAATGCCATAAACTTTGAAGGTGAGACAAACTAAGATAATATGAAATCTATTGTAATTTTGTTTTTGACTCTTAGTACCATGCATCCTGTTTTTTAAAAAAGGTTTTATTGTGCAACATGTGAAAAAGTTGATTATGAGAATTTTTTATCCAAAAATTAATGCATAAAGAGAGACTCCTTCAAGGTTTAGCTATACATTGTTTTACCATTTTGAAATATTATAAGTTTGAAAACAATTACCCAACATAGCATGTCCCCTTTACCTGTCCTTCCTGTTAAGTTTTTAAAATGCAATCCCAGAATTTCCATTACGTATATATGATTTCATTTTAGAGGTAGCTGTTAATCCCATTAGACAGAAATATATTTGGATACTAGGTTTACTATTAAAAGTAACAGTATTTTCATAAAATTAGATTGATTAAATATTCTCTTTATTCTCTTTAGGGTAATAATTCTCTATGCTGGCATAATATATGCCATTAATGTTCAAATTAATTTATTTGTTTGCTACTCTTTCTATGCTTGTTCTGTTTGAGACATATTTTCGTAATTAAAGTGATATGCTTAGAGGCACATATAAAATTCAGGAAAAAGGGAGTTTTCAGAGTGTCATTTATTTGTAAAATTGTTTTCCAATATTAGAGGCTACAGAACATTGCTCACTCTGTAAAGTCTGGTTTGAGATCTCTAATGTTTGAGGAGAATTCATGCTTCTATTAATGTTAATAGCATAAGAATGTAGAATGCCTGTTTTGTTTTTGTTGCCATGGTTTATAATCATGTGATACATACAACATTTCTGTCAAGGACAGATTACATATATGACAGTGATTCCGTATTTTTACTGTAACTTTTCTGTTAAGATACACAAATGCTTACCATTGTGTTACAGCTACTTACAGATTTCAGTACAGTAACCAGCTGTACAGGTGTGTAGCCTAGAACAGTTGACCATACCACATAGCCTAGGTGTGAAGTACATTATACCATCTAGGTTTGTGTAGGTATACTCCATAATGTTTGTACAATGATGAAATTCCCTAATGACACATTTCTCAGAAACTTGTCATTAAGCAACCCATGACTGTTTGTGTTAACAAAGGTGATGTCTAATAGCATTTTATAGTTTCCAACATATATTCACATGTTTATCTCAAGTAGACATAACTCCAGTGTGATGACACTGGTTTTATTCTAACTTCCATTTTGTAATCTTGAAAATAGAGGCTTGGAAAGTTATCTTTATTTGCAAAATGATGTGCAAAGGGGTAATGTAGTATTAGATTCTAACTCTATGGCAAACGACATCAAACCTCCTAGAAAAATTCCATTTGCAGCTGATTAATTGCTTGTTAATCACTTCCTGAATCTGGGAGGCTAAGATTTTAAAGACATGGAGAAGTTAGAAACAAAGAGAAAGGGCTAAAGAAAAGTTTCATTCTCTGACATTAAATGAGTAATAGTATTTTTAAAAATCTGACTGATTAAAAGTATATTAGGCAAGATGTGGTGGCTCATGCTTGTAATCCCAGCATTTTGGGAGGTCGAGGAGGGTGGATCACTTGAGGTTGGGAGTTCGAGACCAGCCTGGCTAACATTGTGAAACCCCGTCTCTACTAAAACACAAAAATTAGCTGGGCATGGTGGTGCGTGCCTGTAATCCCAGCTACTCCCAAGGCTAAAGCAGGAGAATCGTTTGAACCCAGGAGGCGGAAGTTGCAGCGAGCCAAGATTGCACCACAGCACTCCAGCCTTGGTGACAGAGTGAGACTCTGTCTAAAAAAAATAAATAAAAAATTTTTAAAAAGTATATGATTACCTTTCACTGGAAATACCAGACTAAACAGTAACAGTTACTTTAGAAATGAGATTATTGGCCAAGTAGTCACAAGTTGGTAGAAAGAAACCACCCAGCTTTTCCACAGAAGTTGATTGTGTGAAATTCTTAACTGAGTTATAATTTTTAGAAGTTGATTCTGAGTAAATTTTTGCATAATTCTTTTAAAATTATACATAGAAGTCAGTTATCAATTTTTTGGTAAGAAATAGATCAAGACAGATAAATGTGGATTTTTCCAAAAGCCTCCTTATATTAGAAAGCTTGAATGGCAATTCTGATTAGTACTAGAAAATGACATGAGTTTTTGAAAGTAATATATCTGGCATCTGGGGCTTTTTTATAAATCCAAACTTAATAAAGGACCTGTATGTGTGTGCTGTGGACTAACGTTGTACCCCCCGCCCACTCCAAATGCATCGGTTGAAGCCCTAGGCCCCATTGTGACTGTATTTGGAATCAAGGCCTTTAGGAAGTAATTAAGGTTAAATGAGGCCATAAGGGTGAGGCCCTAATCCCATTAGATTTGTGTTCCTATAAGAGGAGGAGAAGACTCCAGGGAACTCTCTGTCCATCTCCTGAGGACACAGGGAGAAAGCAGCCCTTTACAAGCCAGGAGGAGAGCCCTCAATGAAAACAGAATCAGCTGGAATCTCGATCTTGGACTTCCAGCCTCCAGAACTGTGAGACATAAATTTCTGTTGTTTAAGTCATCCAGTCTATCGTACATTGTTATGGTAGCCTGAACTAAGGCAATATGTAAACAGTACACAATTTCCAGCCCTGTTAAATCTAGAACAGAAATTTCCATCTTTTACAAATGGTGATTTTTTTTAAATTATTAGAACATTTTAAGGCCCTCCATACCATAGTTGTTTACTTCCAGTGGACTGGAAAATCACAGTATCAAGAATTACAGAAATAATCAGTGGCTCTGAAAAATGAACATGCATTTTACCCACCACAATTATATTGTGCATTTGAAAGATAATGGTGCACACGTATGCAAGACCCATAATTTATTCCGTTTATGTAGAAAATGCATAGGGTCTCCAAGATTCTTATATTCCCTGCAACACATTCGTGAATTTTGCCTCCAACTTTGGGGCCAATCTACAATTTATCAACAAGGATGATTATGTAACAATGCAATTGATACCAGTGCTAATTGTAACTAGCTACCTGCACTAGGTATTCAAATACATGCTTTTATCTCTCTTAGCGAGGACCTCTTAAATCAGGCTTATGGTCTTCTGAGCTATACCTAGCAATCACTTTCTGTTTGCCTTTTGGCCAAAAGATCTTAGAAGCTTAGTTAAAAGGCATTCCATGAGAGATCTAGTTCAACTCCTTCCTATGCAGACTAAAGCCTGGAACTTACAGTGCCTATTTAGAGTCAGAAACTGTACTTCAACTCAAATCTCCTCTGAGCTACATTATTGTAATGTTAATTTTATGTATTTTAGTAGAAATCTCATACATATTCTAAACATTTTTTTTATCACATTTTTTGCTGAGTTTGTGAAGCCCTCAGAAATCCCTTGTAAGTTGGCAGTTCACCTAACTCTGCCTCAGATTCTCTTTCTGGCATCTTCTTCTTTTTTTTTTTTAATTTTTATTTTTTATTGTACTTTAAGTTCTAGGGTACATGTGCACAATGTGCAGGTTTGTTACATATATATGCATGTGCCATGTTGGTGTGCTGCACTCATTAACTCGTGATTTACATTAGGTATATCTCCTAATGCTCTATCTCATCACTCCATGCCT
Organism: Gorilla gorilla gorilla; assembly: GCF_029281585.2. Taxonomy (NCBI): domain Eukaryota; kingdom Metazoa; phylum Chordata; class Mammalia; order Primates; family Hominidae; genus Gorilla; species Gorilla gorilla. The sequence continues at coordinate 29,017,000 of NC_073232.2, forward strand.
GGGAATAGTCTTTGGGGCTCATTCTTGAAAAGGTTCAAGGTTTGTACCAGGGAGTAGATAAATAAAGGTGTAGCGTACCCAAGTAAAAAATACACTCTATTTCATTTAATAAATGAACCAACATAAACACATACTACACATACTAATATACCTCAAAATGCCTGTAGATATAGGCAAGCACTTAACTGAGCTGTGTTAATTTTGTCATGAATTTGAAAGATCACAAGGGTATTGTGCTTTCATGGCCATATAGCTCACCCAACTCGGCATAGCAGAGAGGACAATCTCATCTATGAGAGAGATGGTTACTGGGAAAATGGAAACTGTTTTATAATGGAAATACCGCTGGAATCCTGTCTTTAATGTGTTGTACAGTATTCTGACCTTACAGTAAATTTACACACATACACACACCCCACTCTACTAATCTAAAGTTTTTAGGAGGGTCACTTAACTAAACTCTTCTGAAGCACATGCCTGTAATCCCAGCACGTTGGGAGACTGAGGCGGGCAGATGACGAGGTCAGGAGATTGAGGCTAACATGGTGAAACCCCATCTCTACTAAAAATACAAAAAAATTAGCCGGAAGTGGTGGCACATGCCTGTAGTCCCAGCTACTTGGGAGGCTGAGGCAGGAGAATCGCTTGAACCTGGGAGGTGGAGGTTGCAGTGAGCTGAGATCACGCCACCGCATTCCAGCCTGGGTGACAGAGCAAGACTCTGTCTCAAAAAAATAAAAAAAAATTTAAAAAAAAGAATAAAATAAATCATACCTAGAAAAGTCATAGATAAGATATATGCTAGAGGGATAGTCCATGCTGCAAATAGATCAAGTAGGTGAAAATTCTTGGGGAAATGATGAAGATATGGGTAAACAACTGTAACAACATGGAAAAGATGTGCATAATGAGAGCTGGTGCAATAATCTGATATAACCAACAGGAGACAGATGGATTGATTTTAATTCTTCTGACACTCTAACAGTAAATTGAATTGTATACCATGTAATTGTTCTTAGTATCTGAAGAAGGTATTAATGTAGTATTTGATGATGGGTACTGAAGTCTATTCAAAGCTAATATGTGATTGTTCTTATCATGCTGAAATTGTCTGGGCTTGATTTAAGGATGCTGAATACTTTATATTCTGTCCTTAACGCTTTTCAAATGTGTTTAAATAATGTTCGTTTAATATAATTCTTTAGCAACCCAGTGAAAGAAAGCTAAATACTATCAATCATTCACTTTTTTTGATTAAAAAAATTAATGTGACTTAATTATCTGTCCACACCTCACTCCCTATAGGTCACCTTCTAAGGTAATTGAAAAAGGTGGAGATTCAGGGGTGGGAACTTTATCTCACATTGCTTTCAATGAGGTCTGTTTCCAACCCAGCCAGGAGTCGTTACTCATTCCACTGGTCAGCTCTTTAAGTCCAAGACCCCTACCTTTTTCTGTATGATTTTACTTCTGGCAAAAGAGGGAATCTATGTGCAGGAAAGGCCACACTGAAATGAACTGACTGGATAATTTACCTCACTAAAGTGACAGCTTGTTAGGGACCAAGCCAGTGAGAACTAGAGATCAGTTCGCCTGTCTGCAAGTTTAATGTCTTCAACCACACTATATCTTCCTCCGCCCCTTGGTTCCTTCCTGATCTACCCAAAACTATGTGAGAATGTAGCTGTGTGTCCAGTTTACTGTCGATATAAATGAGAGAAAAAAGGAGATGATTTGGTGATGTTTCTATAAAACACTTACAACAAAAAATCACTTTATAAAGATTTGAACTCCAATCTCTCATTCAAAATTTAGTGGAGATGTATATTTTACTGCATTTCTCTTAATGCCGATTTTATTTATGGCAATTAGTAAAAAAAATTGCACTCTACAGCAGTTAAGTTATCGAAGCTGGTATTCGAAAGAAAAGGTAATGGAAATTTATATATCAGCTGTTTCGCGGAGCAATTTTAGGTTATTGACCTTGAATCTCCATATTGAATATCTGATCTATAGTATGTTAAAGGATTCTTTTTTGAGAACTTTTCAAAGTACTTATGATAGAAATTCTATAGAACTATTTACTGTGTATAGCATATGGCCTTGTGTCTCTTGATATATGTTGGCGGTTTGATTCAAAAAATCAACAATTAATACCCTTGAACATCTTCACATATTTTCTAAAGCTTTATATAGAGAAAAAGAAAAAAAGTGGTTTGCATGTAATGTGTTTATTATAAAAAATTCAAATAATACAGATGAGAGGGAGGAGAATCCTAAATTCCATCATCCAGAATTAACCAGTCAATATAAGGTAAATATCTTCCACCCATATCTTTAGACAAATTATCAGAGGAGAGAGAAATAGGTGAGTAGAAATATACACATTCATATTTGAATAGATGTAACTTTCTAAAACTGAGATTATAGCGTAAGTGCTGAGAAATAAAAATAAAATTCTAAGCATCCAACCAGCTGAATCGACCTTTCTTGGCCAAGAGGACCTCAGAGAAACCTTAACAGCTGAGTTCCCAGCCATGGTGGGGTGGGAGGTCAGTCACGCCTCAGTGCGCCCCTTCCTCATTAACCTTTAACCAGAATTCTTTCTAAGGAATAAGCAGAAATCAGCTCTGGAAAACAAGAAACAGATGACTCATTCCTTTATCACCCTTAGCCAATCATCTGAGGCAGAGACTGGATTCCCCCTCCCACTTTGCTGTTTCCACATTACCACTCGCCAGTTTCCCAATGCACCCCTTCCTGAAACTAGACTGCCACGTCTGGACAGATTTTCGCTGACTCAAGGAGGATGCCCAGTGAGATTTTTGGTGTCCTTGGCTTTACCTTTTGATGTTGGAGGGCCCAAAACTCCACCCTTGGATCATGCTAATACCATTTTTTGTACATGTGACCCATGAAGAAGCACAAAGCTTGATTGCACTTGTACGTGTTTCTCCTTTCATGAATACTCATGACTCCTCCTGTAGCTTATTGAATATGTATACTCAGCTACCCTAATTAACATAAATCCCCGTCTTGCTCTCGACTTTTGCTGGAGGATACCCTTTCCATTACAGGGTGGCCAGACTGTAGCTTGCAGGAGCTGCCTTGCAGAATGACTGGTAACTCTCAGCTGGTTTGTGAGTGGACTACATGAAATGCAATGTGAGATAAAGATCCTATCCCCTCCCTCACCTTTCCCAAGTTTATTAGAATTTGGAAGGGAGAAATAAAGCTTTCTTTCCAAATTTATGAACCTCATGATTCTTCAGTTGACAATACTATGTTTGAGGAAAATAATGGGCTTTCAGTGCCAGGTATACAACCTGAAGGCCACTAGTTGTAGACTTTTACCTTAAAAGGTTACCTAAAACATTAAAATTTTGAGTTTACTATTTTTAAAACTTTATTTTTGTACTTTCCGATTTATCTGTCAGTTGCCTGCTATGAAACATTAGATAGTCATTTTTATATTTTCATGGTTGATAGTAATAGCATTCTGATTTATAACCATAATAATGAAATGGTCATTTTTCCCTTTACATAATTTTCATGGAGACAGTGCTCACCATCAGAAGATTTGCTATAGTTTCTCTCTTCCCATAGATAACCACATGCTGAATACAGCTAATAGTTACAGAATTTTTATTAGAGGTACATTGATCACCCATTGGTTGATTTAGTGTATAGTTAGGCATTACATTTTTAAGAAGTTCTTGTTGGTGGCATATTCTCTGTATATTTGTATGTGTTAGAAATATGTGTGTTGCCTATATAGTTAAATTACATCTTGACTGAACAAAAAAATTCCTGAGTCACAACTTTATTCTCTGAGATTGCATAAACATTGTTATTATCAGATATTATGGAGAGGTACCAGGTACCAGCTTATTGAATTTTTTTCCTCCATATTGATAACTCAATTTATCTTTCTAGATGCCTATAAGATTTCCTTGTTTAATCTATTGAAAACCTCATTAGGAAATTTTGTAGTACTCAAAATTCTATAGCAAATTTTCTTGAGACGTGATGTGCAAATTCAAGTCTTAATCTCAGAAAAATATTTTTCTAATATATCTTTAATTGTTTTCTACAACAACTATGTATGCACCTGATCTCCTTTTTTTTCCCCTGCAATTTATGTGATGACTTTTGTCTTGTCAGCTTGAGATGCCTTAACAAAAGATGATAGGCTAGGTGGCTTAAAGAACAGAAATATTTTTTCTCCCAGTTCTGGCAGGTAAAGGTCTCAAATCAAGGTGCCAGCTGTTTGGGTTCTTAGTGAGGGCTCCCTTTCTGGCTTATAGACAGCCTGCTTCTGTATCCTCACATGAGAGAAAAAGAGAATTAAAAAGAGAGGGAAGGAGAGAAAATGAATCTCATATCTCTTCTTACAAGGACACTAATCCTATTGAATAAGGACCCCACTCTTATGATATTATTTAACCTTAATTACCTTCCCAAAGACTCTGTCTCCAAATACAGGCACACTGGGCATTGGGGCTTCCACTTACGAATTTTAGCAACACCAACATTCAATCCATAACATTCATCGCAGACATTTATTTCATTGTTCTTTTCCATTTCATGGTGTGTACCTCGGGGCTATTTCCTGTGTCCTGACTGGTAATTTAGTCATGCTTATTCTGGCTAGTAGTGGGTTCATCTCTGTAATTCTTTACCTGACTACTGCCAGTTCACTCTTTCTCTCCTGTTGTTATTTCATCATGTCCTTTTGGTTTCTTATACCAGCATGTTTTTTTCTTAGAACACAGGGAACTCTTTTATTAACTCTATTTCTGAGGAGTATAATATTCACAAGTAGTATTTTAAAATAGATTTCCCTTTAAATGAACTGTGTAGCCCTTGTGAAATCACTCTTATAAGGATGCAATATATTTGTTAAGACTTGGCAAGAACCATTCAAATTATTATCTTCCTTTATTAATTAAGGAATGATCTTCAAGTGGTGGCCAATTGATTCAATATTAAATAACCTTACTAAGAATTTTCATTATGTTTTAAGTATCCATGTATATCAAATGACTACTACACTGATAGTCATACAATATGTATGTGATCTTTTTTGTTTGTTTGTTTGTTTTAAGTTCTAAATGAAATGAAGCTGGAGTTCAAATATCATTACTGCATGAGGCAATGTGAGGCATTCATAAACATTACCCCTCATAAAGTCAACACACCCATGCTAGAAAAGAAGGCAGCATTTGGGTTAGGAATGATGTAGATTGATTGCTGCAGAATGGCTAAGCTGTAGTTATGATAACTTTTCCTCCGTATTTTTGGTGTAGGTCCTCTGTTTGTCTACAGCTGCACATTTCCATGCATTTTCGAGAAACATGGATTTATACGATTTGATACCACACATGGTGCCACCTACTTTCTCTAACAGTTGGTTTCCTAAATGAATTGGCAACTAGGCATATCACAGTAGTGTTTTGTTTTAATTTCTATGGTGTTAGAAATGCTTTACTTTTGAAAAGAAAATGAAAATCTTTGTACTCAAAGTGGCTTTTGACAACTCTTTAAGTGTCATTACTCCTAAAAAAGGATAAGACGTGTTTTGAATAATTTACTAGTGCTAAAATGTCACATTTTTGAGAAATCTATTTTATGGTTTTTCTTAATATCTGAACCAAACACCTCTCTGGAATTTAATAATGTGTGTCTCTGCATTCCTAAGTAAACAATAAATTGTCTTCCTTTTTGAATAAAAGTTGCCATGACAACTTGGCAAGCGTGGGCTGTAGAAGTCAAATACCAAGTTCTAGTATTTCGAAGATGTGATATTGTTTTTGGCAGGTCTGATTTAAGAAAAACTGAAGGTGTATTTTCACATAGTATGTCAGTGGTAGACTTCGTAATTAGACTAAATCGTGTATATTTTTGCAGGTAATTCATTATTTAAGCGCAATGATGTTCTTTATGATAACTTCAAGACTATTTCTTAACTAATCACAGAAATCCAGAGATTAAGGAAAATGCCAAGGTTATTTTATAAATGCTGATTTCAAAAATTATACTGAACTCAATTGTGAAATTTTGACACCTTAAAGAAAATATCTGTTTTGTAATATTCCCTATTTATAGGGAAATTTTGCAGCATCATAAAATCTGTTACGTAATTCACCTAAAGATTACATCTTTAACCTCAATGTTCCTGAAATCTTTGTAATAATACTGTCAATAGGGAAAAAATTTAAATTTTGATTTAAACGCATTGAATATTTTCTTCCAAACCACCTTTTATACCATTCCCTGAAAAATTAAATGAATTATTATTTTACATAATTTAATTTTTAATTTTTAAAAATTTTCAGTGAATGATATAAAGGGGTGGCTTTGAAGAAAACAGTCAATGAAATGAATTCTAGGTGGCCTTGTTCAAAGTTGCTTAAGTTTGGTTGCAAGTAAAAAGGCCTGTTTTTTCAGTTATGATTCTTTTGGTTGACCATAACCTAATTCAAGGTGATTTAACAATAGAAAAAGGCTCAAGGTTTCATGGAAGTGAACAAGTCCGGTAGTAGGTCACATCTAGATAGACTTGCTCAGGGATCTGGCTTTTTCCCCTTCCTTCCTTCCTTCCTCCCTGCCTCCCTCCCTCCCTCTCTCTCTTTTTCCTTCCTTCCTTCCTTCCTTTTTCTTTCTTTCTTTCCCTCTTTCTTTCTTTTTCTTTCTTTCTTTCTTTCTCTTTCCTTTCTTTCTTTCTCTTTCCTTTCTTTCTCTTTCTTTCTTTCTTCTTTCTCTCTCTCTTTCTTTCTTTCCTTCTTTTTCTTGAGTCTTTCTCTGTTGCCCAGGCTGGAGTGTAACAGCACGATCTAGGCTCACTGCAAACTCCGCCTCCCAAGTTCAAGCGGTTCTCCTGCCTCAGCCTCTGACTAGCTGGGATTACAGGCATCTGCCATCACGCCTGGCTATTTTTTGTATTTATAGCAGAGACGGGGTTTCACCATTTTGGCTAGGCTGTTCTGGAACTCCTGACCTCAGGTGATCCACCCGCCTCGGCCTCCCAAAGCGTTGTGATTACAGGCATGAGCCACCGCGTCCAGCCTGCAATTCTTTCTTTAGCTATGTGTTTGCCTCATCTTCAGACAGAATTTCCTCATAGTAGCAAAATGGAGCCAGTGATTCCAGGTCTCACACCCACACATCTCCGCAATCAGAACAAGGGAAATGATCACTTCTCTACCTAAATTCCTGAATGTCTCAGTAATTGCTCCTTCTTAGGTTATCTGCTCATGCATGCCACCAACCACTGTGACCAGTGTAATAACATGAGCAAAATGGCTTGTGCCCAATGTCAAGGAAGGTTCCCACCTCCAAATCTTCTGATGGTGAAGCCCAATATACACAGATGAGTAGAATACATACCGCAGACACATTCACAGTGTGTTTTACCCTCAGACAACCCAAACTATCCGTGTCATTATGAGGTTCTGAAACAGAGGGAGGGCTGGAAACCCATTGAAGTTTCAGAGCTTTTGGGGGCTGCATGATCTTCCTTCTTCTTTCTTTACATCTACTTTGTTCTTCTTTCTCTGCAGACCTTTCTTTTCTTTCGCCAAGGTATACATATAATTTGTGTTCCATACCCACAGTTTAATTGCAGATATACGTAGGGTTTTTTGTTTGTTTTGTTTTGTTTTTCTGTCTCCCAGGCTGGAGTGCAGTGGTACGATCTTGGCTCACTGCAACCTCTGCCTCCAGAGTTAAGCAGTTCTCCTACCTCAGCCTGTCAAGTAGCTGGGATTACAAGCACCCGCCACTACACCCGGCTAATTTTTGTATTTTTAGTAGAGATGGTGTTTTGCCATGTTAGCCAGGCTGATCTCAAATTCCTAACCTCAGGTGATCCGCCCGCCTTGGCTTCCCAAAGTGCTGGGATTACAGGCATGAGCCACTGTGCTAGGGTCTTTATTACATAAAAAAACTTACTGTTAACATTTAATCACTATTCTCAACATTTACACTTGGATCATAGTGTCTCTTCTAGTCATGAGGCAAAATCTATTTAGAATACTGCATAGAATATTCTTTTCCTTTTTGAAATCGGTTACATATATATCTTGATTGATGATTTGTTAAAAAAAATACATGGGATTCATGTTTTGACTGGATTTCAAGAATAATTTTATTATATTTAATTATCACTTAGATGATAAATGAATTATATTTAATTATCACTTAGATGATAAATGAATTACACAAAATTCACATCCCAAACCTTATTATTCAAATCATAGACCTATTTATTCAACATTTTTTCTTATATTTACCTGAATGTTTTAAAATATTTTTTGTCTACTAACTCCTCAAATTGATTTCATGGTTATAAAACATTGCAATCAGAATTAGCCAATAATTATATAATTTTTCTGGATATTTCTCATCAAAATTGCCTCTTAAAACATTTATATCTCCTCACTGAGTGGGAACCATGAAGAATAAAGCCTTTGTGACAGGCACTATGGTAACACCAACAATGAGAATTCAAATAAAAGTAGAATGTGGTAACTCAAATTAAAGGAAAAAATATATTGTGTCCACTTCTAGGACCATTAGCTGAAAGCAGGCCCTGATATAACCTTATTTTTAAAGAAAAGAAGTTTGAATTTGTTATTACTAATTGTAATTATACTTTAGGTTTTTAGTAAAAAGTTCAAAAGAGACATTTTTGTTCAAAAGGACCTTTTTGTTCTTGTGACAAATTAGATCTTTGTACCCAGTATATATTTCCTTCTAAGTCTTGTAAATTTAACAATTTCCTCTTCAGAAGACTACTAATTTTATACACACACAAACACACACACACACACATATAAAATACAAAACTTGGAAATTTATATTGAAATTTTTAAATATGCAAAACATTTAATCACTATTCTCCACGTTTACATTTGGATCATAGTATTTCTTTTAATCACAAGGCAAAATCCATTTAGAATACTGCATAGAATATTCTTTTCCTTTTTGTAATCAATTACATATATATCTTGATTGATGATTTGCGAAAAAATACATGGAATTTATGGTTTGCCTGGATTTCAGTAATCATTTTATTTTATCTGATTAGCACTTAGATAATAAATTAACTTTTATTATTCAAATCATAGAGCTATTTATTAACATTTTTTTCTTACAGTTCGTGTGTGTGTGTGTGTGTGTGTGCACATTTACTTATTTAATCCAAATTCACTTCTCTTAGAGTTTAAATCATTTTGCTCTTTTAAAAACTATTAATACTCTTGAGTTCAACAGGATTTTTTTTAAAGAATTGTAGGTAAAACATCTCGGTTCTTGATATACATTATTATCTATTATTGCAGGAGGATACAGACCACAATTACTATATATCTCGAATATATGGTCCATCTGATTCTGCCAGCCGGGATTTATGGGTGAACATAGACCAAATGGAAAAAGATAAAGTGAAGATTCATGGAATATTGTCCAATACTCATCGGCAAGCTGCAGTAAGTGTTCGGACATTCAGGGTTCATTTTACCTACTGTGAAAAAATAATTGCTTTAATTGGCCTATAACCATTTCTTTTATGAGTTTGATAATTAAATATTAGAATGGCCTTATCTGTGGTAATCACTTTTCAAGTGTATTCAGTTCTGTAATTGTAATTTAGATTGATTACTGCATATAAGATATTAAAGAAAATGAAATAGAATTGTTTTGATAAACTGCCATTAATTGAACCAATTTTCTCAGTATATCTGATGAACATATATTGGATTCAAAATTGAGCTTTATCTTGGATTATTTTTAGTTGTCTTATAATCCATGAGTGTATAGAACATTTTTAAAAATTATTTGAATTTGGTATCTTCCCATTTACATGGGTTTATTGCTGTTGGTCTTGGATTTAACCAAAGATTTAACCGAAGTCATTTATGACTTAGATAACGTATATGACCAAATTATGGTCTTAAAAGAAGACGTTTAATATAAAGAAAAATAATAAAATATAGAAAGCATCAGACTGGTATTTTAAAACTGGGCTCATTATTTCCTAAGTGTGTCTCCTGAAATAAATAATTTAACTATTCTGAGGTGCTTTCTGCATGTGTAAACTGGAGATGAGAAGGAATATTAATACCAGCCTCCCTTGCCTTACATGGTCATGAATAGCCTATTCAAGGGCCAGCCTGAATGCTCAAATGCATTAGCTTTTTCAATCTTCACAATAATCCTATGATTTAAATATTATTACATCACACATTGCAGATAAGAGAACGGAGGAGTCTTGGAAAATTCAGATAACCTGCCCAAGGTCTCCACTAGAAAGTGGTAAACTGGGGTGTTAACCTAGGTAGCAAAGCTGATGCTCAAATTGTGTGTGTAAGATTTATCACACTTGGTTCTCAGAATGTTCCTTGATCATCATTTTATGATAAATGCCAGATTTCACATTTTAAAGGGTATTTGGTTTTGCTGGCCTGGGTGACAGTGGTGATAGTATCATCGATGAAGCCATGAGATATTCAGTTTAGTATGACTTGAAGTGAAAAGAAAATAACTTTAACGTTTCAAGTGCTTTTGTCATTATTGATATAAAGACAGGATTAATAGAGTCAATGGCTGAAGTTATTTAGAGAGGCATTGATTTGATAAATGTTAAATATCAAAATTTTTGGCAGTGGTCTTCCTTGTTTATATGTAGATGTTCCTGTTATCAGGAGATCAATTGCTAAAAGCTAAATGGAAATTAAGAATAGTATACCATGATGATTCACTGAATTTCTGCGTCTGAGAAGCAAATGAAGTAGCTGCCTTTCCTTGCTAAATTCCATCATCCACCCCCACCCTAGTTTTTTCTATATTCAGGCAACCCCAGGTAGGCAAGGTGACAGATTTAGAAATAATTCACAGTGGAATTTCCAACAGATTGTCAAAAGAAGAGAAAATGATAAAGATTAGATTTTAACAATGTCTTTCTGGGATCTGTTGCATTTGACAACCTTCCTACTATGGCACTTATAGTGTTTAATAGCATAAAATATACTTCGTGGAATTTTGAATGTTGGTGTATGCACATGGAGATTCTGTGACGTGGCCTAGTCCTAGTGTCAGCCACTATGGGTGACATCTATAGGCAGAGAAAGGAGTTCCTCAGTTAAAGTATTAGCTGATTTCTTCTTCTGTACAAATATGACTACCATCTGTCTCCTCTGTGCCACCCCCCAAGGTAAGACAGTTTGTGTCCTGCCTCTCCTTAAAGAAGCCTGTTCTCTTTGCAATAGGTTTTACTTGGTTGCCTTGTGACAGCTCTCTGATTGTGTCATGAAAAATGATAATACTGTAGACAGTCCATTTTTTTCTTATTGTTAGTGTGGCAGTGACATTGTTGCTTTTAACACTTGAGGTCGCCTCAAACATAAATGGAAGCACTTGAACTTCTGGTTGTAACTTACCTGGTGCTCTTTATGTTGATTGTTAAATATATACAATTGTTAGAGGCTTTTATTTTAGATACCCTGCCATTTTCATAGCTTGGGTTCTTGGTTACCCATGAGTATTTAAGCCATTAACAAACATTTCTTCAGAGTTAGAAATTGGTGGAAAAAGCTATCAACAAAATTTAACACCCTTCATGTTAAAAACACTCAAGAAACTACGCATGGAAGGAACATACCTCAAAGTAATACGAGCCATCTATGACAAACCCACAGCTAACATTATACTGAATGGGCAAAAGCTGAAACATTCCCCTTGAAAACTGGCACAACACAAGGTTGCCCTCTGTCGTCATTCCTATTCAACATAGTATTGGAAGTCCTAGCCAGAGCAATCAAGCAAGACAAAGAAATAAAGAGCATCCAAATAGGTAGAGAGGAAGTAAAACTACCCCTGTTTTCAGATGACATGATTCTGTATCTAGAGAAGCCCATAGTCTAGGCCCAAAAACTCCTTTAGCTGATAAACAACTTCAGCAAGTTTCAGGATACAAAATCAATGTTCAGACATCACAAGCATTCCTATACACCACCAACAGTCACACCAAGAGTCAAATCGGGAAGGCAATCTCATTCACAATTGCCACAAAAAACAATAAAATACCTAGTAATACAGCTAACCAGGGAAGTGAAAAATCTCTACAATGAGAATTACAAAACACTGCTCAAAGAAATCAGAGAAGACACAAACAAATGGAAAAAAACATCTCATGCTCATGGATAGGAAGAATCAATATCATTAAAATGGTCATACTGCCCAAAGCAATTTACAGATTCAATGCTATTCCTATCAAACTACCAATGACATTCTTCACAGAAGTAGAAAAATTTATTTAAAATTCATATGGAACCAAAAAGGAGCCCAAATAGCCAAGGCAATTCTAAACAAAAAGAACAAAGCTGGAAGCATCACACTGCCCAACTTCAAATTATACTGCAGGGCTGAAGAAACCAAAACAGCATGTTACTGGTACCAAAACAGTCACACAGACCAATGGAACAGAATAGAGAGCCCAGAAATAAGGCCACATACCTATGACCATCTGACCTTCAACAAACCTGACAAAAACAAGCAATGGAGAAAAGACTCCCTATTCAATAAATGGTGCTGGGATAACTGGCTAGCCATATACAGCAGATTGAAGCTGGATCCCTTCCTTACACCATATACAAAAAATCAATTCGAGATGGATTAAAGACTTAGATGTAAAATCCAAAACTATACAAACCCTGGAAGACAACCTAGGCAATACAATTCTGGACATAGTAACAGGCAAAGATTTTATGGCAAAGATACCAAATGCAATCACAATGAAAGCAAAAATTAACAAATGGGATCTAATTAAACTAAAGAGCTTCTGCACAGCAAAAGAAACTATCAACAGGGTAAAGATATAACCTACAGAATGGGAGAAAATATTTGCAAGCTATGCATCTGACAAAGGTCTAATATCCAGCATCCATAGGGAACTTAAACAAATTTACAAGAAAAAAAACTCATTAAAAAGTGGGCAAAGACATGAACAGACACTTTTCAAAAGAAGACATACATTCGGCCAACAAGCATATGAAAAAAAGCTCAATATCACTGATGGTTACAGAAATGCAAAACAAAACCCCAGTGAGATATCATTTCACACCTACTAGAATGGCTGTTATTAAAAAGTTAAAAAAAAAAAAAAGATGCTGGTGAAGCTGCAGATTAAAGGGAACACTTATACACTGTTGGTGATGGTGTAAATTAGTTCAACCATTGTGGAAAGAAGTATGACTATTCCTCAAAGACCTAAAGACAGAAATACAATTCAACCCAGCAATCCTATTACTGGGTATATAGCCAGAAGAATATAAATCATTCTACCATAAAGATACACACATGTGAATGTTTATTGCAGCACTATTCACAAAAGCAAAGACATGGGATCAACCTAAATGCCCATCAATGACAGATTGGATAAAGAAAATGTGGTACATATACACTATGGAATGCTATGCAGCCATATAAAAAGAACAAGATCATGTCTTTTGTGGGAACATGGATGGAACTGGAGGCCATTATCCTTAGCAAACTAACACAGGAACAGGAACCAAATACACCATGTTCTCACTTATAAGTGGAGCTAAAAGATGAGAAGTTATGAACACAAAGTGGGGAAAAATAGACACTGGAGTCTACTTAAGGGTGGATGGTGGGAGGAGGGAGAGGAGCAGAAAAGGTAACAATTGGTTGCTAGGCTTAATATTTGGGTGATGAAAGAATCCATACAACAAATTCCTATAACATCAGTTCTCCTGTGTAACAAAGTTTCACACTTACTGCTGACCCTAAAATAAAGGTTAAATATATATATATATATATATATATATATATATATATATATGTGCTATTATGGTTATATTGTATCTCAAGACGCAATATACACTTAGGGTTGGATTCATTGTTAATGACAGTGGAGGTATAAACCCTATTTTTAATACTCTTTCTCTTAATTTTGAATATGTTTGGCCTCTGTCTTGTCAGATCTGATTCCATCATTATAGTTTTTACTTCATGATATGTTTCATGCAAGGCTGACTCAGCACAGAGCTTTGCTAGCCAGTCTTGTGCTCTCCTGTGCTTTTATTTATTAGTATAAAAAACAAATCTCTTATTTGATAGGTCTAGGATGAGCCAGAAAATTTGCATTTCTGACAAATTCCAAGGTCATGCTCATGCCACTAATCCAGGGACCATGCTTGGACTCTATAGCAGGGGTTGGCAACCTATTTCTCAAGAGGGCCAGATAATATTTTATTTGTTACAGGCCTTATGGTCTCTGTCACAACTACTTGACTCTACTGTTATAGCTCAATAGCCATAGACAATATGTAAATGAACAGACATGGTTGTGTTCCAGTAAAGCTTTATTTATGGAAATAAAGAAGACATTGGTCCTGTAAGTACTTTGTTATCACTCTCAACAGAAAACACACACACACCACACACATGACCACACACACAGTTAAAACACACTGACACACACTTCCATTTATAACAAGAAGATTGGTAATATTAACTAGTTTCCATTTGAAAAAAAATGCTATGTGAACTCCTTCATTTAAATAAGCTTTACTGCTTAGATCTTATAAATTTATTTGCTAGAATATTTTTTAAATTCCCTACATTCTTTTTTCATAAATGCAATTACTAAATATTAGCCTGAGCTTTCCAAATTGTATAGAGTAATCCATATTTTAGTATTTCCTCAACTGGCCTTTCTACCTTTCCAATCCTGCCTGGTTCTCTGTTTCATTTCCATTGTGACTTTCTGAGAATAAAATCAAGTAGTTACAAAAGATTACAAAATTTTAATATTAAGGTAATATTGTGACCAGGGGGCTGAGTAATGTCCACATACACGTCCACATGCAACAAACACACACATACTTCATATTACTGAGGTGGTTAAGCACATAGGAAAATGGCAAACACGAATCCAACCTTATTAATTAGCTTTGCTCTTGTTCTCGTTGACATGAAAAGCTCTCTGGTAATTTGGCTGGAAACAGGGTTTAAATTTAAGCTCCAAGGGGAAGAAGGGAGTTTCGCGAATCTTATCAGCAGTTCATGTAATTTGCATGCCCAAGAATATATATTCTGTCAACCAATTATGCAAAAAAAAAAAAAAAAAAGAAAGAAAGAAAGAAAAAAAGAAAAGAAAGATTTAGCTAGGGATAGTCCCAGGGCCAGAGGGCTAACGATTTAGCCTTGAGTAAGCAAGAGGTGGAGTGAGAAGGCAGGAATGTTGACCCTCCCAGAAGAGGCAACTTCCCACACACTTCCCTCCTTCTTGAAATGGAAGACAGGAAGCTACAAGAGATGTTTTACCTAGGGACATTTTTTTAAAGAAATATTTCCCTCTTTACCATCACTGCATATAAATGTGGTCCAAACACTATTTTGGAATCTTAGATAATATTCTTGAAAGAGGAGGAGGGTGGAAATAAAGTAAGTTTTCCCTTTTCTTCCATCCACAATAATATCTTCTAATTTCAGAGCAGAATAAAACTTAGAAATCATTTAATTCACATATTTGACACGCCCAAATATATTGGTATCTCTTTCCTTTTATCATCTCAGCCATAATCATTAGTATTTACATGACATCTGTATATACTGGAATTTGATTACATGTGCTTTCAAATCTCTCCATTGTGATTTTTGTTTAAATAACATTTTTTAAATCATTGCAAAATAAGCAGATGCTAAAACCTAAGTTTTGCAGCTGACAAATTAAGGCAAAGACCATGTCTTTCTAGATAAACCAAAGTAAAGAATTGGTATGAGTTCCTACCATATGGTAAGCAACGAGGCAGGCACTTTATATTAAAATTCTCACAGTTATCTGGTTATTTTATCCTTCATTCAGAGCTACACAGTTTTCAGTTTGCAAATCTAAAAGTTTCTGACTATAAACCTAGAAACCGGCCTGGACTTGTTCTTTTCCCTCTTGGTAGACATTTCAAATTCCACATTTTTGTGATTTTCCTCTATATTTCTACATCCATGTTATTTAATTTATTTCTGGACACAGAGTTTGATTCAACTGCCAGACATATTAGAATTATTTTGTCTTCTGAAATGACAGTTGATGACATTCTGATTCACAACTCCTACAGATATATCTCTGTCCTGGTGGAAGGAGTCCAGTGTTTGAAGTTAGGAGACCTTATCTCCAACACTTATTTTGGTGGATTCTGGCCTCTTTGCACCTCAATTTTGTAACCTGGAAGAAAGGGGGTAAAAATGCCTGCCTTTACTGCCTCACAGTGCGGTGTGGAGAATAAAAATGAAATAGTTATAAAAGAACACTGAAAACTTCAACAAAACCATACAGTTCCTGAGTATTATTGTTTGAGAGTTCTAATTCTTTACAACAAAAAAATAATAACCCCTGTCAAAGAAAGTAGTTAAAGCATTAAAGCCAGATTGTATTTAGGGCTATTGCAATGAGGGAAAGAACCTTGATGCAGAACTGGGCTCAGTTCTGAATGTAGCATGAGCAAGACGGAAAATTTGGCCAAGAGCAGAGTGGGCGTCAGTGGAGGGCGTGAGATGTGAGAAGTTAGTGGTGATTGTGCCTAAACTGAGTTGTTAGGATTTTTACTGAAGGAGGGTCAGGATGATTAGATAGCAAGCGTGGGGGATGAGGGTTTGATCCGTATTGAGGATGGTCAGATAGCAAGGGTGGGGAGTCTTGCTAAACTGACTTAGCATCTTGTCATTCCCGGGTAAGTTAATACCTGAGTCTCTCTAAGAGTCTCTCTGATAGATAAATTTGTAGATGCGTAAGTATGGATGGATGGATGGATGGATGGATGGATGGATGGATGGACAGACGGATGGATGGATGACGGATGGAAGAATGGATAGAGATATAGGTATAGGATAGATGGATGGGTAGATGGAAAGATAGCTAGGTAGACAGATATATTAATAGATGGATGTGAGTTCATGTCCTTTGTAGGGACATGGATGAAGCTGGAAACCATCATTCTCAGCAAACTATCGCAAGGACAAAAAACCAAACACCGCATGTTCTCACTTATAGGTGGGAATTGAACAATGAGAACACATGGACACAGGAAGGGGAACATCACACACCGGGGCCTATTGTGGGGTGGGGTGAGGGGGGAGGGATAGCATTAGGAGATATACCTAATGTTAAATGACGAGTTGATGGGTGCAGCACACCAACATGGCATATGTATACATATGTAACTAACCTTCACGTTGTGCACATGTACCCTAAAACTTAAAGTATAATAATAAAAAAAAACAGATAGATGGATGGATAGATAGGTAAAGATGACTGATAGATCTATATATTTCTATTTATATCTTTCTTTGTATATATTTTTGCCAAACAATTGCCAATATACTGTTTGCCAGACATAAACATACTCTGGCTTAAATATTTTTTTATCTTTCTATATGTTGGTAGGAAGATTGATTCTTTAAATATGAAACACCAGCAAAATGAAATGGTTGAAGTGCTGTTCTCTGTCTGTCTCACTCTATATCTGTCATAATGCAGGTAAGGTTTTTGATGAAACTTGTATGACTTTTTATGTGTTGATTGTTTAAAATTTTTATATTGAACTGTCCTTGATGACATTTCTGACTACTTGAATATACATAGAAAATTTCATTTAAAAAATTAAGTTTTCTGGAGGGTTCTTTTGTTCCCTTCAGGAAAATAACTCATTGCTTCAGCTAGCATTACCATGGGTCTCATATTTGCATAATGTTTATGTTGGGATAACTAAATTTAGCTGTTTATGGTGACTTTAGTGAGTTGGTTTTTCATATTGGATATATTTATTTTTTTCTTTGCATCCAAAAATCTGTTGATAAGTGCTCATTTTTCAAAATGATTAAATTGAAAGGCAGTTTAATTTACTTTCTCTATTAGGCTATTATCTAGACTGCACATTTTTGCCTGAGTTCTGTTCATAATGTCAAACAGTAGGTTGCTTTTTATTTACTCTCTCGTTTGACTGGTTGAATAAACTTACTGCATTCTGTCTTTTGAGTTGCTTCAATTCAAGTGAGACACAAGTTTATCAGCCTGGTCTTACTTGTCTTTGCTTGTAGGATTTTCCTCAAGTTTGATAACAGATTGGGATAAGTTGTATCTGCCTATGTCTCTTTAGCTTAATTTCAGTTTAATAAAGTATTTTACATACATAAAGGAAGAAATATACTGGACATAATGTAATATTTTATTCAATACTATTCATACTTTTGCTCTAATCAAATTCTAAATACTCAGAACATTCATATGGTTATAAAATATTAAAGGAATTCTCTTTGGATATTTAAAAGATGTGTTCTAGTCTTCAACTTCCTAAGAAACAGATGTACATTCCAAAGTAATCATAGATTAATTTGTTTAAAAAATAATAGGGATTCAAAAGCATAGGATTTGGCATCATCGGATCCAAATTCAAGTTTATTACAACTATGAGACCTTGGGCAAATCCCTAAATTCCCTGTCAATTTCATCCTGTACTATGTAGTTGTGATAGTAATGTCTGTCCTGCCTACCACATACAATATATTCAAATGAGATTTTATGGCACTTTATAGTTACTTATGTAGTTTAACACATTCTACCGTTAATTCATTTTACTTGAATTATACTTAGGTCACTTACCAAACTTGAGGTTAATCCCCTTTGTCCCAAGTATTATTCCAGGGCCTGACTCTTTTTCATTGCACAAAATTAACATGATTAGAGTGGCTGAATTGTATTTCTCTGCATGCCTGGGAAATGGGCTGGTCCACCAGCCTGGAAGCCAATAAGTACATGGAACAATCTACCGCTGTCCTGCCGATGGCACTCACGACAGATTAAAAATTCCTTAAGCCCACCTAATATGCTGAAGTTAACCAACTCCTTTTACTGACATAATTACATAAATACATGCATATTACTAATAATTTAATCTACCCTTGCTGTTCTTCCTGAATCTAGGAACCACATTTTAGACATGGAAAGGACTTTGGAGAGCCTTGAGGACAGCTGCCTTAAGAAATTCACATTGATCCATTTCTTTTGCATATAACAAATCTTAGCTTCCCAAAGCAAGAAGTTGCCTTCTTATTTGACAGATCATATTTGAGTTCCTATTTCATTACAATTTAATCTTATTTCTTCATCTTGGGTCTTTAGTGGAGGATGAGCACCATTCTTTTACATAAAATTAGCCATGAAAGGTAATATAATACATTCTCTATTACCAGTGAAGGCTATCAAATAAATTCTAGATAGATAAACATCTATTCACCTTTTAAAGGCACGAGTGAGGCAAACATTTTAGGTTTCTGATAAATCTTGTTAGAAGGTTCCATATTAAACTTTTATAATCATAAAGGCTGCTAAAAGGGAGACCCCTCAACCATGTCTCAGGTGCAATAAACAAGGCAGGTATTTACTCTGCCTTTCACCTGAGATTCTCTTTTCTAACTTAATTCTTATCATCTTTTCTGCCATCTCTTCAGGAGCCTATGAAGACTTAACGATGGTTTAATTTTACATAACATGAGTGTAAAACATATTCTCATCCTAAAGTTATTAAATGATAAAGATTTTACATGGCTCCTTTGAAAGAAAATGTTTCATAACAGAAAACTTAGCAAACTGTAAATGGAATATAATTTTTTTTAGAGTAAACACATCCGAAAGCAAATAATCTTAATTCTTGTGAAAAATCTTAAATTATAAAGGATTGTGTTTGAGGATTGAGTTTTCCTGGGTAGGTTAGTATTTCAGTATATTTTAAAAATATTTTTTATACCTGGTCCCAATATCTTTATTTTTGTCTGTTCCTTTCTACCTAATTATAGTGTATCACTTAGGTGATGGATGGATAATACCCTATGCAAAATGGCCAGGTTTCTATGTGGATTGTTTATAAACTGCATTCCCATCAGAATGTCTAGTGTTCTAGACATAGTATTCCCATGAGAATTCCCAGCCCCAGAGAATAGGCATCTTTTTTTCTCATTTTGCTAGAAGTGCTCTGTTAAAATGCCAACGGGACTGGAAGTGAAACCCTATTAGACACTCTCTATTAATGATAAATTGCCAGAAATTTCCTACCCTGCAGCATCTGTCTGAAAAGAAATGCCAAGTAAGGTTCAAGTTTAATAACTGGGCCAAGGTGAAGCACATTAGTCCTGATTCCATGTGGGCTAAACTGTAGGATGCAAAAAGGATGTCATAAGGGAGCAACTCTCGGACGCTGTGTTGAGAAGCATCAATGTACTTAGTTTTTGAAAAAAATCAGAAAGTTGATAAATGTGGCAAAATGGAAAACACGAATCTGAATTAAAAAAAAGATGTGGGGGGCTCTTTGTATTATTTTTTGTAACTATTCTTTCATTTGAGATTATTTCCAATAATTTTTTTTTTAAAAAAAGAGAAGTTAGCAAAGGAGGATGAAGAATTAAAATTGAACTTGGTCTAACTTTCAATTTCAAACAGCAATTTAATTTTGAATTATTTAGTCACTTCGCTCATGATCTTTATCCACTGAATTCCAAATATTTTCTAATTGGTACATAATATTTTACATATTTATGGGGTACAGGTGATATTTTGTTACATGCATAGAATGTGTAATGATCAAGTTGGAGCATTTAGGGTACCCATCACATAGAGGATTCATCATTTCTGTGTGTTAGGAACATTTCATCCTAACATGCTAGTGGAGTGGCAGCTTGAAGTAGTGTCAACACACATGGACTTGGAACCAGACTGCCTGGATATGAGTCCTCACTTTGCCAACTGTGAGGTTTAACATTGAGTATATTATTTACTCTTTCTTAATTACTTCCTCATCTATTAAATAGAAGTAATAACAGCACTTACCTCCTAAGGTTGTCATTAGGACTAAATAATTTAGCATTTATACAATGCTAAAGCAATACCTGGCATAGTGTCCAAGATATCTGTTACATCGATAATAATAATTATTATGCAAACACTTACCTTTAAAACAGTCATTTTCCACTGAATGGAAATTAGGGAGTTTGTTCTCTGAAAGGCAGATTGTTAGCAACTGAGAAAAGGAAGGACCTTTCCATTATCTGAACGATAAACACAAAATATTTTTCTGTCTTGCCCTGTTTGAGGATCATTGGTCAAGGATGTCACAAAAACATCACAACCTTCAGGTTTTGCAAATCATAGTTTTAAAGACACTTGTCTATCAGGAACCTCTAGATTTCAGTTCTGTCAATGGAAAATTTTAGGGCATACAAGTGCTACCAGGTAAAGTGAGATTATGTTTTCCAGAAACAAGTCTATTCATCCTTTTAAACTATTTCACTCTTAGTTTCCTTACAGCAATGGTTTTGGAGTTTCAAAGGCCACTTACATAGCAGAGCTTTGTTACTCAAAGTGGGGTTCAGGAGGCAGTATCAGAAGTACCAGGAGCTTGCTACAAATGCAGGATTTCAGCCCCCTGAATCTGGATCTGAATTGTAACAAGAACCCTAGGTGATTCATTTGCACCTCGAGGTTTGAGAAGCTTGGAGAACTCTCTTGACTTGCTTCTAGGGTAGCATGAAAAATCTAGAAGCAATTTCTTCTGGCTCTCACCCAAACCCCATGTTTCCTTGAAGTGTTCTTTATAAAATCCTGTCACACTCTCTCTGTATCCCTGAACAGCTGGACTCTCTGAATTCTGCCTGAGTTGTAAATATCACATAACTAATAAGAATAATTCTCAGCGTTTGCAAGTACAGGCAAGCTAATGTAGCCACGTGTTTTCTGGGAACCATGCAGTGAGAGAGGTCAAAAGATATGGTGATTGTTCACTTATTCTCAAGTTCATGTGCACCAGCATCAGGTAATTGAAAATGTTTGAATTTTGTTTTCCAGTTTATGAATATTCTCTTGAAGAGCACCATTCAATAGCCAGGATTAATTAAGTTCTAAGTTCTGCTATGAAAAAAGTGGTGAAGAGGTTAGAATTTCTAACTCAGAAAATCAATTCAATTGATGGACTTTATTCTGAAAGAAGTAGCCAGTTCTCTGTTTGTATATTTGTGTATTGATCAGCCCCTTTCCATGGACATTTTGATCTTTTAATTAGGTTTCCAGAGTTTTCAGGGACTGGATTAATGACCTATGTCTGTCAGCTCCTTCCAGAGTATGAGAATGGTTAAAATCCCATTTAAAAAAATTCTACATGGTAAAAGCATTATTAGTTATCCTGGCCACTATGCTATTTTATTTTGGGATACACTAGGCCCACTTGTGGTCTAGAAGCAGGATCTTACTTTAGGGTATAACAAGGAAGTTCGCAATGCTCTTATTCACATATATGCCTTTCCATATTTTATTTTCCATCTTTGATATTTGCTTGTTGTGAAAGCCTATCAATTTTAACATTTTTCTGTGAACCACTTTTTAGTTTATATTACTTTTATTTTTTATATTTTTAGAGATGTGGTCTTGCTCTGTCACCCAGGCTGGATTGCAGTGGTATGATCACAGCTCATTGCAGCCTGGATCTCCTAGGCTCAAGCAATCCTCCTGCCTCAGCCTCCCCAGTAGCTGGAATTGCAGGCCAACATGCCGGGCTAATTCTTTTTTATTTTTGTAGAGACAGGGTCTTGCTATTTTGCCTAGGCTGGTGTCAAACTCCTGGCCTCAAGTGATCCTCCTGCCTCCCAAAGCACTGGGACTACAAGTGTGAGCCACCGCACCTGGCCTATATTACTTGTATAAGCAAAGTTATTTCAGTTTAATAGGGGAATAAAGCACGAAATGACCACTGAGAATTTTAAAAAAGAAAGTAAATGTTTTATACATTTAGAAGACAGGCTCCTGGAACTATACTTAGAGGGTAAGAAATGAAAACATCTGATCCTGGAATGTTAAAAAAAAAAAAAAAGAAAAGTCATTGAGGCTGGGCTGGTCGCTGGGCGAGCAGGGGCCACCTGTTGTGCCTAGGCCCAGGTGTTGCTGATGGTGCAAAGGCTCAGCCCAGCTTGGTGCTCTGTTAGCCCAGTTCCTGTTATTTGGTGCATTTGATCTGATTAGACCGCTCTGTGCCTTTCTCAAATTTTCACTCTTTTGTGTCTCTGGCCTCATGTGTCTAGGTGGTTTCAAATGATGTTTTACTACTACTAAATTTTAGAGAAAATTATGTTGTTATGTCTACCAAGAGCAAAAGACTGACAGTCTTAAAGATTCCAGGTAGAAAACAGAGTCACTGAAAGCTTATAACAGGTAGGAAATGAATCACGTACTATAAAAGAAGAAATATAGAAATTATACAGTTGTCAAGATGCAGGATTTTGGAGCCCAACTCGTTTGGATTGAAGTCTTAGCTCTAATGCCTACTGGTGATTTGAATTTATCACTCATCCTTTATTTTTGTAAAATTTTGTTTTGAAATAATTTCAGACTTATAAAAAACTTGCAAAAATTTTTAAAGAGTTTCCACGTAGATTTCACCTAGTGCCATAAATTTTAACACCTTATATACTCATGGTACCATTGACAATATAAACAAATTCGCATTGGTACTATACTCTTAGCTAATCCAGGGGCTTTATTCCAATTTTGCTACTTGTCAGCAAATTATTTTTTCTTATTCAAGATCCAACCTAGGACCCATATAGCATTTATTTGTCAAATATTCTAGCCTCCTTCAATCTGTAAGAATTCCTCAGTCTTTGCCTTTCATGAACATGACACACTTAAAGAGTATTGGTCAGTTATTCTGTACAATGTCCCTGATTTTGAGTGTCTACTCTTGCTTTATGATTAAATGTAGGTCTCTGTTTTTGGCAATACTACAATGGGGATGATATTTTGTCCTTCCTCGTGCATCGTATCATGAGGTACATGATGACAATATGTCTCATTAGTGGTGAGATTAATTTTGGTTACCTGGTTAAGGTGATACCTACCAGGTTTTGTCTTTTCACTGTAAAGCTACCATTTTTTCCTTTTGTAATTAAAAAAATCTTGTTGAAAGATGCTTTGAGACTATACAAATGTCCTGCTTCTCATTATACTTCTACCTACTGATTTTAGCATTCACTCTTGCTAACTACAGGCAAAATACTTAGCATAATGTCTGATCTATTAAATGTAATTTCATTCTTTTAACACCTGCATATACAATACTTATGATTATTTTAATATAACAAAAATGAAGACATCGTAGCATTGCCTAGAAACATGTCTAATTGTGATACCGATTCTATTAGAAAAACAATTTACCAGAATTGGTTTAATTCTTTAAGAGCTGTGATAATGCACTGGTGTATTTGAAATAACATAAATAATGTTCACCTATTTATTAGGAATGAAATAAGGAGCTATGCTTGTTTAGGAAACTAGTTTTAAAGAACTATTGCTAGACACCTTCATGTACACGGTATATTGTTATACTTCATTGACTCAGTGCTTATGATGGTCCAGGTATTATTTGGTCATTCGATCCTTATGATAATCTTTCGAAGAAGTGTCTTGACTTTACAGATGAGCAAACTGTGGCTTTAAAAGGTTAAATAGGCTGGGCGCGGTGTCTCACGCCTGTAATCCCAGCACTTTGGGAGGCCGAGGTGGGCGGATCATGAGGTTAAAAGATCAAGGCCATCCTGGCCAGCATGGTGAAATCCCGTCTCTACTAAAAACACAAAAATCAGCTGGGTATGGTGGCTCATGCCTGTAGTCCCAGCTACTAGGGAGGCTGAGGCGGGATAATCACTTGAACTTGGGAGGCAGATGTTGCAGTGAGGCAAGATCACGCCATTGCATTCCAGCCTGGTGGCAGAGCGAGACTCCATCTCAATAAATAAATAAATAATAAAAAATAAATTTAAAAAATTAAAAAGGTTAAATAACGTATGAAATCGGACAATTACTAAGTACCAAAGCTGAAATGTAATTTCAGGTCTCAGCAACTCCAAAACCAGCTAAAGCATTGAATAATTTGGGAAGAGTGATTAAATATTTAAAAATACAGTTCCATATACTTCCATTAAAAGAAGATGATAAAATGTGTGTTTTATGATGAGTAAAGGAGCAAGACAACAATAACCTATTCTAAGCACTTATAGATGAGTAAATTTTATGTGGACCTTATACAGTTTCAATAAAGTTAGTAAATTGTTACATGTATCTTGGAAGAAAATATCACATCCCAGTTAAATTTATTATAGGTATATGGTATTTGTTTAATCATTTTTAGGTATTAGAGATGTAAATGTTACCGGAAATAAGCCAATATACTAGAAATATTTACATAAATAAAACAAATATAATTTTTCTTATATTTTACAACTCTTCCCAAAGTTAATACTTGATGTAAATAAATGAACTGAAAATAATGTGACTCAATATTTATTTGATCTTGTATTTGAAATTGTTTTTTGAAAAAAAATCATAAATACCACTTTACTAATAAGAATAACATCTCACCTATTTGAGAGTTTCGGGAGACAAATATGTGCCCCTCAAACATAATTATTTGAATGATTAAAAATAGAATATTATAATATGTCTGTAAAAACTAATTAATTTATCAATTCATTCTTGAATAAGTGGATGCTCATTGTATTCTTTTGATCCTTTGCTATGGTAAACTCATGAGATCAGCAATTATTAAAATCACAGTGACTACTAATTTTCTTCCTACAAGCCACTTTCAGCAGGATTATTTCTTATAAAGCTGAAATAAAAAGACTTGGGGAGTCAGAAAAGTAGGGCTTTATGATGGTAAATAAGAAACTGTCCTAAAACAAAAAGAAGTTTTTGTTAGTGACATTTTAAAACATGGCTTTGAGGACTGTAAATGTGCCCACTCCAGATTCTTAGCTCTTTATTAGAAGTCTTCTGTATTCAAGGTTTTGAGGCATTGACTAATTAATTCATCCTTGCAATACCACTGAGAAATAGGCAAACAAGTCAAATGGGAATTGGGTATATTTAGGATTATAATTCCTGTGTTATTAAAAAAGAATTAGCAGAGATTGTAATAATTAGTGTGAAAATGGATAGCAATTAACATAGGAAAAATATGTAAAGAAGGCAAGAAGAGGTGTAGGCACACTCAGAAATCTAGGAGTATGACCTGAATGAGTCTGATAGTCTGTTGCCCCGAGAAATTGTAATGGGATATGTTTTGGGAAAGCATGATGTGGCCTTAAGGCACAGTCGTATATGGATGTAGGTGCCATAAATTTACTGCAAACCACCTGGACTCTGTACGCTTCGACCAAGTCTTCAAAAAATGTTTCATAAATTTATTTTCTACCATATGAAGACGTAATACTTTTTTTGTTTGTCTCAAAGTTACCATTCCCCCTTCTTTTGAATAGTTAACTGTTTTCCATAGTTTTTAAGAAATGAGTTAGCAAATTCAGTTGATTTTGTTTATGCCTTTTATGTTCTTTAATATTTTACTTCAGAGCTTTTGTCTTCTATTTTGTCAAGACTCTTAATCCATTTATTGGGTCTTCCCACCACTATTTTCTTGAATCTCTTTTTTTTCTTTCATGTTAAATATTTCTTAAAGGATGAAATCCAAGAGCGCATAATGTTTACGCTGTAGTAATTACACCATTGTTTCAGTATTACATTTCTTTTCTTTTTTTTTTTTTTTTTTTTTTTTTGAGACAGAGTCTTGCTCTGTCACCCAGGCTGGAGTGCAGTGGTGTGATCGTGGCTCACTGAAAGCTCCACCTCCCAGGTTCATGCCATTGTCCTGCCTCAGCCTCCTGAATAGCTAGGACTACAGGTGCCCACCACCACGCCCATCTAATTTTTTGTATTTTTAGTAGAGATGGGGTTTCACCGTGTTAGCCAGGATGGTCTCGATCTCCTGACCTCGTGATCCGCCCATCTTGGCCTCCCAAAGTGCTGTGATTTTTTCTTTGACATTGCTTTTTATGACAATGCCCAGGGTTCTGTTAGCCTTTTTGGTTGCAGAAGAGTCCTTTGTTTTATATACTATTTGGGGTCATTTATTATCTAATTAAAGGATGCATAACTAATTAGTGACACAGCAAAGTTTCTCACTCACAGCTAACCAAAATAGCTCTTCTTCCTGCATTCATAATCTCAATTGGTGACCTGTGGTTCACCAGTCAACCAGCTAGAAATCTTAGAAACCTGTGCTTGACTCCAGATGTCTCTCACTCACTCCCAACTTTTAAGTCAAATTAATCACAAAGTCCTTCCTGTAGGATTGGAAAGATGAATGTCCCAGCCTCCTGACCTCCAGTGAAATGATTCCGGGCATGTTTTTGCTTTGTTTTGTTTTTGTTTTTTGTTTTGTTTGTTTGGTTTTTTTTTCTCTACTTTTGCTCAGTCCATGGGGACTGAGGCCCAACCGGCTATAATGATAACATGTCCAACACTGTACCTGCTATTGTTTTTTTTTTCTTTTCGTTGTCTCACTTTTCCTAGTTCCTTGAGCAAGTGCCATCTGGGATCACCTTCCAAATAAACTGTCTGCCCCTAAGTCCTTATATCAAGATTGGCTTTAGGGGTAATCCAAACTAAGCCAAGGCTTAAAGAATATGGAAGCCATGACCGACCAAGGTTGAGAGAATATTGTTGTCAGAAGGGATGTCATGTGTACGTACCACAGACAAGAGCTAAGGGTAGCAAGTGCAAGGAACTAAAAGATGTTGCCTATGGCTGGCTGGAGCAGAGAGTATGAAGGCAAAACTTGTCAAGTAGCAGGGACTAGTTCATGGTGTGCCCTAGAACTCATGTTCACCATGTTGGTGTGACTCTCAGTGAAAATGGAATTCTAGATTGAATGATTTCAAGTGGGGGATTGATATGCTAGGTAATATAGAGCAGCAAGCCCCAACCATTTTGGCACCAGGAATCAGTTTCATGAAAGACGGTTTTTCCACAGAGGGTAGGAGGGGATGGTTTTGGGATGATTCAAGCACATTACATTTATTGTGCACTTTATTTCTATTATTATTACATTACAATATATAATGAAATGATTATACAACTCACCATAATATAAAATCAGTGGGAGTCGTGAGCTTGTTTTCCTGTAACTAGAAGGTCCTATCTGAGGGTAATGGATGACAGTGATGGATCATCAGGAATTAGATCTCATAAGGAGCATGCAGCCTAGATCCCTCGCACGTGCAGTTCACAATAGGACTCACGCTCCTATGAGAATCTAATGCTGCCAGTGCTGATCTGACAGGAGACAGAGCTCAGGTGGTAACGCAAGCCATGGGGAGCAGCTGTAAATACAGACAAAGCTTCCCTGGGTTGCCTGCTGCTCACCTCCTGCTGTGTAGCCCAGTTCCTAACAGGCCATGGCCTGTGGCCTGGGAGTTGAGGCCCTGGCTTAGAGAATGAATTTAAAGAGAAGTAGAGCCATGACACTTCTGAGGAAGTTATTGCAATGATAGTGACTGATGTTTGGAGAAGAGTATCAGTAGCGACTGGCAAGAAATGAATGGATTACACAACTGTTTAGCAGACAGTATCTTCCTAGATTGCCATCATGATTCCATATCAGAGTGAAGCAGACAATAGTGGTAACTAAGGAAAACTGGTCATTTCAATAGGGGAGCATTTCAGTCACTGGTGTTGCTCTTCAGAATTCTTGAAGCATTTGCAAATTTCCTTTGAAGATCTATTTGTCCTCAAGAAAAGGTCTTTAACTTATATCTTAATCTAATTCCAAACATATTTAAATACTTGCAGTGGCTGAGAATCTCATGTCATAGCGTTTTGGTTGATATTTGGTGGTAATTGATAGGGTCCATTAGAGATATATGTTTAAATCAAACTCTGACTCTGAAAGTGAGAATGCATAAGGTAAATTTTACCAATTTACTGATAAGCATGGAAATAAATTAGAATGATGGAAAACAATATAATAAGCAAGTGCTTTTATAAAATTATTCCTGACATCTTTGAGATAAATGATCCTGCCATTGAACTCTTCCTTCATTTTAGGGTTCTTAGTGACCACTTATTTCAGTTAGCTCTGTGAAAATGAGTTTTGTTGTTCCTGTTAGTCAGCACAAAATAAAAGCGATCATAAACCTTTTATAAAGATGAGGCTTGCATTAAAAAGAAAACCTAATTGAAAGTCGCTTTAAATTTTGAGTGATTAATTTCATGCCAAATAAGTAATTAGAAATCGTGATGGCTATAAAAAAGCAATTATTTGCAAAATTGGAGAAAGCTAAATTCAATCTAGATATACTTTTCTACATTTAAAGTTTGTATATTGGGAGAGATATAATATAGCAGCTGTGGAATTTTAATGTAATAGCCTGTTGTTATAGGTAATTTGTACATGTGTGCTGTTGGGCTCTCAACCAGCTAATTACTTTCCCTCTGGATACTTTTATTTCAGTTGATCATCTGTATTATATTAGGTTGGTGCAAAAGTAATTGCGGTTTTTTCCATTACTTTTAGTGTTTCTCTTGTTTCTTGCCTAATAATATCTACTTAATATCATTTCAAACATATAAAAAAGATTAGGATTTTAAATATGTTTTGGGTTTTAACATTTTAATATATATTATTTTAAAAAATAGACACTATATACCTGTTGAGTTAAATATTAAGAGCTAACGTTCATGGCCCCATTTTAGGAAAACAAAGGGTGCAATCCAGGAACTTTCTCCCTAAGTCTCTGTAATTTACTCCAAACCAAGTAAAAGTAGCTCTCCAGTAACCAATATTATTTATCCTACAACTCTTGTGTTTCTAAGAGTGGACACAATATGCTAAATTTGGAGAGCTGATTGTATTTGAAAGATGAAAATGTCTGCAGGTCAGCCGGGCATGGTGGCTCACGCCTGTAATCCAAGCACTTTGGGAGCCTGAGGCAGGTGGATCACCTAAGGTCAGGAGTTCGAGACCAGCCTGCCCAACATGGCGAAACCCCATCTCTACTAAAAATACAATAAATTAGTCTGGCATGGTGGCTGGCACCTGTAATCCCAGCTACTTGGGAGGATGAGGCAGGAGAATTGTTTGAACCCAGGTGGGCAGAGGTTTCAGTGAGCTGAGACTGCATCACTTCATTCCAGCCTGGGCAAAACAGAGAAACTCTGACTCAAAAAAAAAAAAAAAATTCTGCAGGTCTAGATCCACCAGTGCAAGACATCTTCTTCCGTGAAACTGCTTTTCATTATGGGATGTATAGAAAACAAATTAAAAATGTAATAATGTAACATAAAATCTATTTTGATTTTTAATCCAATGAATCTTGACCTAACATGCTCTACTATTTTGGAGGAACTAGTCAAACTAAAAAGAATCTCAGAATAAGTTGCTTATCATCAAGACTGAACTGATTATTCAGTGGACAACTAAAATGCAGTGGTGATGTTAACTTTATTCTTTTCACATACTTCAAAACTTTAATTATCAGAAAAAATTATTCTTTAGTACCACCGAGGACTCAGGTTTTAAAAGAGAACTACAATAATTATGGGGTAAAGTAGAAGCATCATTTTTGTTTTAAGTGAAAGGCTCTTCATTTCACATTTACTATGCTACACATTATTGATTTTTTTCTCTGGTGTTGTTCTTTGCAGAGAGTGAATCTGTCCTTCGATTTTCCATTTTATGGCCACTTCCTACGTGAAATCACTGTGGCAACCGGGGGTAAGTGGTTTTCTACCCATTCACCTTAAGTAATCTATGGTTTGACTGCAGTTATTATTTTTAATTTACTCTATATTTCAAGATGGATATTTATTGAGAAAACCATTGTATTTTATCACAAAGTCATAGGTATAAATAAAACCAAAGAAAGGGTATGGTTATTGGAAAAACTTCTCAGCAGACAAAAAAAGTATTTATAATAATTTTCAACCTAGATCACCTCTGCTTTTCTTCCAAATTTTAATTCATTTTTGGTAGTGTGGTAAGACTGTCCAAATGGCAGAAATTGGAATAGAGATAGAAGGAAAGGCTGCTTAATGAAGCTGCTGGTGATCTTAAATTTTCTTTTAATGTATATAGTCGCTATATATATATTATATATATATAATATATATTTAGATATATATGCACTTACACACATATATATATACACAAAAACACACTACCATATGTGCATTAGCTTTGATCATTTTTTTCTTTGAATGTTACCTATTTTGATTGACAACTCATTTGAGAGTCTTCAAATAAAGCTGAAATCCAGCTCAAATTTTTAAAATTTTATTTTTCTCCACAAGCTTGGAGGTTAGTTTAGCGATTAGCAATATCCTAGCAAAGTAATTATCATTCTTTATTGTACATCTCAGAAGTCAGAAATATTTTAATCTTCAAGCGCTACTAGAAGCAATAAGCAAAATGCCAGGGAATATCCCTGTAGGCTTTATGATGCAGGGGTAGGGAAGAAGGAGAAAAACACATAAAAATGGAACAGTAAGTAAAGAAGTAATTAAAAGAAATTCCATAGGTGTACAAAGAGGCTGTGAGCATCTATGCCCAAAGCACCATAGACAGAGTCTCTTTCCTTCACTGAATCTTACCAGGGGTCTTCTGGATGGTGTGGAGACCATGTTAAGTATTGCCATTTTTTGCCATACTTTAATATAAGACCTAGAAGATACTTAGGATTCAGAAGAAGATTTGTAATCAGAAATATCAACAAGTAAATGGAAGTTTTTTGAGCACCAACTCTGAGTGATGGTAAATAAGTCTACCACTGCCTTAGAGGTGTGTAGCTTAGTGGAATATTAGGCAAAGTGAAGCAGAATGTGGGGAATTGCTTAGGAAATACAAATGATGAAATATGCCCAGGTGCAGTGGCTCATACCTGTAGCTACTTTGGAAGCTCAGGTGGGAGGATCGCTTGAGCCCAGGAGTTGAAGACAAGCCTGGGCAACACTGTGAGACCCTATATCTACAAAAACATTTAAAAAATTAACCATGGTGGGGTGCTCCTGTAGTCCCAGCTACTCAGGAGGCTGAGGCAGGAGGACCACTTGAGGCCAGGAGTTTGAGGCTGCACCGAGCTATGGTCATGCCATTGCACTATAGCCTGGCTGACAGAGCAAGACTCTATCTCTGAAAATAAAATAAATAAAATGAAATAATTAGCTGGTATGATGGCATGCACCTGTAGTCTCAGCTACTTGAGGGGTTGAGGCAGGAGGATCACTTGAGGCCAGGAGTTTGAGGCTGCAGTGAGCTAGGACCACACCACTGCACTACAGCTTGGGCAACAGAGCAAGACCCTGTCTCTAAAGAAAAAACAAATGAAAACCAGAAAAAGAAAATACAAATGATAAGCTATGGGTTTCCAGGGATGATATAACTGAGACATCTATGAGTTTCAAGTGAGAGTTGTTTAAGACTATAGAAAAATTGTTGTTCAAAGTTTTTCTTGAGGATGTCAGAATTTCTATGGTTGTGTAGAGAAGGAAGAGAGGATCACAGAGAGGAAGATCCTGAGTAAATATACAGACGAGGAGAATGGTAGGGTATATTTGGGATAGTAAATAATTGAGTTTGAATTATGTCAATGGTATCTTTACGAAAAAATGTGGCATGTTAAGATTGGAAAAGTAGGTTGGGACAATTTTACAAAATGCCATAAGGGATAGTTCGAGTCATTAGTCCTTAAGTAATAAACTTTAGGAAGATGAATATAGATGTGTGTATAATACATTAAAGTGTAGAAAGACTGAAGTTAGTACATTTAACTGGAAGAATATTGCAACTATTTGTGTGAAAAATATTGAAGCCCTTGGTGATTTTGTTGCTTCAACCCAAGGAAAAGGAATCATACTATTGGTACCAAATACAGAGTCAAGAAACACTGGCTTTAGGGAGAACCAGTGACTTCAATAGTGAAACTTAAATTTTGTGTGAAAATAAAAAGGAATATATCTAAATAAAATAGCTCACAAGAAGTATGTCTTTTGACCTCATCGGATATATCCAGTATAGTGCCAGGCATTTAATTAATTTTGTTGAAGGGTTAAATGAAAAGGGAAGAGGAAAATTGAAAGGTGGCCCCAATAAGCCATGAATCATATCCTGTCCACTCATGTCATAAAATATAATAGAAATATGGTGATTCTAAAATACCGACATTAGGCATGTTTTCTGAAATTTAGGTGAACAGTGTTCTATTGAATTTTTCAAAAAGTGAACTATGAATCACATGTGCTTAAAATGTGTACACACAGTGTAAAAATAATGACAGCTTTGCATTTTCAATTTCTCAAATTGTTTTATCTTTAAAACTCATGTCAGCAATTCAGCCAATATGAAGTAAGATTTCTCCTAGCGGAACTGGCAGGATCAAACCCAACCAGATAGCTACATCATCCTTGCGATTTCAAAGTGCCATTTTCCTTTGTAAAGATCCTCAAAATAAGTGAAAAAAAAAAAAAACCTAGCGTCCTGAATGATCTCTATCTTCTTTGAAGAAAACACTAATGTAAAGACACTCCTTTTGTTTCTCTACTTAAAACACACTAGCATGCAACTTGCATGTAACAATCTGTGCTCTATTTAAAGAGGCGGAGTCAAGATAATCTACACATTGACCTGGGTGTCTTCAAAATGAAACCTGAGTCTCATGTAAAAGGTTCCAGCGAAATACATAGCTTGCTTGCTCTTTCCTTGTTCATTTCATTCAATCAGTGTTTCTTGAGCCCCTACAAAACACAAAGTACAAGATGCGTCATTATATACAGAGAAGGATAAGCTAAGTTCAGGAGCTTAGAGTCAAAAAAGAGGAAGGGGTGTTGATATGGTTTGGCTGTGTCCCCAATCAAATCTCATCTTAAACTGTGGTTCCCGTAATTCCCATATGTTGTGGGAGGGACCACGTGGGAGGTAATTGAATCATGGGGGCAAGTCTTTCCTGTGCTGTTCTCATGATTAGTGAATAAGTCTCAGGAGATCTGATGATTTTATAAAGGGGAGGTCCCCTGCACACACCCTCTCTTGCTTGCCACCATGTAAGACATGCCTTTACACCTTCTTTGCTTTCTGCCATGATTGTGAGGCCTCCCCAGCCATGTACAACTGTGAGTCCATTAAACCTGTTTCCTTTATAAATTATCCAGTCTTGGGTATGCCATGAGAAAAGACTAATATAGGCATGCTGCGAATAAGCAATAGAGAAGGCTGACTGCAGGTGCTGAAAGAGCAGGAGCTTGCTGAAAAAGGAGATCATGCTTGTTGGGCCAGTCAATTAAGAAGAGTCTGGGAAAGTGATAATCTTTGGCATTGGCCTTAGAGGAAGGTAGAATTTTAGTAGGCAAAGAGGCAGTTGAGAAGAAGTGGAGAAGGAAGAGGCATTCCAGACAAGGGGATGCTGAGTTAAATGACAGTGCTGAAACCATATTGGGTATATTTGGAGGGCTCTCAACTAAATTAGTTTATCCTGAAGAGAGGGTTGGAATGAGTCTAGTGAAGGGGAGTTGGGAAGAGTGATGTGGAGTACTTTGAACATTAGAAATCTTGCCGGTCATGGTGGCTCATGCCTGTAATCTCAGCACTTTAGGAAGCCGAGGCGGGCGGATCACCTGAGGTTCAGAGTTTGGATCACCTGAGGTCCAGAGTTTGAGACTAGACTGCCCAACGTGGAGAAACCCCATCTCTACTGAAAATACAAAATTAGCCGGGCGTGGTGGCACATGCCTGTAATCCCACCTACTCAGGAGGCGGCGACAGGAGAATCGCTTGAACGCTGGAGGAGGAGGTTGTGGGCAGCCAAGATAGCACCATTGCACTTCAGCCTGGGCAACAAGAGCAAAACTCTATCAAAAAAAATAAAGAGAGAAAGAGGAAAGAAAGAGGAAAGAAAGAGAGAAAGAAAGAAAGAAGAAAGAAAGAAGGAAAGAAAAAGAAAGAAGAAAGAAAGAAAGAAAGAAAGAAAGAAAGAAAGAAAGAAAGAAAGAAAGAAAGAAAGAGAAAGAAAGAAAAGGAAAGAAACGAAGAAATCTAGATGACATCCAGCAAGCACTGGGTTTCTTAGAGAAGTAGATCTGGCCTGATCTGTCAGTGGAAGGCAGGTTAGGGTGAAGGGGGTGAAGGCAGAAAAAATAGTTACCAGTTGTTTGAATACTTGCTTGTGGGATACAGTGTCTGAACTAGGATGGCTGCAGTGGGAAAAGACACATGGAGCCAGTGCAAGACACATCATTTGAGTTGTTAAATCACTGTGGTTGGAAAGACTTCCAGACAAAAGGATCCACTAGGATGCAGTGAATCAAGCTAAGAACAGCTTCAAGGACTTCTGAACCATAGACTTTTGATGGATCTCTTCCGTGATTGACTAGACAGATATTATAATCAGATAGACCTATTTGACAGATGCTTGCCAGCCTTACAAATCTTAAAAATGTTCTTAACCATGAAAGGCTTGGAAGGAAAATGGAAACCACAAGTCAGGTTAAATAAAGTTGACTACAGGCCATTCTAAATAGACCTGGGCTGGGAGTTTTAAGTAGAAACACAAAAGATGCCTCTTTTGTTGACTGTCAGTTCTTTTTGTGTTTACAAATTACTCTTGAACCTGTTTCTACATTGGGTGTGGGAAAAATTAAAGTGATATATTTTCATGGTGAATCCATGCTGTGCAAATAAATAAAGGGAATGCTTTAAACCACAATCCTCTTCATCTTACTTCATTGTTTTGCCATTTGCCTTATTTCCTTGAAATCTATCTCTCTCCACACAGACACAAATTTAACATTGAAATTAAGTCAAGATAATGTCTCATGTTATTGCTAAGATCAGCACAAAATGGAAAGTTGTTTAACAGTGTAGACATATACATCGTTCCACAGCCCCTCTTTGTATGTTATATGTATTTTACTATGAATAAGCTTAAGTTTCTAGTTTAAAATGTGAATTACAGCTAAATATCTGGTCATTTATTTATAAACTATAAAAATAGAATCTTTGCCTATTAAGCATTTTAATATTCAAAAGCTTCAATCATCCTTATGTACAAAATGAATTGGAAATATCATCTTTATTTTCTGGTTCACTGATAGTGGAATCTGAAAGCATTCATTTATCTTTCTATGTCAAAAATACTTCAGAATACAAATATTTCAGGCACTAGAAACCTAGTTCTCTGTGAATTTCATCAAAACAGTTTCATTAGTGATACCACCAAGATGTGTTTTTTGCATATCACACTACATTATTTTCTTTCTATTTCAATATTTTAATTGGTTCTTTTTTATTATTAGCCTGCTAGTGTGATCTTTTAAATGTTCAAAAATGTAGATTTAAGTTTGAGGATTTGATTTGTAATCAAATAGCTATCGCTAGGAATGATATTTTTACCTGAGTCCGTCATGGGTACCATTACAGTGATGAGATGGGAGCATGTGAGATGGGTTAATTACAACTTTATGTAAAGGGGAAGAGAAGAGGTAACATTATACAGATAATTTTGGCCCCAGAATGTAAGTATGTAGACAGATGGTGGTTCTTAATTAAGATAATATGTGGAATTGTGGGAAGTTGGATATGAGATTGAAAAGCAAAGGTGATATGAATTTAAAAGCTAATAATGAATGTGTATTACTTATCTTGATCATAGGAAGAATTTGCCTTCCCTTTCTACACAGGTTTCTACTTACAGATTTCATAAGAAAGCTGTTTAAATTTTAGCTCTATTTTATTGCATTTGCTACGTAAAAGATTAAAATGTTTATTAAGTAATATCTGTACATATCTGAAAAACTAATAACATGGACATTTAACAAGTCAAACAGGCAAAAGTAAAATGTAAATCTCCCTTCTTCCTTTGTCTCTTAGTTCACCAGTTTCCCTCCCAAAAAAAAAAAAACCTTACTTTTTGAGGTATGGTATATTAAAATTCAAACTTAGAGTAGTTTCCTATATCTGGCCAATAATCATTAGCTTTTTTTCTGTTTAAATTCCCACGAAGAGAGATTTTTAAAAAATAATAATGCGTGTTATCTTCATTAGCTTTTCAGGAAGTATATTACCAAATCTCCCAGCTCCTTTTTTGTTCTGGCTTTCAAATGGTAATATTTTAATTGTAGTCCCAAATAATATTTCATACTCTTTATAGGGACTTGATTAATAACAGAATAAAAGGCTTTTTGGGAGAGGAAGACAGTTAGTTATTACTCATGATGATTGATTTGTAAATACCAACAACTTCTTCTTTCAAGTGTATAACCCCATAAAACAAAGCATGGTGTATCCATTAACTTTCTGCATCTAGGGAGAAGGTGAATGGAGTTGTTTTGTATTATTATTATTATTATTAACAGAGATCACAGGTTATGGTTATCTGGAGATCTATGTGTTATGGAAGATACTAAAGAGATAGATGCTGGATGAAAGTGAATCCATTCCAACTTGCTTCAATAATTTAAAGTTACAAACTCAAGTCTCAAGGATTCCTAGACAGAAAGATAAATTGCATGATGTCTGATCTGCTGCATCTGAATAATTCTCTGAGATAGACCTCCAAAAACCTGAGAGTTCATCTGAGCTGTCTTCTTTGATAACTTACTCCTCCCTCAAACTGTCTAGTGTCAGCAGTAGGTTCAGTAGCTTGACCATTATTATATACTTATTTATTTATTTTGTAGACAGGATCTTACTCTGTCACCCAAGCTGGAGTGCAGTGGCACAATCACAGCTCACTGCAGACTTGACCTCCTAGGCTCAAGTGATCCTCCCACTTCAGCTCCCCAGGTAGCTGGGACTACAGGCATGCACCACCATGCCTGGCCAATTTTTAGATTTTTTTGTAGAGATGGAGTCTCATTATGTTGTCCAGGCTGATCTCAAACTCCTAGCCTCTAGCAATCCTCCCATCTCAGCCTCCAAAAGTGCTGGGATTACAGGTGTGAGACACTGCGCCAAGCTATGTTGTTTTGTCCTTCACGAATTGCATATTCACAACCACTTGTTTCTCCTGCATGTCTGTCCATACATGCTTTATTTCATTAGCACTGGCTCCATGTGGCAGGGGTGGGAAGCATAATTGGAAATTAAGCCAGTAGGAGACCCAGAGAGAAAGCACCCAGGAGCAAGAGTTGACTCAATAGGAATCAGCAAGAAAAATACAAGAGACAGAAATATGGGTAGAATGAAGGAGAACAATTAGATGTAAACAAAACTGAGCAGAGCATTGGCACATGATGGATAAGTCATGATTTTAGGACAGGAATGGGGGAACGTGGATCAGCTGAGACAAGGGTGTTGGTAAAAAACATGGTCTCCAGGCTCATCCCCTTCCATTGCCATAACAGCCACTGAAGAGTCCACTGATTGCTAGTGCTAGAATACTCCCTTAGGGATGTTTATACCAGGAAAGCATCGTTCATCTTCTTCCAGCACATCCAGGCTTTATTGGAAACACTGGCAATAATATTTTTGCTTGTAGCCTTTCCTAGTCACTGCAGCAGTAATTCAGATAAATAGCAATTTTACACAGATCCTTAAATACATCACCCAATTGAAAATAAAGGGTGTCTAAGTGACTCTGTGCAATTAATAAAGTAACAATACATGCCAGATGCTCTAACATTGTCGAATCCTGGAAAATAAAGGAAAGAAATAGTAAATAGTGCAGGACTGACATTAGACCCTGGCCATTTCAGAAATGAGTTCAAAAGAGTTCCCTCAATTCCTACTTAAGCCAGAAATTGAGTTGCATTTTCTTAGAGAAGAAGTTAGGCTTCCAGGTTAAGATAAATAGACTTTTGAATCTGAATACTTCAGTTCATAAGCCAAGGCAATCGTAACTGTATGATCTTCAGCAAATGACTTAATCTCTCTGATCTCAGTTTCCTTGCCTATAAAATAGCACAATAAAAATACCTGGTGCATAAATTTGTTGTGATGACTAAATTAATTAACATATGTTAATGATACCTGTTTCATAGAAAATGCTACATAGACAGCATATGCTAATACTGCATTTTCCCCCCACTTACATTTTCTCCTTTATTTCTTTTCAAAGTGCTCTCTCTTTAAGTCCTGTGCTGCCTTTTTAGTTTGTCTGTTGTTTTCTTTGATGACCTCATTCATTAGATTTCTCTCCATAAAGCATAGAAGGGGTCTCAAGGAGTGTTTAGGAACCTAATCCATTGTCATCTCTAACTGCTCCTATTAAAGGCTGGCTCAACCACTGATGTCTGGGAAGTAGAATAGCATGTAAATAACTTGGGATGTCCACTTGATCAGCATGGCTATACCTATCATTTTTTGGTGCTGTTCAGAATCTCTCTAAAGACTGTCCCATGATGACATTTTGGGACTCTGGGACACTGCCTGGAAACCTTACAAAATTTAGCAATTTTGTAACACACGGTAGAATCTCGAAATATTTCTCTAATTGCGACAGCATGGTTTATAACTGGGTAACAAGCATTATAATCAGTAAGACATATATATTGTTATACCCACGTATTCATTCTATCCTTTTTATAGCAAGAATTGTAGGGACAAGTCATCAAAGCATAAAGATAGTCAAGGGTAAGATGATTGGGATGAGAATGGACATCCCCCTTGGTAGCAGCCAGGTAGCCTTTTAGCCTTGAGGTTTATTTAATTGCTAACAACCCAATTAAAAAATGTATTAAAGATCCAACCCCAAATGCAAAGTTAAATGTTAGTCCAATTTCTATGTGACATTTTGCCTTTGAACTGGGAAACAGATTTCTTTATGTGTAGTCGTTATTTCATTACTACCTTTATTTTCAAGATATTTTTCTATTTTTAAATAAATTACAGAAAATCAGTTGGTATAATGTGAAAGTAGGTAAAAAATATGCTCTCATTTAGAGCTATATAGCTCTGGAACTGAGACATAGTCATAAAAAAGTAATAGATCTAAATATTTTGTTGGCTAATTCTAATCGGGTTACGATGGGGTTAGATTACTTTGTTGATCTGACTAGCCTGAGGGCTACAGAGAGATTTTCATTTAATCTGCTGGAATTATTGTTCAAATGAGAAGCTTCTCCTGAAGGCAAAGAAAATGGAAGAAAATGTCTTTTAATTGGCCTATTGTCAATTTCCACAGCTAATTTTAAAAATAAGCACAATTTTGTTAATAGCTTATAGAGAAAATCCAAAGCACTTTTAGATGACTCCAGAAAAATATAAAATTAAGATAATTTAGAGCAATTAGATTTTGTAAAAAAAAGTGTAAATTATAGAGTGAAAACATTAAAAATATTTTAATTGTGATAAAATACGCACAGCATAAAATTTGCCGTTTATGAATTTACTGTTTATGAAGTTTTAGTCATTAAGCTCTGAAAAAACATTTTTTTCTCTCTTGTTCTTCTTCTCCTCCTCCTTCTCCCTTTCTCTTTCTCCTTCTTTGAAGCGTGGTAATCTCTTCAGGTAACTTACTAGTTTCTTCCAAAATGCCTTGAAAACACAACTATTTTTCAAATCTTTACTCCAATGTATTTTTATAAGCCAGGTTTACTGTTCTCACACTCTCTTTTTAACCTTTCTACCTCTTAATAATTAAAGATTATCTTGCAGAAATTTTTAAAGCTATTTATTTTATATTAGATATTTTAAAGCTATTTATATTATATTAGATATTTTATTAGATATTATATTAGATATTAATATTATATATTAATATAGATATATTAATATATTAGATATATATTAATATAAATTAGATATTTATATTAGTTTTATATTAATAAAACTTGAGACCAGCCTGGACAACACGGTGAGACTTTATCTCTTCAGAAAAAAAATAAAAATAAAAATTAGCAGGGCATGGTGGTATGCTTCTGTAGTCCCAGCTTCTCAGGAGGCTGAGGCAGGAAGATTGCTTGAGGCCAGAAGTTCAAGGCTGTAGTTAGCTACGATTATGCCACTGCACTCCAGTCAGAGTGACAGAGCAAGATCTTGTCTCTAAAAAAATAGAATAAAATCTAATAACTGACAATATAATTTGGAGATAATTGAGTGCTCCCAATTTCTATACAGTTTGAAAAATAAGAGTCATGGAACATTAGATATGTAAAAATGAGTGTTATAAGATTATGTGTTAGCAGGGAAAGAATGTTATGTCATAATAATCAAGATATAATATTGTAAGTGTATTGTGATGGTAATTTTTTAGAAATACACAGCAATGGAAGGAAGAGCTAATACTGACTGCTTTGAAATGATGACATTGTGTTGATGTTTCTATTCCCTAGTTTCCAAGTATTCAGTTGAAAAATGTTGTTTATATTTCAGTCTTCTTGTAATAATAATTATAAGGAGTGAGTAGAAATCTGTTTTCTACCCATTTATTTTAACAGAGATGGGTACCCATTTGTTTTAACACTATTTGTCAGAGTTTATTTCTCCTACTGGTATTTAATGCTGCTTATATTCTGAATTCCCTTATTTTCCACAAGGTTTGAAATATATTATTTAAATTAACCTGATTTATTTTATCATGAAAATAAAATATAACAATGCATTAGAAGAAAACTAGAGAAGAACTATTTTATAATCCTGAGATTGGGAGCATTTTTCTAAGACTGATACAAAGCCCAGAAACCATAAATAAAAATATTGAAAAAAATGCATATAATAAAATTTTCATATATTAAAAATTCATGGCATATTTAAACACCCTCACTTAAGAAAAGAGAAGTAAAACCTGGGAAATATTACAAGGAACTTAAACAAATTTACAAGAATAAAACAAACAACTCCATCAAAATTGGGCAAAGGATATGAACAGATATTTCTCAAAAGAAGACATTTATGTGGCAAACAAACATATGAAAAAAAGCTCATCATCACTGGTCATTAGAGAAATGCAAATCAAAACTGCAATGAGATACCAGCTCATGCTGGTTAGAATGGTGATTATTAAAAAGTGAGAAAACAACAAATGCTGGCAAGGCTGTGGAGAAATAGGAATGCTTCTACACTGTTGGTGGGAATGTAAATTAGTTCAACCATTGTGGAAGACAGTGTGGCAATTCCAAAGGATTATAAATCATTCTACATAAACATGAATGTTTATTGCTGCACTATTTACAATAGCAAAGACTTGGAACCAACCCAAATGCCCATCAATGATTGACTGGATAAAGAAAATGTGGCACATATACACCATGGAATACTATGCAGCCATAAAAAAGAATGAGTTCATGTACTTTTCAGGGACATGCATGAAGCTGGAAGCCATCATTCTCAGCAAACTAACACAGGAACAGAAAACCAAACACCACATGTTGTCACTTCTAAGTGGGAGTTGAACAATAAGAACACATGGACACAGGGTGGGGAACATCACACAATGGGGCCCGTCAGGGGGTAAGGGACAAGGGGAGGGAGAACATTAGGACAAATACCTAATGCATACATGGCTTAAAACCTAGATGATGGGTTGATAGGTGCAGCAAACCACCATGGCACATGTATACCTATGTAACAAACCTGCACCTTCTACACATGTATCCCAGAACTTAAAGTAAAAAAACAAACAAAAAACAAGAACCAAAAACCTGGGAAAGGAAATATTTAAAACACATATGACAGTCAAAGGACTGTTCTCCTTAATATATAAAGAGCTCATGTAAGAAAAAGAGAACTGTAGCAACTAAACAATGAGCAAATGACAAAGACAGTTTATTAAAAAGAAATTGCAGGAACTTCTGGTTTCTGGTATTTATTATAAAGCGTTTGGGGGTTGTCACTCTCATTCTATCGAGAAAAAGCTAAACAAACTGAAAATCAACAATTTCTATTAGACCCATGAGAGAGCTGAGATTGCAGGTTGTATTAGGGTTCTGTAGAGGGAAAGAACTAATAGGATAGATGGATATATGAAGGGGAGTTTATCAAGGAGTATTGACTGACATGATCAAAAGGTGAAGTCCCCCAACAAGCCATCAGCAAACTGAGGATCAAGGAAGCCAGTATGAACCCCCAAACCTCAAAAGTAGGGAAGCCAACAGTGTAGTCTTCATTCTGTCCCTGAAGGTCTAAGAGCCCCTGGCAAACCACTGGTGTAAGTCCAAGAGTCCAAAAGCTGAAGATCTTAGAGTCTGATGTTCGAGGGGAGGAAACATCCAGCATAGGAGAAAGATGAAGGCCAGAAGAGTCAGCAAGTCAGCTTCTCCCACCTTCTCCTGCCTGCTTTATTCTAGCCTCTCTGGCAGCTGATTCGATGGTGCCCACCCCCATTGAGGGTGGGTCTGCCTCTCCCAGTCCACTGACTCAAATGTTAATCTTCTTCGGCAACATCCTCACAGACACACCCAGGAACAATACTTTGTATCCTTCAATCCAATCAAGTTGACCCCATCACACAAGGCAAACCACTGTTCCCAAAATGTAGAGACACAGGCACATCCAAAGACACACAGAGGAGATCCGCCCATCTGGGGCAGAAGCCACTGCAACCACAGATTGCTAATAACACTTAAAAGGTAACTTCCACAAAGCTAGAATTTCAGTGTGGATTGGCCTAAGGGTCAGAAACTCCTGAGGATTCTAGTCTTAGGGGGACCTTTAAACTTCTGTGGGCTTCAGCCCCAGGAACCCCAGAAGGTTCTCCCAGTGAAGATGTGTGAAACTCCCGGATGGCTCTGCTGGAGCAAGGGAAGAGTAATCATTGTGAAATACACCTAGAGCCTTCTCCAGAACAAAGACCTTCCTAGGACCTTATCCTAGCTGGGGGAAAGTCATTTCTCCCACTGGAACAAGCCCCTTGAGTCTTCTAGGCTCACATGAGGGAGAAATAAAAATTCATAGTCAACAAGAATCAAGACTTTAGGGAAATACATCTGGAATGCTATATCTAGGGAGGGGAATAGGAGGCAGGGAGGGGGAAAAAACTATTCCACTAGAGACACCCTTAAGAGAGTCACAGCCTAAAGATA
This sequence comes from Gorilla gorilla gorilla, assembly GCF_029281585.2. Lineage (NCBI taxonomy): Eukaryota > Metazoa > Chordata > Mammalia > Primates > Hominidae > Gorilla > Gorilla gorilla. Next base: position 29,060,900 of record NC_073232.2, read on the forward strand.
CAGACCTACTAAATACTAAAGACTAAGAAACTTCTAATATTGAAATGCAAAGAAAAAAATAATGAAAAAAAAAAAGCAGAACAGAACATCAGAGACCAGTAGGATAATAATAAAAGTTATAACCTCCATGTACTTAATTGGAATATCAGAAGAGAAGAAAAAGAGAAAGAATAAATGTTTCAAGTAATAATAGCTGAGTGCTTTCCAAAATTGACAGATGTCAAACTAGGAAGCTCGGAGAAAAACAACTGGAAAATCACCAAAAAACCACATGTAGGCATATTATTTGCCAACAAACAAACAAACAAACTTTAAATAAACCAGATAAAACTACACCTCCCTGCAAAATACTCAACCAGTATTCCTCAACTGTCCAGGTCATTAAATAAAAGCGGGAGAAGTCTGGCCGGGCACGGTGGCTCATGCCTGTAATCCCAGCACTTTGGGAGGTGAAGGTGGGCGGATCACAAGGTCAAGAGATTGAGACCATCTTGGCCAACATGGTGAAACCCCATCTCTACTAGAAAAAAAATTTTTAAAAATTAGCTGGGCATGGTGGCGCATGCCTGTAGTGCCAGGTACTTGGGATGCTGAGGCAGGAGGATTGCCTGAACCCAGGAAGCAGAGGTTGCAGTGAGCCGAGATTGCGCCATTGCACTCCAGCCTGAGTGACAAGAGTGAAACTCCATCTGAAAAAAAAAAAAACAGGAGAAGTCTGAGAAACTATCACAGCTAAGAGGAACATAAGGAAACATAACAGCTAAATATAATGTCATATTGTGGATATAATTCAGGAAGATAAAAAGGACATTATGTAAACATAGAAAAATCTGAATACATTTAGTTAATAATTCAGCTAATAATTATATATCAATATTCAATATCAACAATTCAGCTAATAATTATATATCAATATTGTTTCAAAAATTTTGACAAAGGTATCATACCTTTGTCAAGGTATGTATGATGTCAGTAGTATGGGAAATCAGGTGTGGAGTATATGGGAGGCCTACACTGTCTTTGCAACTTTCTGTACCTGTAAACTTATTCTAAAATTAAAAGTTTAATTTTAAAAAAGGAAATACAAGTAGCTGTTACACATATTAAATAATACATAATATCACTCCTAATAAGTGAAATGCAAGTTAAAACTATAGAGATGCTGTTTTTACTTGAGTGATTTTCACAGGATTTTTAAAAAACAAGTTTTGTAGCTCGATATTTTCTGTAAGGTATGGAGAAAAGAAACTCTCAAGCTTTGCTGATGACAATGTATCATTATCCACTAAAATATAAAATGTATAACTAACACTGTGATTTCTACTCGTAAAAATGTATCTTGTAGGTGTATTTGTGTGTGAACAATGTGTATAAGGATATCCACTGCTAAAGACAGAAAACCACCTAACGCCCATCATTAAGGATGTTCAGGTTGTGGACAGGTTAAATAAACTACTGGGAACCCATAGAGTAGAATACTATGTGGCCTTTAAACAGAATGAGATATTTAATGTATGCTTATTTAAAACAATAGAACACCACAGGATGCAGATAAATGTTACTTACATATATATGTACATATATATATGTACGTATGTATGTATGTATGTATACAGACAGATGTATTTATGCATGTAGAAGCTATCTCTAAAATAATTTGGAAGAAACGTAGATATGCTTCCAAGTGAGCAGAAAGATCTCTAGAGAGATATACAGGTAACTATTAATAGTAGTAACCCCCTAAGAGACTTGACAGATGGCTGGAGATTAGGAGTAGGAAAGAGATGTAATTTTCACAATCATCTGTGCTTTTCAAATTATTACTATGTGCGGCCGGGCGGGGCGGCTCACACCTGTAATCCTAGCACTTTAGGAGGCCGAGGCGGGTGGATCACCATGTCAGGAGATCGACACCATCCTGGCTAACATGGTGAAACCCCGTCTGTACTAAAAAAAATACAAAAACTTAGCTGGGCGTGGTGGCATGCGCCTGTAGTCCCAGCTACTCGGGAGGCTGAGGCAGGAGAATGGCATGAACCCGGGAGGTGGAGCTTGCAGTGAGCTGAGATCACGCCACTGCACTCCAGCCTGGGCAACAGAGCAAGACTCCGTCTCAAAAAAAAAAAAAATTATTACTATGTGCATGTATTACTTTTCAAACAGCATTGATATTTAAAATTCTTATTGGTAAGACTGGACAGGAATAATTTCTGCAGTGTATGTATTTGTTTTTATTTAATAGCATCTTGTAATATGTATTTGTCAAACAAAATTAACAATATTTAAAAGAGTATGCAGTATAAAGCTTTCTTCATAACTATTTTATTTCAAAATTTTTTAGAGCTTGAGACAGTATAAATTGCTGATGAAATTGCCTATTTTGTTAAGAAAAATTATTTAAGTTGTTTATTAAAGGGCTTATGAGTACCATTCTAAAACAAGGGACCCACAACACTAGTTTATTACATTCAAGATTACTCTGGATAAAACCGAATTAATATCAAATTGCTGAATGTTGCAGTGAAAAAGGACAGAAAAAAGATTTTCATGATTCTTGGTTGAAATGTAACAGTCCCACTAGGAATAGTAAGTATCCCCATTTAATTAACCAATACATATTTCTATGTTATTGGCAACTATTTAATTAACAATATTATAATTACAAACTAAAAACAGATTCCCCAGACTAAGGAGAAACAGGCAAATCTAAATGGTTTGTAGGTGTTATCATAAGTCTTACAGATTTGGCAGCAAGAAGCACTGGGACTTCAAGAGTAGACCAATGCGGAAAAGGAGGTGGGTTAGAAATGGGTAAGGCGGAGCTCCTCTTGCAGTGTGGCCAGACATTTTTAAATTAGGATGTCCAAAGGGCTTAGTGACTTTGGGCTTTAAGCTGAGCAGGAGTCAAATTTTGGAAATAGAGCTCTTTTGGACCAAAGCGATACTTAAATTCACTTAAGTCACAATGTCCTGATTGGAGGCACCCTGTCTTTGAGTAAGGTTCCAAAAAGCAGGAGCAAGCCTTATGGCAGGAAGGTGGTGTGAGAACACACAGTAACACATCCATGAAGCCATAGTGGGGAGTCATTCAGGGCTGACCTTATAGCAGGCTTTGTAACAGGGTAGTGGGATGAGAAGACTCAGTAATACCTTCATGAAGCTACATTGGAGAATCATTCTGAATATCTGAGATTCCTTGTGGAAGGCAGGTAGAAGGCAGCTGCCCAGGTAAGGCATAAGGCTAGAGGCTAGTTTAGGCAAGAAGGAATAAACTAGCCTCTGGCCTTATACCTTAACTTCCAGACCATGAGATTCCTCTAAAAAGACAGCTGTGTATAACAACACAGAGCTGCTGGCTGCCCTTAGTAGATACACCATTGGACAGAAGGAAAGGCTGGCCTGATAGGACAGTCACAAATTTCCTTTATCTTATATTTGGTCAATAATGTGTACAATGAAGGCTTTCAGGACCAGATGCTGAAGATGCTCATGAAGGCTGTGGCAGAGGAAAAAAAAAAAAAAAAAATCACATGAGTTCTGGTTCTGGAAAAGTATCCCTATCGAGAAAGCTGTACCTTTTTAATATGGTCTCAGTGGCATCTTTCTTTCAGTGTCTTTCCTGTACAATAAATATCTTGCCTTTTTGATATGTAAATGGCACAACCCTCGGGTCAAGGGCAAAAGTGTGCATTTCTTTTTTCCTCTAGAGTTGCTGGGTTGTTTTGTCCAATGGTACCTTCTACAGCATTTCTCCAAGCAGCTTGGCAGTTAGTACCAAGCTCTCATCTGTGTGCTTAAAAAACAAGTGGGGGGGGCCTATGTGATTTAGGTTTTTTGTTAAAAAAAAAAAATCTTAGTTTCATAGACTAAACTGCAACTGTGTTTCTCAACAGTTTGTGCGCAGCAGGTGGCTAGCACAGAACTGATAAAATGTTAGAATGCATTGCAGAGCCTGCCTCAGAGAATTGCCTGGAGTGTTTCTCTAAAATGTCCTTAGCTGTTTCCTGCTTACAGGCCCTGCTCTGGAATTTCCGTGTGGGAGGTGCTGAGGGTCAGTAACCTGGTTAGAAGGTGAGGGAAAGGGAAGGATGATCTGCTACATGATATTTAAGCTGAATTTGCATAGCATCCACATTTTTGTTGCTAAGATTCTGTTTCATTTTAGTAAAAACAGCAACATTTTCTAGTGTTTCAAATTTCAAACTGTATACAAGATTAGTACTTAGAATTAATTATTATGATTTGATTTGGGGAGACATGGGAAAGTGATATGGATATGCGGACCCAAAGCCCATCTAAGTACCTCTAGGTACCACCACTCCTACACAGTTAAGACCTTCTGACGCTTGGACCCAGGCATGTCATTTTTTCAACACCTCCCTCAAGATGATTCTCTTGTTTAATGTGCACTCCTACAAAAACAAAATGCACTTTAAGAAACAGACTGCCTTTATGTAACATCTGGTCAGTGAGAACTATGTAGTAAAAACTGTAGTTAGAAAAATCATTCTATTTGCACCATCAAGAAAGCAATTAGAGGTTTTAGGCATAAATTCCTACAGCTGCCTATAAATGGTAAAAGGAAAAACTAAGCCACTACTCATCCCTTAATAGAATCGAATTACTTTCTTGTAATGGTTTGCTTGACAAATTCGGATTTAGACTGCAAAACAGGATATTGTTCTTACAAGGCTCAATGTCACCTCTGTTTTATTTCTGTCATCCTGAGTTTTTCATTGGGGACACATACTTGTTATTTTCACTGGTTTGTGGTCTGATGGTATTTAAAGAGAGCTAGTGCTTGTTGACGAGACAGGGTTTCACCCTGTCTCCCAGGCTGGAGTGCAGTGGGGTGGTCACAGCTCACTGCAGCCTCGACCTCCTGGACTGAAGGAATCCTCCCATCTCAGCCACCCAAATAGCTGGGACTTTAGGCACCAGCCAGCACACCTGACTACTTTATTTTATTTTATTTTATTTATTTTTTAATTTTTTTTTTTTTGTAGAGCCTGGGTCTCCCTATGCTGTCCAGGTTGGTCTCAAACTCCTTGCTTCAAGCAATCCTCCCACCTCAGCCTCCCAAAGTGCTGGAATTACAGGCGTGAACCATTATGCTCAGCCTTATTATGCTGTATTTTTAGGAAATAAGGGCATTTTGCATGTTCTTTTTGACATTTTCCTAAATGCAAAGCATGGGTTTACGGGCGCCTCTCAGCTTCTTCCAAATGCAGAATTTGGGGCGGCCTCTTCAAATTCACATTATTGTTGCCATTTGGATAAGATCTCAAAATGGTACATAGAAGAGAAGGTTTTCTTTTTCCTCCCCTTCGAGAACAGTATTCAAAGAGACAGCATCTGTCACAATCACCTCATTAAAATCACCCATTCTTGAAGTGAACATTTGTAGCAGCTCCTTGAAAAATCAAGCCTGTAGCACGCCTAAGCAGTTAACTTCAAAAAAGCAATGTAAGTGCCAATCTGAATAACTGTTGTGCCACTTATACATGGCTTGTATTAAAAGCAATGTCTCTCCAAAGATTAAAGCCTACCATATAGAGCCTGTTGGATCCTAAATCTAAGGCAAAAGAACATAGAAGATATTTCTTCCAAATGTTAAAGGATAAAGAATACCTTCATAATTAGTAAGGACTTCCTGTGAGCCCCTAATTCTGAAGACGCAACAAAAATAAAAAACAATGTCAAAAAGATCATTTCAAAGGGTTTGAATTTTATGACATACAAATCTATTGCAGGTTGTTAGTTCAAATGCATGGCCTGTCTTTCCTACAGGAGTCAAACCTGCTTTGCTTTGTAGCAAGGCTAGGCAGGTCTACACGGGCCCCAGAATTGTATCTGAGAACCACATATTAAATTTGCAGATACCACCCTCACCTCCATACTCTGGCTTGCAGAGGAGGTGTTCATGTGAGCTGTTTAGCTCAAAGATATTGAGGATCTACCTGTAACTCAGAGAATATTTAAGATAACTTATTACTACTAAAAATGGTTGGCTTGCTGAGTAATTAAAAAAATTGCCAAGTTGTCCATTTCCATGTAGTAAAGCACAATTCATCATTCTTATTCCATTTGCCTTCCACGGAGAGTAACTTCCAGCCAATAAATACTGATGTTGTCCAGGGAGATATTTCTTGAGCTACATATGTAAAACCCTGAGTGGTTACAGATCCAATAGGAGCTTCTAAGCGTATGGAATTTTTCTTCCTCCAATAGATGCAGTTTAAATAGTTAAGCCTTGACTTGTTGGCAGTTGGATATACTATCTCTGATGAAGAGCCACTAGCTAGCAATGAAAAAGCAATTTCTTAACCTAATGAAGTAGATAATTTAAAACCAAGGGCGATATATTTGCAGTTTGTTTTAGAAGAAAAATAAATAGGCTACATTTAGTAGTAGCATTTCTGTTACGGGACTGTGGTTTTCATGGCCCATTTGTATTTCATCCGAATTTTTTTATTAATAATTTCCCTACCACTTCCAACATATTCATGAACCTCCCCAGTGTTTTAATCAAGGGCACAAAGGACACATTGGTTATGACATTTGGTCACACTACCATCTTCATGCCTTAACTTGAACGCTAATGAAGTGCATTTTAGCCCATGTAGAATGAAAGAAATGGAAGGGATAAGTTCCTCTGGAACAGGCTCTATAATCATTATTCTTTTTTTTTCCTAAAATCAAAATGATCTAAACAGCCATGGGTCAAAGAGTGAACATTCAAATACTTCAGAGCACCAGAGACCTAAGCAGCCTGGAGATGTTTCAAATCTACTTTAACTCTGCTTCTGACAAGTGTTCCCTAATGTGTAGAGTAACGATATCTCCTAATGCTGCAATTTCTGTGCCAATGCTTATTTTACATAGCTACAGTGAAGGAGCTAAATGTTTCCAGTGTGTATTAAATATTTTAGTGAAGATCCCCAAGGCAAATGAGAATTTGTAGCCTTGCAATTAAGAGGCAAGCAGAATTACGAGTGAATAAGGTATTTTTCTTGGTTGAGAAGAATTACTGGAGTTCAACATTTTAGTGAACAGCTGTTACTCTGGGATAACTATGATTTCATAACAGTTTTAAAGCCTATTGTTAGTACTAGAGTCTGCTATTTACATGGGACACCGCTGGGTACTGTTGAGGAAACCAAAAGGCATGATCTTTGTCCCCAAGAAAGGTAGAGATAGATTGTAAACACCACCCATAGGAAACTATTCATAATTTCCACCTCATAGGTAGGCAACAGAGTATGTTGGTTAAAGGGCAATCTATGAAATAATATGGCCTTGGTTCACATCTTGTCTCTGCTATTTACAGCTTTGTGTCTTCTTTTCCTTAGCTGTCTTATCTGAAAATTGGGTATATCAATCACACCTATCTTAAAAAATATTATGAGGATTAATATTATACTTAACGTGCCTAGAGCAGTCCTTAGCAAATGCTAAACACTCAATGAAAATTTGCTACTTTTATATTTGCTAAGGAATGCTCTATGATTTAGGAGTATTAATACTGCATATCATTTTTCCTCCAAATTTTGCATTTGACCTTGTCTGGAGCACATCGCTTTTGGAATACTCAGGCATAAGCTGGGCTCACAACTCATTGTGAAACTCATTCCAGCATCTGTCTTCTTTCAACAGTGGATGATTGAATCTGTGCTTTGTCAGAACCATAACTAATACATGTCATGGATCTTCAGAACTACTTAGAGTCAAAATAAGGAACGTTAACATAAGTAAAATTTAAAGGTCTGCTGTTAAATTAAAAAAAAAACCTGTATATACGTGTGTGTGTGTGTGTGTGTGTGTTTAAATACAATGTAGAGATGTTAGCAAAGGCTTTGTAAGCTCAAACATAAAATCAATTTCCAATGTATGAGTCATGAATGTATTTACGGAAGAAGTAACATTTGGCTTGAATCTTGAAGCAAGAGTGGGCTTGTGGTAGGCTGAGAAGCTGGGGAAGGGAATTGCAGGCAGCAGAAGTAGAAGTACAGGTAAACTGCACACATGTGTTTGGAGACTGTTGAGTAGTTCAGTGACTTGTCCCTAAGATTCATGGTGAGAGTTACTAAGAGAGAAGGCCAGGAAGACAGATGAGGAACATTATGTACAAGTCCTTGATATTAGGAGAAGGTTAAACTAACTTTGTTTACTAACCAGTAAGCTGGGGTCATTGAAAGTTTTATGGAGAAAATTACTATGGTTTTCTTTTGTCTGTATCATGGAAGGTAGATGGAAAACAGGGTCCTGGCCATAATTTTCCTAGTTTGATTAAAAAACAGTGGTGCGTAAATTGGGCCAAGGTGAAAGACTACAAAGGAAGAATTTGTGAGAGAATAGTGCATTGACAGAACTTTTACTATATGCTAGTTCACTGCAGGTAAAAGAGAGCCCAAGAGAGAATAATAATTAACTGATATAAGAAACACGGAACAAATAAAATTCATACATTTTGTGATGGTCCCATCTTTTTTATTTTAACACAGACTCCATCTTGACTTTGTAAGGATGACATGACCGTTAGGTTCAAGTCCTTTTTTTCAGATTAGAGGGAAGGCTCATCGTTGCCTTGACTTGGGCACCCTGGTAAACCATGGCCTTGGTTAGTTATCATTGCCAGTGACACCGCTGAGTGTCAAGGAAGCTGGCTCACCACAAATGAAGCTGAATCTTCCCAGTTGGTAAACCAGCTGTCCTAAGTGCTGGGTGCACAGAGCCCACAGATGTTCATGGTGGTTCAGCAGTGGTTCACATGTCTATCTTATGCCATGGAAGATGACAGGAGAATGAAATATAAAACAGAAAAATGCCCATGTGTATTCTCAGATACCAGGTTATTTTTTCAAGTTCAAGTACAATTCCCACCAAAATCAAGTAACAGCAACTCTTTCTCACAGAATATAAAGCAACACCCTTATGTTCACCAGCAACATCTGAAATGGTAATAGAGGATTAGGAAGCCACAAAATCCAAGCAAGAGGTGGCCCTGGTGGTGAGAACAGTCAATGAATGAGATGGAGGGGAAGATATGCAGGGAGATGAGTTGTGGAGTTCTTTTACCCCCATGCCCTGGAAACAATATTGTCCATATATTTAAACTTATTTTTCCAACTATATGCATTCTTCTCACTAGCTCACCTTCCTTCATGTTGTGCCACATAAATATAATATTTAAGGTACATTTAATGCCTCCAGTAGAGTGATTCCTTAGCAAGGTAGAAAAAAATTACAGAAAAGTCCTGAAATTCTGAAGTTGAATATTTTCTCTGTGCATAATACTTGTGAATATTCCATTAACGTTGTACATGACTTGCACAATATTTTTGACAGAAACTGACATTACTTAGTTAGCTTATTAACAGCTCCAGAAAATAATTACCCCACAAAATATATCTTAAAAGGTAAAGATTTATCAGATGTTAATATTAATTTAAAAAGCATACTTTTAAACAATATCATTAGTATCATGAATGCGCTATCCCATTGGCACAATTCTTATATTAAGGTATTTTCCTTAGAAAATGCAATCAAGTGTCTAATGAATACAATTTCAGCCACAGTATTCTGACGTAATAGGTAACAAATCATTTTGCTCTCTGTGTTGCACACAGGATGAATGTAGCTTTGTGAATTTAATTACTGCCAGCCCCCCCACACCCTGGTTTTAAAACATCAATATGTGATATGTTCAGCCTAGAACTCTATAGGAATTCAGTTGTATCTGTCCACCAGCATGTTTGGGCATCTCTGTACTGAGGCCCTACATGGGCAGTAGGTTCAAGGGGCCTTGAAGGCCACACTGAATTTAACATCACACTCCCCACTTCTCACCACCAGCATACCTTTCCCCCTGTGAACTGTATTTTTATCCACCCCTTTGTCCAAACCTTAAATCTTGCTGTCATGCTTGACTCTTCTCACTGGCTCTCATCGTATCCAACAATGACCAAGTCTTGAACAGTTATACATCTAAATCTTCCTCTAATGCAAAATGTTTTCTACATACTTTCGGTCTTCACCTTCCCCTCTCCACTACATAGCTCATATAGTTTTCTGACTCATTGTTATTCTCCTAATCTTGCCTTTCCAAACTTTTCTTCACATAAGAGAGTAAGAACCTTTCTAGGATGAGGCATGACCTTTCTGTTCAGTAGGAATTTCATGAAATGAAGGCTGTTCATTTCCCCTCCTCCCGCACTGAGTTTCAGACATTTTTAAGTACTTCCAGGTTCCAATAACCCTCTTCTTAGCTCGGCCCTTTTTAAATGCTTGAAGTTTTAAAATCTTTAAGTCTGCGAGGGCTCCTCCTCAGATTCCTTACCTGGGTTATCCCTGCAGGTCCTAGAGCCTCAGCTTGATGCACTTCTGCACAGAAACCACCCCCGGCCCCCAAGACTGAGTTCCATATTACCGGACTACTCTCTCTAGTACCTGCTCTTCACACCTGTTGTAAAACATCTGTTCCTCTGTGCTGCAATTCCCTTCATTTACCTCCACACCCTTTGATGGCTTCATTGTCAGCCAAGCACCTAGGCAAATGCCTATCGTAGTAAAGACAGTTAATACATATTCACTGGATAAATACATGAGTGAATTTTATACATCTAATCCCAACCTTAGACAAATATTTACTAAGCGAAACTTCATTTTACTACCTATTATATCCTAGGGAACTGAACACATGGACAATTTAACAAATGCTTTCTGTGGAGAAAAGAAGGAAAGGATCACAGTCCTTTCACATTGCGGTTCTGTAATGTATTTATGAAATACAGCATAAGTAATTGAGGGGCAGGGCTTTTAGCTTTAAATTAAAGCTTAAACTGATCATATGATTTTTAAAACTTAAAATATGTTTACTTTAAGCCTTATCCGGTGATCCATTTTTCAAAGTCTGTAGCACTGACAGAACAGTTAACGTGAGGAAATGTATGCTATTGACTTTTCAAGCTAAGATTCCACTTTGCTTGAATAAATATTTTTATAAACTCTATACTGTTAGCACCGCTTGACCTATAGTAAGTGCTCAGTTAATATTGGTTGAATGGCCATGACTAGAAAGGTTTTCGAAATTTAAAAAGATGTTAAAAATGCTTACAAAGTGTTTAAATTTTGGAAATATATTTTGGACAAAATCTCACAGAAGTTGATTGTTGACAAGGAAGTTGGGAAGCGAATTAAACTATTTATGATCTGTAGAAGGTTGAATAATGGCCACACAAAGATATTGGGTCCCAGTTCCTTAGAACCTGTAAATGTTACCTCATAAAGAAAAAAAGTCATTGGAGACAGGATCAAATTAAATATCTTGAGGGGAGATTGTGCTAGATTATCAAGGTCAGCCCTAAATGCAGTCACAAGTACTTTATAAGAGGAAGGGAAAGGGAGATTTTACAAGCAGAACAAGAGGAAGCAATGCAACCACGGGGAAAGAGATCAGAGTGATGTGGCCACAAGTCAAGGGATGCCAGCCCCCAACAGAAGGCAGAAGAGATAAAGAACACATTCTCTCCTAGAACTTCCAGAGAGAGTCCATCCTTGTTGGCACCTTGATTTCAACCCAGTGATACAGATCTTGGACTTCTGGTCTCCAGAACGGTGAAAGAATAAATGCATGTTGTTTTAAGCCACCATGTTTGTAGAAATTTGTTACAGCAGCTACGGGAAACTAATATAATGTCCATGTTATCATTTCTTCTGTCCTTATAATTGATTAACCTGAGTTTATAACTATATTATTGATACAAGTCTAGGGAAAAAATGAGTAGATTTTTGGATTCCATCATCCCTTTATGGAATGACTTCGTGTATAAAATAAATCACCATAATATTTATTTTTGTTTTCTTTCTCTCTCCCCATTCTTCATATTAGACCATAATAATTTAGGAGAATGTATGAGAAATATTAGGAGAATATTAATCCTAATATAGGATGTTAGGATTATCAATATCTATCTACCAATATCTATATTAATATTTTGACTATATAGCTCTTGTTTCTAATGGGCCAGCCATTGGCAAATTTGGATTCCACCCTTGCTGAGCTCCATAGGAACTTTGGTTTCCACAGCCATGATGCTTGTAGTCATGATAGCAGCAGTCTTTGGTGGCCACTCACTTATGCTCTACCAAGTTCAGGCAAGTTTATTGTTCAGTTAAGGAAATAAAGAACAATATTTTTTTTCCAGAAAAAGTTAGTTTATACATAAGTTACCACAAAAACCACAAGAGAGAAAATAGCTAAAAACAAAAACCAGTTTATCTTGTATTTATTTATTTACTTGAGACAGGGTCTCACTTCATTGCCCAGGTGTAGTGTAGTGGCGCGGTCTCAGCTCAATGCAACCTCTGCCTCCTGGGCTCAAGGGATCTTCCCACCATAGCCTCCCAAGTAGCTGGGACCAAAGGTTAGCACCACCATGCCTGGCTAATTTTTTGTATTTTTGATAGAAGTGGAGTTTCACCCTGTTGCTCAGGCTGGTCTCGAACTACTGAATTCAAGCGATCTGCCGGACTTGGCTTCCCAGTGTTAGGATTACAGGCATGAGCCCCAATGCCTGGCCAACTATCTTTTAAATTCAAGTGAAATTATTTGTAAATAGCAGCTTACTCTCCTTACTTCCCACATTAATTGGAAACAGTACAAATGGCTTTAACAAAAATTTAAAATACACGGAGAAAACTTAGGAATAGAGGAAATAATTTACAAAATATTTTGCCATGTATTAAATCTTTTGTAGATAAAGCCTTCATCTGTAGATGAAGTCACCACTTGGAATTTTAGCTGAAGTAAAGGAACATCCTACCATGTACATTGGTTGAAAGTAATTTGGGTATGGCTTAAAATATCTGAGAACATCATCATCAGCATTAGATTGTTTCAATTGCTTTATAGTTTTCAGAATTATTGCTTTAACTCTGGCATATTCTGAGACACAGACAGTAGGCAACTTGCCTAAGGTCACACAGAGAGTTTTCACTAATACACAACCTCATATGGGTTTGATTTTCTGTCCAGGCTTAGACAAGAGTTTCTATAGCATTTCTCTCTGGAATTGTGCTCTCGAAGTGATTCATAGAAGACCATTTATGACTGGAAGTGATAGAGGACTTGAGCTGCCTTACAACTGAGTTTGTTTTTCATTATTTTTTTTCTGATCTCATCAAAGTCTGGTAGCATGCATTTCATAGAAAGTTATAGAGGCTGCGATGTCATTTTATGTGCATCCTAACCTAGAATAGTTCATGGTATAAGGTTTATTTAAAAGGTCAATATGATCTTGGACCTTTTCTTTCTTTTCCTTTCCTTCTCTTTTCTAAGAAAGGGGTATTGTTGCTGTCGCTACTGACATCATTTAGAGTCATCAAATATTGAGATCATTCATGTGGAAGACTTTTTCCTCTGGGACTCATGTCATGCTAACGAACTGCAAGAATTTTATTTTATGAGACAATGTGAAAACACTGCTGCTAATTTATTTCTTCATTGATTCAAGAAACATTTGCTGAGTATTGATTTCAAGTGATAGCTGGATCCTGTAATTATAAAAGAAGGCTCAAGCCTTCTAGAACTGCACAATTAGAAAAGTCTAATAGAAATGTAATGTGGTCCACAAATGTGACCGCACATGTAATTTTAAAAATATCTGATAGTTGCATAAAATGTAAAAAGAAACAGGCACAATTAATTTAAGAATATATTTTATTTAACTAAATATTTCCAAAATATAATTTTGACATAAAATCGATATTTTAAATTATTAACAGTATAAGTTTATTGTTTTTTTCTTGTGAAATCAGTGCGTATTTTATGCTAAAAGCCTGTCAGTTTAAACTAGTTACATTTCATGTGCTCAAAAGTCACATGGTAGCTAATCCTACAGTATTAGACAGTACAGGTCTACAGGCTTGCAATTTCCTAGGTGCAAAAAATTCAGAGGGATTCATGTTTCTAGAGATATTTACAAAGTGATGAGGAAACACAAGGCAAAGAACAACTAACTTACTTGGACATAAAAGAAGGTGATCGAGAAAATGTGTTTAAAAGGAGCATACATAAGAACTATGGAAAAAATATGGAATAGCCTGTCAGGGGAGAGAAGGGAAAGGATCAGGTGTAAGTGGGCATTTTTAAGATTTTAGGTAATTTGGTGATACTACAGTATTGGGTACCCTGAGGGAGAGTGGATTAAGGACTAGTTCGTGGCAAAAAAAAATGTGAAGGCAAGGAAGCTGAAGATAGAATTACTAAAAATTCTGTGCTCTGCTGAGGAATACAGATGTTTTCTTGTATATAGCCTGGTGCCACTGGATTATTTTAGGCAGATGAGTTGTGAGGTGTGATTAATGTTTTAGATGGATGATCCTGGTGGTAGTTTGGAGTGGATTGGAGAAGGATGATGCTTAAAGAAGAAAATAGTTAAAAGGTTACTGCAATGGCCAAAGGAATGTTTCTGAAGATGAGATGACTTATTAAAAATCTTGCAGAGTCAAATGAGTTTGTGTAATGTTGGGTTAAATGCAAATAAATATATCTCTTCTAAGATGTTTCAGTTTTTACAATGTTAATGTTCATTGAAATTCATGAGGGAGACATAGTATGCAGTTTTTCCCAGATTAATTTGGCCATAGAACTCCTTCTTTCTTCTTCTTCTTCTTTTCAAGAGCCATTTTGCAGAACGAGTGTTCCCTGGAATACTTCCGGAATGCTGATTTAGGAAAAGCCTTAGCTGGAATAAAAGGAGGGCATGGTGTGACCTTTCAAAGGTCTTTCCACTCTGTTTCTTGTCCTAATTAGTATCTTGTGCATAACGAATCTCTCTGTGCATGTTTCAGTTTTGATTAAATGATTTGGGCATGACTCCTCGTCCCCCGCTTTTTAAATCAGGGCTAGAGAAACTAATTGTGGAATTATTACCTTATAGATAATAAAATCACCCTGAAAGAAAATAAGATTGTAGGAGAAAATTGGGATAAAAATAGAAGCCTAAAAATGGGATGAACAGAGAAGAGAAGGGAAGGAAAGATGAGGGAAGGGAGAGGAGTGTAGGATGGTGATAAAAAGAAAGGGAAGAAAATTATGAGTATTTAAACAGCCAGCAGCAGCAGAAGAGAAAATGAAGCAAATGAAGAGGCAAGGGGCAAATGGAAGAGAAGAAAGAGGACAAGTACTCAGATTTTAAGGCAGGAAATAGTCTCAAAACAAAGAGAGACACCAACCATGCCACATGCAGAAACGAATCAAGTAGGAGAAATAATTTAGCCCTAAGGACCTCAAGCTTATATTCTATATGAATTATTAATCTGTAAAGCTCAGTAATTGTTTTGTATGTCTGATTACTGAGATATATTTTGTTTTAATCTTGAAACTTGAAAATCCAAGCAGATTTATATGTGTTTAGGACAGAAGCTAGGCAAGAAAGTGTTAATTGGTGCTATGAAATTATTATAAGTATTGAGCAAACAACCTACTCTTCTAAATGTAGGGTCTGTTTCTTTCATACATAAAAAAAAGCGAAATTAATTCCCTTCTTAAGTTACTCTGAATAAAAATTTCAGAAAAACAGTTTTGCAGTTTTCCATGTGGCTGGTTTTCAGATCTATCTAGTCATTTCTGTCGGATACTCGGCAGATAGTTTTCTTATTGTGCCTTGGGATTCGAGTTCTGATGGGCCCACTGAGCGAGATCAGTGCTTTGAATTGATCTAGGGGCATTTGTCTCCTGTGAATAAGTAATTTAGAGTTGAGAGTATATGTAACACAGTTGAAGTTAAGAGATGTCTTATTTCACCAAGAAATAGGTCATTTGAATCCGGAGACACTGAGTGTGCTTACGGTAATTACTGGAAGCAGGTGGTCTTCACAGCTAGTGCTGACTTTGATGAAAGAGACCTCATCGTCTGAAAATAGCCCATGTCGTGTTGCGTTCTGCAGGGAAAAAATGAAAAAAAATTAATAACCGACTTTGAAGTGAAAACCAATATTCGGTCAGCCCTCATTTATTTTCCATGGCTGGTTAGAGATACTATTACTATTTTAACCTGTTTCTGTAGGAAAATTGAGAGCAGGATCTTTTTCCCATTTCCTGAATGTAATCCTTAAAAATTTCCTCCTATTATACCTTTGGCGCTTTGCATGAATTGTTTTGATTTTACTTATAACTTTTTTTTTCTAATTTTAAAGTTGTGATTGAATAGAAAAACACTGATGAATCAAAACCCAGTAAGATATCAACAACTTATATGGTACAGCCAAATCTACTTTTGAAAACACTCAGGTAGTTTCTGCAAAAGTCAGTGGAAATTTGTTATAGGTGCCTATGGACCATGGGAAGATATGTTCAAATGTGAGGCAACATCTTGCTGAAAATATATTCTCTTGAAATGGAAATATAGGAAGAGTTATTGCTTTGCTTTACAATTATTTAATTTTAAAAATATTAGTCATCTAAAAGTGATTATTGCTTTCAAGTTATGTTTATATAGTATTGTTATATATATTTATATAGCATTATATTATTTATAGTATTATGTATTTATATAGTATTATATATTTATATAGCATTATTTATATTACTTATGAAGTTGTGTGTTGTGTGTGGTGGAGAGAGACTAACTATATGGCAGATATAAAATATTAGTCTCCTATCAGTTTTATTGTTTTTTTTGTGGGGGGCGGCACGGCTGCTGTAACAAGTTACAAACTGGGTGGCCTAAAACAACAGAAATTTATTCTCTCACAGTTCTGGAGGCCAGAAGTCCAAAACCAGTGTCCTTTAGCTGAAATCAGAATTGGCAGTGCTGCCTTCCCTCTGTAGGCTCTACAGGAAAATGTGTTCCTTGCCTCTTCTAGCCATAAGACCTTCACTTGTGACCACATCACTCCAATCCTCAAGACCTGTATCTTCTCTCTGCTCTGTCTTCCCGTCATTTTTGTGCGTGTGTGTGTATGTGTGTGTGTGTGTGTGTGTGTATGTATGTAATCTCCCATCTCCCAGTACCTCCCTCTTTTCAGTTTATATGGATTGCATTTAGGGGCCACCTAGAAAATCCAGGATGCTCTCCCCATCTCAAAATCCTAAACCTAATCACATCTTCAAAAACACATTTTCCCATATAAAGTAACATTTGTAGTTCCAGAGATTAAGACATGAAGATGTTTATGATGGGAGAGCATGGTTAGGGCATTTTTCAGCCTAACATCCTATTCAGTACACATTCTCACTTTCTTTCCTGCCAATAGCATCCTGATATTGTTCAAGATGGCATTGCTCCCATCATATGTAGGTAGTGGCTTATAATAAATCTAGACCAATTATGGGAGTCTATCTCTACACTCTGTGCAGCCCTGGATGGCCCTGTAATCCAATTCTGACAAATGAGACACAAGAAAAGAATCAGATTGGGAGTTAATCCTCTGAAGGGAGCATTGGTAGAAGCACTGAATGCAATAAGAATGGCTAACATTATCGTGGGCCCTATTCTCCACCTTGAAATTAGACATCATCCTTGTTACCAAGGCAAGTATTTTTTAAATCATGAAGCCAAAAGCTGATAAACAAAAAAGTGACACAGCTAAGAATGGGAAAATTGAAATAAGAAGATTGTTATTAAGCAGCTTAAACAATACTAACAACTGTCATTTTCAGACTTTTTGATATGAAAAAATATAGAAAATAATAATAATAAATAATAAAGTAACATAAACCCATGTTTGTTTAACGCACTGCTGAGTTATCTATTACTGCAGCCAAAAGCATTACTAACAAGCACATTCTGAAATATTTGGAAAATACTGAAGAGCATGAAGGAAAACAGTATCACCATTAATACCAACAACCAGAAATTATCACTGTTAACATTTTGTAGTATATTCTTCCAGCCACACAAAAGAGATCTTCTCGTTCATTCTATTTTAGAAATTTCTCTTTTAAGGTCTGATTGTGTTATGACCATATAAATATTAATTTGCAAAACTAATGTCTGCCTGATGGCCCATCATTTTGATAAATCATAGTTTTAAAAATCTTCCACCTACCATTTATTTAGAAATGAAAATTTGAATATTTCATGTACTTTCATTTCCCATCCACTTCTCACAGATCCTCAAAGGAATGTTGTTTCAAAGTTAGTTTTTCTTTATATTGATTGTGTGGGGTTTCTTTGCTCAGCAAGAAAATAGAAAATAATAGTCCATGAAGAGCGAAATAAGAAAAACAAGTGCTAAATTGTGTGAGTGAGGGCTTCTGAGTCATCAGAAAATGTTTTCACAGAACTTTTCTCACTTGAAAAGATCTGCTAGAAAGGTTCTGGGAGGACAATGCCTAGTTAGAGTTGGCTGAGGGAGTGATTATGTTGCTAGGGAGATTCTTTTAATTATGTTTAATTGGTATCATATCATCTGCTTTACTGTATTTTTGTTTTTAGTAATTCATTTTAAAGTAGACATTTAAAAAAATCAAAATACCTTTTGTGCAAAAGTAATACTGCACGGTTATGATTTATGGGGCCTAAAATCACAAACCAGTATGTATTACTGATACAAAAGAAAAATAAAATATTATTTCGTATGTTACCTATTCAAAAATTGAATTAATTGAAAGTATGAGTCTAACAACTTATTCCCTGTCGCAAAATTTATAGGAGGAATTTAGACCAGTACCTTAAAGAAAGCAAAATATGCCCTTCTTGTTACTACACAATAAGAGCCCAAACTTTAAAAGAATCTTAGTCTAGCAAATGCTGATTATATCCACGGAAATAATCCTGATCATGGAAAACAGTACGTTGCACTGGGGAAAAGTGAGGAATGATTTCTGGTTAAACCAGTGACTGACACAGCAAGAACTGAGTCCTGTTCTTTCTCACTGGACCTAGTTACCAGAGGAGTTTGTAATGAAGTGTTTATAAATGTGTAATTCCATTTTTGTTTTGTGTGTTTGTGTGGGAAAGAGAGATAATGAAAGGAAATGGTGTTTCCATGGTAACATAACAGAAAATCCATAACATGGAAGTGATGTGATGTCAGTGATTTTTTTTCCTCCAAGGGAAAGGGTGGAAGTACAATGAACATTGTGTTGTCATCAGCCAAGTGCAAGCATTTTGTGTAATTCAGAAGACACTTAATTTAATTGATAGTTGACTATAATACGGTTGCTCTGGACATGCCATTCCTGTTGCCCTTCTCCTCTCTCCCTGATATGTAATTTCAGGTGAAATTGCCTTGGCCTGCAGAGTAATTGATAACAGCTTAGCAACACAGGTGACAGAAAGGAAGGGGAAGAGAGTCTTTTGGTTACTTCAATATTTTTTGCCAAAAATTTGGTGCACTGTACCTTTTGATTCTCTGTTCAATCAGGTGATCTTGAAAATGTCCACTACCAGAACACAGTGTTTGCTGAGTACTCACCTCAATTGAGATGAAAATTGCATACTATGTATTAGCAGCCCTAATTATATCTACCCATGCTAAAATTAAAAAAAAAAATTAACAGCAAGTTGTGAATTGTGTTGGCAATTAAATGACAATCGCCATATTATATTGTATGTTGTTCTCACTTACTAGTTTGGTAATTTAATTTGAACTTGTTACTAAGATTTCAAGCCATTTATTGGCCTACAGTTATGATTCTTCTTTTCTTTTTAAATTTTTTTCTGCCAAATGATGAAAATATGTCAAAAGGAAAAATTGTGATAGAGATAAGTATTGATGGCATCTGGTTTAGGGGTACAGTGGCTTCTAAAAATGATGTGTGAGGATAAAGATTTGAGAGGATGGGGGTAGTGTTGATCTACTCATCCACATTCTTCCAAAGTAGGCGGATGGCTCTCATTTCATTCAGCTCAGCCAGTATCAGAAAGTTTGTGTTAATTCTGAGTGAAGAAAGGAGAAATTGAATTATGCACCCAAAGAAAGCAAACTCCTGTCAACCGTCATCAATCATTTTATTCTTTAGACTGAGACTCCTAAGGAATCTACTCTCTAGATCAATCCTTTCTGCTTCTTGAAGTTTCCTGTTTTCTCTCTTCAGCTATTGTGCACTTCATATCTCAAATCTTTGTATTTCAAATCTTGAAAGCTGATTTCACTTAATTTCTGTCTTCAGTCATTGTGCTATTTCTTCTACTAAAAAGGTCTTTGATTAATACTTATCATTGAAAAATCCTTAATGTTCTTACTTTGCTTCCTGGGTTCATCATCAAAAAACTTCAGCTGCTCAAGTCCGTAGTGCGCCCACACCTTAACAAATCTAAAGGCCATTGACTGACCTGCATTCTTGACCTCTTTGTGGGATTAGGTTCTACTGATCATCTCCTCCTCAGGAAACATCTCCTCCTCAGGAAACATTCTCTTCTTCTAGAGTCTATTAAGTGACAATATCTTGTTTATT
Organism: Gorilla gorilla gorilla; assembly: GCF_029281585.2. Classification (NCBI taxonomy): domain Eukaryota; kingdom Metazoa; phylum Chordata; class Mammalia; order Primates; family Hominidae; genus Gorilla; species Gorilla gorilla. Next base: position 29,081,307 of record NC_073232.2, read on the forward strand.
TACCAAACTTTTTTTTTTTTAATTATTTTTGAGATAGAATCTCACTCTGTCACCCAGGCTGGAGTGCAGTGGCATGATCTCGGCTCACTGCAACCTCCACCTCCCGGGTTCAAGCAATTCTCCCGCCTCAGCTTCCCGAGTAGCTGGGATTGCAGCCCCCCGACCCCCACCGTGCCCGGCTAATTTTTGTATTTCTAGTAGAGATGGGGTTTCATCATGTTGGCCAAGCTGGTCACAAACTCCTGACCTCAATTGATCCGCCCACCTCACCTATCAAAGTGCTTAGATTACAGGCATGAGCCACTGTGCCCAGTCAGTTTTTTACCAGCCTTTCTAAGAGATCCTTGTCTATTTCAGCTCAGTGACTGCTACCATTGTGGTCTAACCTTCTCATTGTTTATTTCTATATTTCAGAAGTTTTCCGTCTGCTGTAATACCAAATCCACAATCTACATTCCATGTTGTTATTCCGCCTAGACAACATCTTACATATGTTGATTAAATTATTTTGATTTAGATAACTCGGTGTTTCCTAAATTGCAGTACATTTGCATAATTATCGTTATCTGTGTGAGGGTAAAAAGAACACTCTTTCATGTTTCTCTTTGCACCACAGCCTTTATCCCAAGATATAGTCATTGTTTTTATTCCTACTATCCCTTAGTCCATAAATCGAATCACTCTTTTATTTCTATTAAATGGACTATATGTCTGTCCTATTCCATCACCAGCAGCAGAAGGATTCTGGATATATTTTGAAGGGATTGGTAATAATATTTGCTATAAATTATGTAAGGGGTACGAGAAAAATAGAAAAGTCAAGGGTGGTTTTAAGGATTTTGGCTTGAGCAACTGAGCAAATGGCAGGGCCTATTATTGTGGTACAGAACACTGCAGAAGGACAAGATGGGGGAATCCTGTTTCCGGCATGGTAAATTTAAGATTCCCATAAAATATTCCAATGAACATGTCAGATAAGCAGTTAAGATCTTTGAGTATAATGTCTAGAGGAAAAATGGTGGCTGGAGGTATAATTTTAGGAGTTTATCAGTTTTTAAAGCCACGGGATAGGACAAGAACACCAAATTATTGAGTATAGGCAGCTAGAGAAGGTATCCTAGGCCCAGCCCTGGAGTGCATCCATGTTTACAAAGCAGGAAGAGGCAGAACATGCTTCCAAAAGAGACTGAGAAACAGCAGCCAATGAGGTGGGAAGAAAACCAAGAGTGCAGTGTCTTTGAAGACATTTGCTAACAGGTGTCAAGAAGGCGATAATTATGTGGAGTACCTCTGAGAGTCTAAGAAGGTGAGGACAGAAATCTCGCCATCAGGGTTAATGCAGCCATCAGGGACCACAGTGCTAAGGACCCACAATACTTTTAGGGGCCCCCAAAATATTTTAATTTTTATTTATTTTCAAATTGATAGAAACATATAAATATAATGACAATGCGTATATAAAAATGAAACCTGCCTGGGTTGTATTTGTGTTGATAACAATGCAGTCATATAATTTTTAATACTGTTTTATGGAAGATCAGGCCCACAAAGGACTTCAAGTGCTCTGATGAGCATTAGATAGGCCATGTAGATGTCACTGCTCATATTGACAAGAACAGCTTTGAAAAAGTCCTGGGCACAGACACCCGAGACTTGTGGGTTCAAGGAAGAGGTGGAGAGGAAATTGAATGTGGATCCAGAGATAGCAGTTTTAACAAACCATTAAAAGAACGTTGTAAAGGGGTGCAGAGGAAAGGAATAGCATCATAGCTGGAAGAGATGTGGGGTTAAAGGCGGTTTGTGTGTGTGTGAGAGAGAGAGAGAAAACTGGGAAGACACATCTTTTCTTTTTTTCTTTCTTTTTTTTTCTTTTTTTTTTTTTTTTTTGAGACGGAGTATCGTTGTCTCCTACGCTGGAGTGCAGTGGCACGATCTTGGCTCACTGTAACCTCCACCTCCTGGGTTCAAGCAATTCTCCTGCCTCAGCTTCCTGAGTAGCTTGGGTTTACAGGCATGCGCCACCACGCCCAGCTAATTTTTGTATTTTTAGTAGAGACAGGGTTTTGCCATGTTGGCCAGGCTGGTCTCGAACTCCTGACCTCAGGTGATCCGCCTGCCTTGGCCGCCCAAAGTGCTAGGATTGCAAGTGTGAGCCACCGTGCCTGGCTGACACATCTTTTATAAGATATAATTGAAGGAGCAGAGACTTTCAGAGCAGAAGGACATAGGGTCCAGTACCTGAAGAAAGGAGTTGGCCTAAGATTGGAGCAGGTTTTTCCTGATTATTTCTGCTTTCACAGTGAGATAAGAAGTAAAGTCATTAGCTGAGAGTTAGGAAGTCTGAACATAGGTGGTAGATTTGAGGAGAGAGGACACAATATGAATTAGTCACATTTATCTTGAAAGAATGGATTGTCTAGGGAAACGCAATGAGATTGCTGACAGAGAATGTAAGAAAATTGAAAATGTTAGCAGCAGTAGTTATTTCTGGGCAATAGGATCAAATATTATTTTTATTTTTATGGTTTTTGTTGTCAAATATTTTACACTGAAGTTTTCTCACTTCAAAAGCTATTGAAAATTTTAAGCCTCCTATCTTTAATATCTTGCAGTGGTTTCTACGTTCTTTAGGAATTTTCTGTAGACCAACTCCAGCCCCTTGTAAGAATTCCCTGAAGACTTAGTCTTCAGTGTATGACAGCATTCTGTAATACATATTTTTATAGGTTATTTCAACTGCTCACTGTTTGAATATGTTGTTTTTCTAATGAAAGTAGCAACTCTTTACTGCAGCAGCTAGGTTCCATGTAGGCATCCATTGCTGTTAATGTATTAGTTTACATAAATGTCCTATATATAAATATTGTTGGCACATGGGTTTTCTCTCACTATTTCACTATTAACATTGTTAAATGGGGGGGAAAACACATTTTCAGCAGTAATCTCTCTTACTTCTTGCAATGTTGCCAACTCTAACATAAGAGCTTCCAGATCAGGCCGGGTGTGGTGGCTCACGCCTGTAATCCCAGCACTGCGGGAAGCTGAGGCGAGTGGATCACGAAGTCAGGAGATCAAGACCATCCTGGCCAATATGTCTCTACTAAAAATACAAAAATTACCTGGGGGTGGTGGCATGTGCCTGTAATCCCAGCTACTCAGGAGGCTGAGGCAGGAGAATCACTTGAACCAGGGGGTCAGAGGTTACAGTGAGCCGAGATCGCACCACAGCACTCCAGCCTGGCGACAGAGCTAGACTCCATCCAAAAAAAAAAAAAAAAAGAGCTTCCAGATCTTCTTGGTCCTGGACTCTGGGGAGCACCACCGGCTCTCTGAGTGCTTCACCTTAAGGAACAAGGTGATGCTTATGTTTCCTTGAGACTCTCCACCCGCCTTTTATTGGCGTATGATGAAATAGTATTCATTTTCGTATTACTGCTGCTTCATTCTGTTCCAGAAACGTTTTACATGTACCACAAATATTTGTGCCACATAAAATAACATCCTGTTTTTGGACTGGCTTGAAGATATAACCACAATGTACAATGTCATTTCCATGGAAAATATCTTCTGACTCTCAGGTAAAATGATTTACAACTAGTGGTAACACTGCCAACCTCGAATGACTATTTTGATAAACATGGCATCCATATTAATGGCAAAAAGCAATGACATATGCATTAAAAAGCAAATATTTGTTCTTATATGGCTCCAGCAAGCATTGTGCAATTCAGTTCTTGTGTTCTCCAAGCAGCTGGGAGTGGGGAATGAGTGATGAGGAAAAGCCAGTCTGCTGATAATTCACAAAGTGGATTGTCAAGAGTAAACCCAAGGCTGTAGTCTCTCCTCCTGCCCCCTACCCCCACCTCACCTTTCTCTCTGCAGCAACCCAGAGCAAGTTTCTCAAAGGAAGCTGAAATGGGTATCACCTTGGTTGTCAGGCTCTCAACATCCTCATTAAGAAACTTCCAGTGACGGGCCTAGTGCCTTGTGAGAACATCACATTCAGAGCCACATTCGGTGCAAATCCTCGAGCTGCTCTCTAGTGATGTGGACGAGAGCATTATTTAATCTCCAAAGATTAATTTGCTCATTTCAAAATTGGAGATTAAATTAGACCATCAATAAAGCCTTGAAAAATATGATTATTTAAATTAGTGTTGGCCTTGAATAGTTTAAAATTTCCATTAATTCCACATGTATAATTCCAGTGGTTATTTTGTATCAGACATTAAACTAAACATCAGGGATTCAAAGATAAAGCAGAATTCTTGCCTCTAAGTAGTCACACAGCTATGTAAGGAATTGGATGATAATGGCTTTGTTAACCACATTCATTTCCATGGCAGGAGGAACTTCCTTCTGTTTTGTTTTGCAAAATTCATTGGTAGGTTGAAGAATCTCCACTTAGACGTAAGTTTAAAATCAGGCCACATAGATCATATGACTCATGGGTTGAATTATAAGAAAATACCAGGTCTCCAAGTAGGCAGAGCCACTGCTGCCCTGAAGCTCCTTGATTTTACCATGAGGTTGGTCTGGGCTGTGTTAGGGTCTTTGTCTCTGTCATAAGAGCCACAGGAGGCTGGAAGGCTCCTAAGCAGGGGAATCCCTCATTTTTGGATTGACTTTTGAGAGATAACTCTGACTGACACATTGGCCAGTGCTGGAATCTGGCCTGTGATATCCCTTGAGATGGTCCTTCGAGATAGCTTGCTCCCCTCTAACCCCCTTGACCAAGCCTCTCATTGGCAATGTGCATATGGGATTGTGCATGTGGGAAGAACAGGAGGGGGGAGCTGTCATAGGACCTTTCAGTGTCTCAAAGGAGCCATATTCTTTATCATCTGAGAGCTGTTCGTAGTCTGTTTTCTTTGGCCAGAACTCTCCTTCACCTCTCTATTTTTTTCCCAATTATCTCTTAATCATCCTTCAACTCTCGGCCTTTCAGAACACTCACCTAGCTGTCCTATGCTATATCCTATAAACTGTAGCTTATTTGCTGTATGCTATATACTATATACCACATATGTTATATGCTTTTTACTATATACCATATACCATAATATACAATATACTATTTGCTATATACTGGATGTATATTACATGTAGTATAAAGGATAAAGTAACAGTAAAAGCTAAAATGATTAAATGCTAACACTCAAAAAACTCTGAACTCCTTTATCCTTTATATTTTATGTAGGGGACATGTAGTGTGTATATATATATATATATATATATATATATATATATACACCATATACTATATATATGGTGTGTATATATATATATATATATACCATATACTATATATATGGTGTATATATATATATATACACCATATACTATATATATGGTGTATATATATATATATACACCATATACTATATATATAGTATATATCTACACTATATATATACTATAGTATATATCTGTGCTGTATACTATATACTATGTATTCTACATTATGTACTGCATACTATACTCTTTACACTGTATCCTGCATACTGTATATTTTCTCCATAGGATAGCATCTATTACTATTCCTTGGTATATGTCAATGTGTCTGATTATTTGATTAAATGTCTTTCATCTCCAGTAAAAGGCTTCACGAGGTTAGAAACCATGTCTGTGTTGTTTCCCATTATCCATCTAGTCCTTCCACAAATATTCCTCAAAGGCTGAATAGAGGATGATAATCTTCTAGAAGAGACTAACTTTGATATTTCTGAAAGAAGGCATATGCATTGATGGAAAATTGGAGAATTGAAATAGCTTGGATTAAAAATTAAAGGCAGAAAAAAAGCACCTATCAGGCAACACCTAAAGTTCTTTTTTTGTTTTTAATTGTAATCAATTGTAAGATTAAATCTGTCTTTATGAGACATTGTCCTAAGAGTAGTGATTTTTACTGGCCTTCATAGACTGTCAGAGTCTATGTCCTAAAATTGTTGTGGGAGAGTTATTCTGCAAAGGTGACTTTCACCAGTCTTCCTGACATACGAATGTCAATGTAGAAAAGAGGTATTCAATTTAGAGGTTTTTGAGTATTAGAGTTTATTCAGTTTATAGTATTTTAGCTTTTGCTGTTTCTTTTTCCTCAGAATGAAAATTATTTCAAAACATTTAACTCCTAGGCATAAGGGTGTATATATTTATCTGAAACAAAACAATTTTACCAATAAATACAAGCAAAAGAAGGAAAAATTAACAAATAAACCTAGAAGATTATGCCTAAGGAAATTATTTTTAATAATTATTTTAGATTAATCTTTGCACCAGGTTTTGTAAATGATTCAGATACAAATTAAATATTGTGCAATTCTTTTTATTAGACTTTTTGGACTCCTTTACATAGATATCATCATCCACCTTTGAAATATTTTAAGTAAGTCTTCAATACAGTCTTAAAAATTCACAGAAGAAAAACTTCATCTTCCAATAAGCATTGAATGAAAAATCCGTCGGCACAGCAAGGCAACATTAGCAGTGACTGTTTCTTAATCCTTTGGCTCAACTCCTTTCTCTCTAATGTAATGTTTCCCAAGTTGTGTTCTGTAAGGCTTAGAGATTGTCAGCAATTTAAGAAAAGATTGGATCCCTTCTCAAATAAGCCTGGGGATTACCACATACCAATTTTCCTTCTTGGAAATTTACATTAGGTTAAAAACTCTAAGGCATCCTACAATTCTTAGGAAATGTACTAAGGTGAAGTATTACAGCATTAAAGGGAAAAATCAAGGCACAGAAAACAGAAATAATAGCATTTTTTGTTTATTTGTTTCTCTACCCTTTTCGCAATATCATCTGTACAGTAGACAGTGGATACGTATTATGTGGAGGAGATGAGAAAATTGTTAGTGGCAATTAAGAAAATCAGTGCGTGGTGGATACGGTAAAATCATATAATGGCAGAAAAGGACTCATACCACTTCGCCAGTACTTGAAAAGGGGTGGATATAGGTTATTATCAGTATTAAATTTGGGAGAAATCTCATCATCCTCTTTTTTAAATTGAGGTTATGTCACTTGATAGTTTTCCAAATTACCATTCATCCCCAATCTTCTAATCTCTTTGACTTTAAAACCTTCCATGTATCTGCCTTATCCTGATTTTTTAAAAGAAATATTCAATGAATATCAAGTTTGTAATAGATACAAAGTAAGATTGCAGGTGAATAAGAATGTAGGGTTTTGCTAAGTGTCTTTAAATGTTTTGTGATGCAATCAAGGGAAAGTTATATGGACATTTGTTTATGTATAAAATAAAGGCTGTAAAGATCAAATAAGAACTGGAATCAACAAATGTCTTGAACATTTCTCCAAGGAGAAAAAGAAGAACTTTGGATCTTGCCTAATACTCAGACAATAAATTTCTTGGTAAAATAAGTGAGAGGAATCCCATTCATTGTTATTTGAAATGCTAACCTGGCACTCAGGGAGGCGGTTACGATATTTATTTATTTGTCTTTGTGAAATAGAATATTACATTTTCCCAAAATTTTGTTATGCCAGTTAATCTTAATATCAACATGAGTTTTCACCCTCTTGTTGCCAGGAGGCATTTAGCAATAGCTGTTGAGTGTTGCACATTGTCTCAATGACACACTGTGTCATCCTTTTGTTATAAGGCATTATTTTTATAAAGCAGCATCTTGCTGCCTGCCATGGGAATTGTGGCCATGCATTGGCTTTAAATGTTTCCATACAAATTGGTAACTTGAGCATATTAGATATTTTTGTTAATCCCTGAGAGATAAAGCAGCTTCTCTCTTAAATTGATACATTACATTATATTTCCAGTGATACACTGAAAACATTAAGAACTCATTATACCAGAGTCTTTCTTCATCTAGGACATTCTGCTCCAGTGTTTGTAAGCTTAGCTCCATAAATATCAGTTTGATATTCTTAATGATTGTAAGCATTAATTTTCTATTTGAAAGCCATCTTTCAGATGTCTTCTCTCACATGGAAGATAATTATAAGGCCATCTCAGTGAAAAAGGTTTAAATGTTATTTTAACTACTATAATTAGAAAACGATCCCCATTGCAATAAATCTTTAGAACTCGAATGACTTAACAATTCAATTAACTTCCAAACATGGAAAGTAACCTTCCAGAGGGCAAGATCCTCCCTATCATTTTACTCCTGAATCCAACTCCCAAAACAACATCTGGCATCAAGTCAGCCCTCAGCTTGCTAAACGGAGGAATAAATGAAATGTGTGAAGCACAGTTCTCATTCCCAAGCATTCACGGAGAGGTAATAAAAGCTGAATCTGCTGCTTTTTCTCTCAGAAGGCATATGTCTAGCAAAGGAAACAAGTCAACACACAAAAAATATATATGTAGGCATCCAAAATATTCCACATGCCAGAAAAAAAGATGAAAAGTGACAGGAAAGTTCAAGGGAACACAAGACATCTGCCTGGCAGGGATGGAGACTGCTCAGGAAGAAGACAAAGCTGGAGAGAAAGTGAGATTTTTGGCAGGTGGTGTTATGCAAGGAGGGGTGCTCTCCAGAAAAGGGAAGCAGAGATGAGAGCATGCAGGAAGGAATTGGAGGAAAAGAATGAAGAATAGAAGGCCTGCCCTTGCCTATCCTGGAGAGAAGACAGGATAGATTAATTAGTGCTGGGTCAAGGAGGGCAGTGAATGACAGACAGTACCACTTAACACTTATCCTCCCCTTTCACCATAAATTTGTTGTCTCTCCCGCAATCTTTCTCACAAGTAATAACAGGGAATGGCTTGATCAGAAATTGTCTCCTTATTTATTTGCCTCAATGGTAGTATTTATACTGTGGAATCCCCTTTTTTTGGAAATCACCTTCATTGATTTCTGTAATGCCGTCTTTCCTGGCATATTCCCGCCTTCTCTGGCTCCCTCCCACTCTCAGGCATCACCAAGACTGGTCTCAGCAGCCTGCCCCCTGGCTTGGCTCTGAACGCTGGTCACTGCCACAGTCAGCCCCTCCTTGTGCCCCCACACTGTTCCTCCCCGCAGCTGACCTTGGAGGACTTCAGGATTGGGGAATCAGCATCTCCTCTCCTAACCCTTGCTCTCTAGTTCATCAATCTTTCTGTTTTTCTCCCAGGTTTTCAGGATCTCTGCATGTTACAATTATCTTTGTTTCGTTTTGTTTTTGATCGGCCTTGCTCTTTTATTCCCCACACAGACTCTGTTTGAGCCATCCCTCCCTTTCCATTCTCTCTGCTAACAGCCAAGTTCCATGTCACCTCACACTTGTACTACTCCAGTCACCTCTGACATCTATCGGGCTCCCTTGTCTATGCTCACCCCCTGACCAGGGTACCCATATAATTCTACCAAACAAAAACAATGTCTTTACTTTCTCTCCTGCCTAGTTATACAACAGAAATCAGCCAGCATTTATGGAGAACCATGGTGGGCTGCACAGAACACTAGGCAGATGGAGTTATGATGACAAATACGTCCCCTGCTCTAGAGGAATGTTCAGTTTTGTGTGGGTGATAGACTTGCAAACCATTGTACTCACAATGGAATACCTTCTAAAGTGCCTTAACATGTCTCGTATCATTTTCTAGTACTTTCACATCAGCTTATTAATTTTAACCTTGATGGTAAATCCCTCGTGCCATTTGTTAATGATTCAATGACTCTATTTACTTTAAAAACAGAAGTATTTATTTTACACACACCAGCAACTAATATTACAATATTTTATCATTTTACAGATAAGGACACTTTTTAAATTTGGATTTCTGAAAGTAATTATCTTGTGATTCAGAAAAAAATACATTTTCCTTGGACCATATGTGTTCTCTAAGTAAATTATACACATACATATACTAACATTTGGTTTAGTTTAGTTCAAAAGATAAAACAAAAATGTCAAACTGAAATGTTTGTTTTCTCAATAAACAGTGTAAAAAGAATCACACTGTAATCATTGCAGGAAAGACATGTTTACTTCATTTTAAAAGTAGTTAAGGATGACCAAATATATTTTGTAAACTTTGCGTGAAATCCCAAGATGCCAATCTCACGGTTACTCCTTCTCGTAAGAAAGTTCATTCTCTCAGAGGACAAGTATTTTGAGATTCTTCTAACATCCAGAAAGTTCACAGATCCTAACGTATACTTCAAGTAATTTCTAACACTCTGGCAATATTTTGATTAACAGCTTTTTAACTAAATGTCTGCATTCTTCCCAAATTCATATGCTGAAACCCCTTTCCCAATGTAACAATATTTGAATATGAGACTTTGGAGAGGTAATTAGGGTTATACAAATTTATTGAGGGGGAGACTCATGGTGGGATTAATGCTCTCTTATGAAGAGTCATTAATGCCCTCTTAGGAAGAGTCATTGTCTCTCCACCTGCACATACCATGTGAGGATACAGCAAGAAGGTGACCGTCTGCAAGTCAGGAAGAGAGCCCTCACCAGAACCTGACCATGCTGGCTCCCTGGTTTCTGACTTCCAGCCTCCAGAATTGTAAGAGAATAAATTTCTGTTGTTTAAGCCATCCAGTCTATGATATTTAGTTATGGCAGTCTGAAAAGACCAAGATAGCAATTGAATTATATTTGAAAGTCACTCACAAAGTTTTTCAGTTACTGAACTTAAATTGTTCACATAGGAAAATGAAAAAAAAAAAAGGTTCTACTTTCCAATTAGTATTCACTCTGACATTAGCCTCATTTTGGATTTCAGATTTCTCCTCTTCCTGAATGTACAGACTTGATCACTGTTTTCCTGAAAAAAAGAATTCTCCCTTGAGCTCTGACTCCATGTCCTCCTCTCCATCATCCCCTGCTTCAGTGAGACAGTATCCCATGGGCATATTTAGTGATCTTTTTAATTTGTTAAGCTGTCATATTTGTTCATCTGTATTAAGTTGGGAACCCTCAGAACACACTTCTATCACAGTGGATTTATAACACTTGGAGAGTTCTGCTTTATAGATTTTTAAGTATAGAAATTTTCTCACTTTGCCTTAATTTAACATTGTGTTAATACTTAGGCTACCTTAGTTTATTCGAAAGATAAGACCACATGAAAGTTGGAAAGAAAATTTTTACCATGGAATATATGTGCTGTAGCTCTTTATACAATACTTGTGAAGTACTAATATTATAGACAAACACAATGCCAACAGGAAAATTAATGCTTTTATCAAATAAGCTCATTGCTTAAGGTTTTCTTTAGACTATGGAAAAATAAGTCAAAATGAAATAAAATGACCCTTGAAGTGATATCTTTTTATTTCATGGAAGAGTAGTTTGCCAGTGTGTGTTCATGCATCTTCATCTTATCAGGTACAGAGATGCAAATTCAGTTTCATGGTTAGTTTAGCAGGTAATCCCTCCCATCTGTAGGCTTTGCAATGGAGAATACTGATCAGAGGAATCGGATTCTTTTCCCAGATCTCCAGACTTTTCACTTCAAAGTGCAACGGCTTAATGCAAAGACAACTGCCTCAAAAGGTAGATGTTCAGTGATGGAAAACCACCAAATGACCCTTTTTATTGTAATACCTTACACTGTATGGGTTACAGAAATTGGGTTAGCTTTCTTAGCTTGCTAGCTAGCTTGCTTGCCAAGATTGGGTTAACTTTTACTCTAAACCAGCCTTCAAACCCAAATTTAGCTTTTTTCTTCCAATTTCCTTACTGTAGTAACTGGTACCATCATCTTCCATTGAACGCGTTCCTCAGCCCTTTCGCCCTTTATCCAATAAGCCATCAGGACGTTGGTTCTACTTTTGAAAAACTCTCTGATGTGTCTACTTCTGCCCACTCCACTCCTAATTAAAGCCAATTCCATCCTTCCATGGGCTCCTGAGATAGACAGGGAATTATTCTCTCGTTTCAACAGTGAACCCCTCCTTACTCAGTTTCTACACATTCTGGCTGAATGAAGTTACTATTTAAAAAAATTTTTTTGAACCACTTCAGCTGCATAAACAATAGATAATGTGGAAAACACTAGTGTACCCATTCCCTAGTTTGAAGGGGAAAAATAAAAAAACATAGACACAGTTGATTTTGCCATGTACCCTTCTCAATTTTTTCCTCCATTCTTCTTTGGAAGAAACCATTCTCCTTAATGTGGTGCTTATCAGAATGCTCTTCCAATTAAGCAAATCTGGCTGGGCGTGGTGTCTCATGCATGTAACCCCAGCACTATGGGAGGCTGAGATGGGTGGATCACTGAAGGTCAGGAGTTAGAGATCAACCTGACCAACATGGTGAAACCCTGTCTACTAAAAATATAAAAATTAGTTAGGCATGATGGCAGGTGCCTGTAATCTCAGCTACTCAGGAGGCTGAGGCAGGGGGATTGCTAGAACCTGGGAGGCGGAGGTTGCAGTGAGCCGAGATTGTGCCACTGCACTACAGCCTGAGTGACAGAGTGAGACCCCATGTCAAAACAAAATAAAATAAAACAGAAAATAATTAGGCAAATCTGGTCAAGTCTTTGTTGAACTCTTCAGTGTTTGGCCATTGCCTTTGAAAAACATCCCCAAACTTTTGCTGTGGGCTGGCATAGCCTTCCACCATCTGACCTCAGCCTGTTGCTCTCTGGCCACATCTTGCACCGTTCTCTGTGAAGTCCGGAGAAGGCTTTTCTCTCTACTTTAGCCCTAATGCCCAGCACAATACTTCAAACATACTAAGCAGTCAATGATTACTTGTAAATCCAGTGAGTACACGGATCAATGTCAGACGCTGTGTTGAAATACAAACATGAAAATGTTATGGTCCCTGTCCTCTGGGGTCTGTAAGAGGTGGTGAGAGAGGGGAATAGACCTAGGAATGGATGTGAAAACAAACAATTTTAACTCAGTGTGAGAAGATCTGTAACAGACGTCTGAATGAGCACAGGTGTGGACCACAAAGGGTGTAATCAGGCCTTCTGGGTTTGTGGAGAATGAAAGAAGTCTTCACAGACGAGGAGAAGCTTAAAGGATGAATAGGATTTTTCAGGGCACAGAAGCAGGAGAGTATATTTCAGGCAGAAACAGCAGCCTGTGAAAATGCATAAACCCATGGTACCTGGAGAGAACTGTGAGTATCTGGAGCACAGGATACATCTGGAGGGGTGGTGAGAGGTAAAGTTGAAGAGCCAGGCAGTGACCAGACCAGGGAGGGCTTTATATGGCAAGCTGCTGTGTTTGAAAATTCAGCAATTCACACTTGAAACCCAATGTATGACTTATGTATTGTGCCAAGTAAAGCACTGAATACAAAGATGAGTAAACTGACCCATCTATCCTTAAAAGCTAGCTCATCCAACCAATGAGGAGATAAATAAATCCACAATGCATTTTTTTTTTTACCACTTTCTCTTCAAATACAGTTGTTTCCTGAATGGCTAGATTCTGATGACATTGGGGATTTGTCATTTTTATAGACATTGGATAGTAATCATGTTGCCATAAACCAGAGGGCCAGCACGTTACTCTTTCACCTGTCACTGGCACATCCAGGAGGAGTGTTCATGTCAAGTCTTTAGAAACCTTCATCATTGCAAAGCTTATAAAGGATAGCAAAGGCCACTTGAGAGGCATTAGCGACCTTGACTCGTGTCAGCTTGTCCTCTTCCTTTTGCGAGATGGTCTGGGCTGAATGTGGGGCACCTAAGCTGACCCCTTATCCAAGGCCAGAAATAAGTAGCCACACACTGGAGCTGTTTCAGCCTCTTTTTGGTAACAACAGTAGAGAATCACTTTTTTAGCTTAACGAGGGTCATCTTTCTCAATAATGTGTACATAGTCCTAAGGGTGATTATGTAATAAATATATACCCTTCACACGTTAGTACATAAAAATCCATTATATCTTTCCTGAGAGAGGATTTAAATAGGAAGGAGAGAATTAATGGTCATACTTACCCGGGTAGAGTTTTTGACAATGGCAATGTAAGAAATGCACAGTGTTGAAGATTAGACAATGAACTCTAGAACATTTTGTCTACACCTCCCCCATACTTCCCATATCTAAAATTTGTGAAAAGGTTAAAATACTATTACATTTTATTTAAATAATTTTAAAAAGTATTATTTTAGTATGATTGAGTGTCTTCTCTAATATAGGCTTGCCCCAGTTTCATGAAGCTTTGGGCACTTAGGCAAGGTGCACTGTCATGGTCAGGTCAGGTTATCCGGGCTAAATCCTACCTGCAGCCATCTTGACTGGTGCACTCACACATTAAACGGGAGCTGCAGATAAATGTCCATGGAAAGAATTCCTCGCAGCACGATGACCCTTTTTATTCTCTTCTTCAGCAGATAGAAAGTGGAATTTTTAAAAAGTCATCCTTCAGTTCTGATTGGTCTGAACCAGTTACACAAAAGTGTGTTTGAGATGTGGATTCACGCTGCTCCTCTACAAAAGCTGCATGTTAGGAAACCAGGTTATCAATCACAAAAGACCTTGCATGCCTTCCTGCAGTCCCCTTTCAGAAGTGCCTCTTTTCAACCTAAGGAGATCATAGCTTTGCCCCCAAGCCTTTTTGTAGACGTAAATGTAAAGGTGCTATGGGAAAAATAACCCTAAGTTTCTTTTTCCCCCCCGGAAAACAGTAAAATATTGAAGCTGCACTTGGAAGGTCTTTTTCTCTTCGTTGCACCAGTTAAACTAAGAGGAGATGTAGTGTTGTTATTACTTATCTGCTCTCGGGTTGTCCCACAGTTCTGGTTCTATTGCCTGCCTTTTTTTTCTATATACCCATTTCTCCCTGTTATCAGTAATCTGCTCTGGGCAAAGTCACAGTAAATCGAGAAGTTAATAAGCCATTTTTTTTTAGAGCACTTCTTAATGCTTTACTTTGGTTGGATAATCAGATGTTAAGGTTTAATAGAAGTAAAAAGGTTGTTGAGGGAATGGAAAAATAAGTTATTTAATGAAGTAGCATTAGAAGTAAGGTATTTGGATACCTACAGATTGGTGGCTTGAAAGAAATGTACCTGTTTCTCTCCAAAGTGTGTATGATGTCAATAGAATTAAGAAGACATAGAAAGGAGAAATTTGAAGTCAGAATTGTTGTTTGTAAGCAGTGACATCCCTTCTAAATGTTCTACAAAATATTTTATTCAGTCTTACAAAAATTTTTTTGATAGTTGTTTTAGGTCTCTGACTTGTATTTTGCTTATTACCTAATTGCAAGTAAATTCTACAGATTGTTATTTATCATTTAGGTATCGATTTTAAAGGAAGAGTTTATTGTTTCTGTGTTAAAATAATGCACAATGAATAAAAATGAAAAAATAAATAAAATATATAAAGACTGGAAGAAAAAATATATGCTCATTTTCAGACAATATAATTATCACATACTAAAGTCCTTAAAAATGAAAAAAAAATAGTTCAGCAGTTGAGCGAGATTGTAGAATATAAAATCAATATATAAAGTCAGTTGTGTTTCTGAATACACAGTCAGAAAATATAATTGAACATAAAGTTTTCAATAACAGTAGCTTCAAAAGAGCTAAATAAATCAAAGGACATATAAAGATTATGTGAAGGATGTTGTGAAAAATGTCATAAAAAATTAAAAGATTTCCAAGTATACATAAATAAATAATGATAAATACCATGTTCATGGATTGGGAGATTCAAAATTAAAAGAAATGAATTCCTCTCAAACCGACTTATAACTCCAATGCAATTTCAGTCAAAATATAATATGATTATTATATGTGTTTGTGTGTGCATGCGTGTGTGTGAGTGCACATGTATACTGACAAAGTTTATATGAGAGAACAAAGGAACAGTGATTTTCACACATTCAAGGCAGACAGTTGATGGACTCTTGATTCACCAGGTCTAAAGACATAACAAGGAAACATGGAGCCATCCACACAGGGATAAACAAGTTGACCGATGAATCAGAGTTGACTCCTGAAAAAATCCCATATATTTATGAAAATTCAACTATGTATTGCCCAGCAGTAAGAATAGGATGGAATTTTCAAAAAAATGAGTCTGTGATATTTGCTATCTCTACTGAAAAAAAAAAGCATCGAATTGATCTGTATCTAATAACCTATAATTTCAGGTGAAAGAAAAACTTAAATGTGATAGGAAAATTTACAAATCATTTAGAGAACAATTTAGAAAAAAATATATTTATTGCATCAGAGTAGGGAAAAATATTTTTCTGACTTCAGGGTAGGGAAGCATTTTAAGAATGCACGAAAAGCACAAACCAGGTAAGTGTTTTCCATGTACCTGGGAAATTATCTGGGATATTATCTATCGATCTATCTATCTATCTATCATCTATCTATATCTATCGATATCTATTGATAGCTATCTCTCTCTATCTATCTATCTATATTTTAAAGCTAAAATATAGAAAGCTATCTATCGATCTGTATTTTAAAGCTAAAAGTCATACCTAGAAATCAATAAGAAAAGGTTAAGGTGTTTTAGTTACTTCAGAGAAAATGAAATGTCAATGGCAAATTAGCTTCTGGAAAATATTCAATTTTATGTTAATTCAACCTCAAGGAAATGTAAATAAATAACACATGAGATATGATTTCACAAATGCCAGTGATATGGTTTGGATCTGTGTCTTAACAGATCCAAATCTTATGTTGAATTGTAATTCCCAGTGTTGGAGGTGGGGTTTGGTGGGAGGTGATTGGATCATGGGTGTGGATCCCTCATGAATTTTTCAGCACCATCTTCTCGTGAGTGAGTTATCTTGGGATCTGGTTGTTTAAAAGTGTGTCGCACCTCCAGCCTCCATCTTTCTTCATCCTGCTCTGGCCAAGTGAGATGTCTTGCTCCCCCTTTGCCTTCCGCCATGATTGTAAGTTTCCTGAGGCGTCCCCAGAAGCAGAAGTTGCTGTGCTTTCTGTACAGGCTGCAGAACTGTGAACCAATCAAACTTCTTTTCTTTATAAATTACCCATTCTCAGGCTTTTTTTTTTTTTTTTTTGAGACAGAGCCTTGCTCTATCACCCAGGCTAGAGTGCGGTGGTGAAATCTTGGTTCACTGCAACCTCCACCTCCATGATCAAGCAATTCTCATGCCACAGCCTCCTGACTAGCTGGGATTACAAGCGTTCACTACCATGCCCTGCTAATTTTTGCATTTTTAATAGAGACGATGTCTCACCATGTTGGCCAAGCTGGTCTCGAACTTCTGGCCTCAAGTGATCCACCTGCCTCAGCCTCCCAAAATGCTGATATTATAGGCTCAGGCATTTCTTTATAGCAATATGAGAATGCACAAATACAGAAAATGCCCAGTACCACAAGAATATGTACTTAGTGGTGATAGATGTCTCAATTGGTATATTTATGAAAACAATTCGGCATTATCTGGTGAAGTTTAATATGCACATGACCTGTGACCTAAACATATAACTTCTAGGTTTATACTTTAGGAAAGTCTTGTACATATGCAACAGGGCATGTGCAAAAAAAAATTATGGAAGTACTGTGAAATAGCAAAAAAAAAAAAAAAAAAGAACGAGAAAGAAAAAAAAAGAAAAAAACCCAAGACAATAAAAATGTAATCAAGAGTCTAATGAATAAATAAATTATGGCATGTTTATATAAAGGAATATGATACAGCAGTGAAAAATGAATGGAACTCAGCTACATGCAGAACAGGGATGATTCTCTTAGCAGTGCAGATTGAACAAAAATAAAAAAATTTAAGAAGAATGCTTACAGTGTCCATCAATCATTTTGCAATCTAAACATAGGCTACACTATAGGGACACAAATGTATAATGTAAAACTATAAAGAAAAGAAAGCAAATGGTAAACAAAAGTGAGTAAGAGTCATTAGCTCTCAGTAGGAGGGAAACACTGCATCCTAAAGATCTTATTGTTTTTTGTTAGATAAGCCTTTTAATCTGGATGGTAGGTAAACTGACATACAGGTGCCCATTGCCTACTTAGTCATATGTGCATGAACACAAATTCTATGCATATATTGTGACTTTTATCTTTTTAAGATTTATTTCTAAAAATTATTAAAACAGTCATACATGTAAATAGAAATTAGATGAACATCACAAGATATTTTGACGCATATGAATATGTATTTAAGAATTTTAAAATATCAATTGTCCTTGCCGTGGCTCCCAAGGTCAAGGGAAAATGCCTTATCAGTATTTTGATCAAAATCAGTCTTGTCAGTTGATTTTTTTTTGTTGTTGTGGTGAAATTATAGGAAATAGAATCTCTAACATTTGAAAGTGGATATAATTAGGGAGAAAAATAGTAATGCTAACCAAATTCTACTCTTATTTTTATTTTTTAAAAATTGATACACAACAGATATATGTATTTTCCGGGTGCATATGATAATTTAATACATTCATCAAATTCTACTCTTTTTGGTTTCTGTGAACATATTTCAAATAAATACAAGTAACCATGCTGGAAGAATGTACATTCTAATAAACCTTCCCTGGAGTCTTCACCAGGAGGAGATGACTCTGAGTAAAGTTGATTTTTGTTTATTTTTTATTTAGAGTGGAGGATGGAGTAGGGAGAGAAATACAAGTCATGGATATGGCTAGGAGGACTTAGGGCTTCTTTCAGTCTCTCCCTGTTCTCAGTAATTGCAGTGCTTCCTAAAATAGAGTTGATGAATTTTATGACGAACACATTATATCTGTGAAAATAAATGCATTTTTGAAAATCTCAGTCAAGATGAAATTAACCAAGATATTGAAAGGTATGTGTATCTGGGTCAACAAAATGAAAGAGACCACGGCTGAAATGCTTTTAGACTAAGTAAGCTGGATGCTTCCTGGATTTTACTGCGGTTCAGATTTAAAGATACTCGATATGTGTTTTGTATTGATGTATAAAATCAATGTACTTTAACATGCCATCTCTTTCTGTCTCCGTCTCTATATATGTAGCTACATGTATACATATGTGTCTATATAATAATATGTCTGTATATACATGCATCCATATATGCCTACACACACACACACACACACACACACACACACACACACACACACCCTTTTATAAAGACTAAGCCAAATGTGGTATAAATTCCTTTCTTTTCTCAAATAGGGTGAGTTTTTCTTTCAGTTTGCAGTGTCTTATGTGTTCAAATCGTAGGGCATTTTGGAAGTACAAAGAGTGAATTGCAATATGAATATGCAACCAGGTCAATGCTCTTTTGTTATGGTTATTTTGGCCCTCTCACTGACTACAGTATCTCATGGCTCCTGGGCTGGGGGAGAGAAGGAGGAGTATATGGCAAACACAACTGCAATCGGGGACAGATTATGAACTAGTAAAGTACCCAAAGTTTTCATGTCAAGGCATAGACCTAATTCTTAAATGCCACCAAGGGACCAATAGGACATGTCAGGAGTACTGATAGGAGCGGCACTGCACAAAAGTGAATTGTTTTTCTAAATCCATAGTGTAGCTTTTCTTTAATCCAAAGCCAGTCCCAGGAAACTTTTTTCAAGAAATGGGGTCATGATCAGCAACTATGTAGAATGTTGGGTAATTTTAAGGAAATTACAGAAACTTCAGACAGGGAAGAAAAGCAAAGAAGAGAAACTAAACATTTAATGATAAACCACCATATTCCAGGGACAGGATTATACTAGGTTTCTTTCATTATTTATCTCATGTAATTCTCACAGAGGCTATTAGTATTTCCATTTTGAAGCCAGGGAACTGAATATCAGAGCATTTAAATAATTTATTTGTAACAATGCAATTATTAAATGGCAGGGCCAGAATTTACATTGAAGCCTTTTTTTTTTTTTAATTCCAAAAGCAATTTCTGACCCTGTATATCTTTTCCAGTAGAAACTCTTTGGGAATTAAATATTGCTTGAAGGTAAATTAATCTCCTGGGAGAGGTGATTTAGGAGTAAGTGTCAATAATAAATATACTCGTGAGAAAACCATGAACCTGAGGGTAGAGGCATCCAGAAGAGTATATGAGGATGGGGAAAACAATCAAGTAACGAACATGTAAGAGACATGTGCTGAGTTGAAGGGAAAGGGTGATGCATTCTGAAGTAGTAATTTTCATGCGTGTCCGTGTGAAGAGACCACCAAACAGGCTTTGTGTGAGCAACATGACTGTTTATTTCACCTGGGTGCAGGTGGGCTGAGTCTGAAAAGAGAGTCAGCGAAGGGAGATAGGGGTGGGGCCGTTTTATAAGATTTGGGTAGGTAAAGGAAAAAGGGTGTTGTTCTCTGGCGGGCAGGAGTGGGGGTCACAAGGTACTCAGTGGGGGAGCTTTTGAGCCAGGACGAGCCAGGAGAAGGAATTTCACAAGACAATGTCTCAGTTAAGGCAGGAACAGGCCATTTTCACTTCTTTTGTGGTGGAATGTCATCAGTTAAGGCAGGAACAGGCCATTTTCACTTCTTTTGTGGTGGAATGTCATCAGTTAAGGCAGGAACCGGGGATCTGGATGTGTACGTGCAGGTCACAGGGGATATGATGGCTTAGCTTGGGCTCAGAGGCCTGACATTCCTGTCTGCTTATATTAATAAGAAAAATAAAACAAAATAGTGGTAAAGTGTTGGGACAGCGAAAATTTTGGGGGATGGTATGGAGAGATAATGGGCGATGTTTCTCAGGGCTGCTTCGAGCGGGATTGGGGGCGGCGTGGGAACCTAGAGTGGGATAGATTAAGCTGAAGGAAGATTTTGTGGTAAGGGGTGATATTGTGGGGTTGTTAGAAGGAATATTTGTAACTTAGAATTATTGGTGATGGCCTGGATACAGTTTTGTATGAATTGAAAAACTAAATCGAATAAGAGAAGGAGAAAAACAGGTATAAAATGTCTAAGAATTGGGACGACTCAGGATATCTGATTAGAGAGTGCCTAAGGAGATTCAGCATAGTCCTGCCAGCAAAGATTATTTATTTACTTCAAGAGTTAAGAGTGGAAGTTTGGGGATAGCACCAGGAGATATCCGCTGTGATGGCTTGGAGAAACAGTGTAAACCGGCAGTGTAAACAAGAGCAGGGCATGTATGAGTGGTTGAGAACGGTGAATAGGAGTATGACTAGACAGAAGATAGTAGGGATGACAAGTTTTTTGGGGGCACAGTCTAAGTTGGTCTGGTGTCTGGCATGAGACTGGGGCTTAATAAAAAGGAGCGTCCACACAGGAGCTCAAATGGGCTGTACCTTGTAGCATTCTGAGGACAGGTCTGACTTCTGAGAAGGGAAAGTGGTAAAAGTATTGTCCAGTCCTTTTTAAATTGGTGGCTGAGCTTGGTGAGGTGTGTTTTTAAAAGACCTTTAGTCCATTCTACTTTTCCTGAAGATGGAGGACCGTAAGGGATATAAAGGTTTCACCGAATACTAAGAGCCTGAAAAACTGCTTGGCTGATTTGACTAATAAAGGCTGGTCTGTTATCAGACCGTATAGAGTTGGGAAGGCTCAACTGAGGAATTATGTCTGACAGAAGGGAAGAAATGACTGCGGTGGCCTTCTCAGACCCTGTAGGAAAGGACTCTACCTATCCAGTGAAAGTGTCTACCTAGACTAAGAGGTATTTTAGTTATCTGACTCGGGGCATGTTGAGTAAAGCTAATTTGCCAGTCCTGGGTGGGGGCAAATCCTCGAGCTTGATGTTTAGGGAAGGGAGGGGGCCTGAATAATCCCTGAGGAGTAGTAGAATAGCAGATGGAACACTGAGAAGTTATTTCCTTGAGGATAGATTTCCACCATGGAAAGGAAATGAAAGGTTCTAAGAGGTGGGCTAGTGGCTTGTGCTATAGCATAGCCTGCCTTTGCTGGTGTGTGGCGATTAGGCCTGATGGAACCGCCATCAATAAATCAAGCATGATCAGGATGAGGAACAGGAAAGAAGGAAATATGGGGAAATGGGGTGAATGTCAGGTGGATCAGAGAGATACAGTCATGGGGGTCAGGTGTGGTATCAGGAATAATGTGGGAGGCCGGATTGAAGTCCGGGCCAGGAACAATGGTAATTGTGGAACTTAACAAAGAGTGAGTACAGCTGAAGGAGCTGGGGAGCAGAAAGTATATGTGTCAGGTATGAGGAAGAAAATAGATTTTGGAAGTTATGAGACATGTAGAGAGTAAGTTGAGCATAGTTTGTGACTTTGAGGGCCTCTAAAAGTATTAGGGCGGCAGCAGCCACTGCATGGAGACATGATGGCTAGGCTAAAACAGTAAGGTCAGGTTGTTTGCACAGAAAGGCTACAGTGTGTGGTCCTGGCTCTTGTATAAGAATTCTGACCGCACTAACCATGCCTAGGAAGGAAGGGAGTTGTTGTTTTGTAAGGGATTGAGGTTTGGGAGATTAATCGGACACGATCAGCAGGGAAAGCACGTGTGTTTTTATGAGAATTATGCCGAGATAGGTAACAGATGAGGATGAAATTTGGGCTTGACTGAAGTAATGGCGGCTGTCTGTGAAGGCTTGCGGCAGTACAGCCCAGTTAATTTGCTGAGCCTGATGGGTGTCAGGGTCAGTCTAAGTGAAAGCGAAGAGAGGCTGGGATGACAGGTGCAAAGGAGTAGTAAAGAAAGCATGTTTGCGATCCAGAACAGAATAATGGATTGTGGAGGGAGGTATTGAGGATAGGAGAGTGTATGGGTTTGGCACCATGGGATGGATAGGCAAAACAATTTGGTTGATAAGGCATAGATCCTGAACTAACTTGAAAGGCTTCTCTGGTTTTAGGACAGGTAAAATGGGGGAATTGTAAGGAGAGTTTATAGGCTTTAAAAGGCCATGCTGTAGCAGGCGAGTGATAACAGGCTTTAATCCTTTCAAAGCATGCTGTGGGATGGGATATTGGCATCGATCGGGGTAAGGGTGATTAGGTTTTAATGAGATGGTAAGGGGTGCATGATCCGTTGCCAAGGAGGGAGTAGAGGTATCTTATACTTGTGGGTTAAGGTGGGGGAATACAAGAGGAGGACGCAAAGGAGGCTTTGGATTGGGAAGAAGGGCAGCAATGAGATGTAACTGTAATCCAGGAATAGTCAGGAAAGCAGATAATTTAGTTAACGTGTCTCGGCCTAATAAGGGAACTGGGCAGGTGGGGATAACTAAAAGGAGTGCTTAAAAGAGTATTGTCTAATTGGCACCAGATTTGGGGA
Organism: Gorilla gorilla gorilla; assembly: GCF_029281585.2. Lineage (NCBI taxonomy): Eukaryota > Metazoa > Chordata > Mammalia > Primates > Hominidae > Gorilla > Gorilla gorilla. The sequence goes on from NC_073232.2 coordinate 29,104,412, forward strand.
GTTTTAAGAGGTTTAGTAGCCTGGCTGTCAAGACGCACAACAGTTATGGAAGCAAGGGAAACAGGCCCTTGAAAATAAGGTAACGTGGAGTGAGTAGCCTCTGTATTGATTAAGAAGGGGACGAACTTACCCTCCACTGTGTGAGTTACGTGAAGCTCAGCATCCATGATGGTCTAGGGGGCTTCCGAGGTGATTGGGCAGCATCAGTCTTCAGCCACTAAGCCAAGAAGATCTGGGAAGGAGTCAGAGAGCCTTGGGCCAGAGTTCCAGGGGCTCTGGGAGTGGCTGCCAGGTGAGTTGGGCAGTCCGATTTCCAGTGGAGTCCCACGCAGATGGGACGCGGCTTAGGAGGAATCCTGGGCTGCAGGCATTCCTTGGCCTGGTGGCCAGATTTCTGGCACTTGTAGCAAGCTCCTGGGGGAGGAAGTTCTGGAGAAATGTCTGGCCGCTGCGGTACAAGCGTTTGGAAGTTCTTGTGTGCTGGAGATGTGGCTGGGGTTTGTCTCACAGTGGAGGCAAGGAATTGCAACTTTTTTCTATTATTGTACACCTTGAAGGCGAGGTTAATTAAATCCTGTTGTGAGGTTCAAGGGCTGGAATTTAATTTTTGGAGTTTTATTTAATGTTGGGAGCAGATTGGGTAATAAAATGTATATTGAGAATAAGACGGCCTTTTGACCTTTTATGGTCTAGGGCTGTAAAGTGTCTCAGGGTTGCTGCCAAACGAGTCATGAACTGGGCTGGATTTTTATATTTGATGAAAAAGAGCCTAAATGCTGTCTGATTTGGGATAAAGAAAAAGGAGCATTAACCTTCACTATGCCTTTAGCTCCAGCCACCTTTTTAAGAGTAAATTGCTGGGCAGGTGGGGGAGGGCTAGTCATGGAACGAAACTGTAAGCCGGACCGGGTGTGAGGAGGGGAGGTGATAAAAGGATTATAGGGTAGAGGAGTGGAGGCTGAGGAAGAATTGGGACCTAGCTCAGCCTGGTGAGGAGCAGCCTGGGGAGGAGGGGAGAGGTCAGATGGGTCTGTAGAAAAGGAAGATTAGAAAGACTCAGTGACGCTTGGGGTTGGGACTGAGGGGACAGGCGGGAGGGAAAGGAGGAAGATTTGGGACGAGTTGCATTGGGAACAGAGACTAGAGAGGGACCGATGTGTAAAAGAATGCCTGGACGTCAGGCATCTCAGACCATTTGCCCATTTTACGACAAGAATTATTTAGATCTTGTAAGATGGAAAAATTGAAAGTGCCGTTTTCCGGCTATTTGGAACTACTGTCGAGTTTGTATTGGGGTCAAGCGGCATTGCAGAAGAAAATAAGATGCTTAGATTTTAGGTCAGGTGAGAGTTGAAGAGGTTTTAAGTTCTTAAGAACACAGGCTAAGGGAGAAGAAGGAGGAATGGAGGGTGGAAGGTTGCCCATAGTGAAGGAGGCAAGCCCAGAGAAAAGAGAGAGTAGAGACATGGAGGGAAGGGGTTCAGGGGTTCTTACCCTCCAGAAAAGTGGGAAAGAGGTCGGGGCACAGAGATACGAGGTCGGGGCATGGAAATAAGGGATTGGGGCACAGAGATATAAGAGGTTGGGTGAGGAAATAAGGGATCAGGGTGCAGAGATATAAGGGGTTGGGGTACTTACCCCTCCCCTAGAAAAGCGGGACTTGCTGCTAAGGGTGAAGAAGAAGGGGTTGGGGGTTTCTTGCCCCCCAGAAAGGCGGAGAAGGTGTAGAGACATGGAGAGAAAGGGTTGGGGTACTTGCCCCTCCCACAGAAAAGCGGAACTTGCCGCTAAGGATGAAGGACCAAGACAGGCATCCCTGCGTGGTCTGACACCTCTGAAACATGGGTAACTAATCAGAGAGGCGTCCCTGCAATGATTAAACACCAGGGGAAGGCTGCCTTCCCTAGTCCTTGACTGGCGCCGGAGTTTTGGGTCCACGGATAAAACGTGTCTCCTTTGTCTCTACCAGAAAATGAAAGGAATTGAAATTAAGAGAAGGGAGAGATTGAAGAGTGGAAAGGAGAAAGTGGTTGAGGGACAGTGAGAGAGGTTGGAGAAGAGAGTAAGAAGAGGCCGCTTACCCGATTTAAAATTGGTGAGATGTTCCTTGGGCTGGTAGGTCTGAGGACCTGAGGTCATAGGTGGATCTTTCTCACGGAGCAGAGAACAGGAGGACAGGGGGTTGATCTCCCAAGGGAGGTCCCCCGATCCGAGTCACGGCACCAAATTTCATGCGCATCCGAGTGAAGAGACCACCAAACAGGCTTTGTGTGAGCAACATGGCTGTTTATTTCACCTGGGTGCAAGTGGGCTGAGTCCGAAAAGAGAGTCAGCGAAGGGAGATGGGGGTGGGGCCGTATTATAGGATTTGGATAGGTAAAGGAAAAAGGGTGTTGTTCTCTGGTGGGCAGGAGTGGGGGTCACAAGGTACTCAGTGGGGGAGCTTTTGAGCCAGGATGAGCCAGGAGAAGGAATTTCACAAGACATTGTCATCAGTTAAGACAGCAACCGGTGATCTGGATGTGTATGTGCAGGTCACAGGGGATATGATGGCTCAGCTTGGGCTCAGAGGCCTGACAGTAATGACCTTTGGTTTAGAAAGCTATGAGAGGGTAATATAGTGGCAGACTACCGTGGAAACCAGCAACAACTTGCAGTTTCTTAATTGTTTATAAATATTGCAATTGGCATTTGGATAGGACAACTCTTCATTGAGCAGAAATACAAAACATTTAACAGCTACCTCCCCCAGCTTGATCCCAGTAATGTCCCCCAGACATTGTGACAATGAACCCCCTACCCATACACCTATTTCCTAATATCCACTGGCACTTGAGAAGCAGAGTATTAGGGAAGTGGTACTAACACCTTGCAGTGGGACTCTAAGAGAATGTTGTAGAGATCTTGACTTAACTTACTAACAACTCCATATCCGAAAAGTGAAATGAAGCACCTAAGGAAGATTGAAATGAATCCTATGAGCTTGGTCCTAGCGGAGCAAACACAATTGGATGGTGTATTTGAAGTGGTGTAGAACTGATTGAAAGCTTGAACAAAATCCAACCTGTTTGTAGTCTTGGATGAAGGGCTGGATAGAGAGATTGTATACCATCACCTTGGGGGACCAGACTACTAAAACATCTGAGAAAATGTAGGCACGATCACAACTCTGAGATTGCAAAAGGGCACATGTCTCAATAAAGGTGGAAATATCACAGAGGTTTGAGCCTGACCATAGGACTGCAAAGATCAAGAGCGAAGAGAGGAATCAATGCAGCTATAGAGAGAGCCTCTATAGAGCTCTGATTTTAAAAGGATGTCAGAGTTCAGTGCAATGCTCCTTATATTTGTGTTGCTTTGAGCAATTGCAGCTGCATTTCTGTTGTCTTTTTTTTAACTGATTAATGTACACAGCAGTGTTATTTAAAGGGATTAGTTTTAGCCTCATTTTATAGAGGAGATTGCAACTCAACGAGAGTAAGTGATGACATGAGGTAATACAACTTGTAACACGGAAAGGAGAACTCAAATGTGAGCCTTTCCACTGCATTTTTACTCCTTGCAGAGAGAAATGAGCATATATATATATATAATATTTATAATAATATATATTTTATATGTGCTATACATACACACAACCTATTATACAAACACTACATATATACACACATACATTTGTACATTTGCGTATACATATATACACATATATTTAATAGTATATACACAGGCTATATAAAACATCTATATATGTTTTATATATAATATATATTATATATGTGTATATATAACCTATATATGTATATATTATATATTATATATTATATAATACATATATATGTATCATATATAGGTTATATATAATACATATATATTTATGTATCTATACATATGTTACATAATACATATATGTACACACACATATATGTTATATATGTAGACACACATATATGTTATATATGTACACCCACATATATGTTATATATGTACACCCACATATATGTTATATATGTACACACACATATATGTTATATATGTACACACATATGTTATATATGTACACACACATATATGTTATATATGTATATATAACATATTTGTGTGTATATAATATATGATATATATACATATATTGTATGTTATATATGTATATATTATATATGATATATACTATGTAATATATATGTATATATTATGTATATATTGTATATGTGTTATATATACATATATATAAAACAGTAGGTTGGATATATAAGGATATGACATTAGCTTGAATCTATAAGTGCTAAGGCAATTAAAACCCAAAGCATCTAAAGAAATTATTGGGATACATTAGGTATTTGGGTGGAAAAAAAAGAAAGAAGGAAGGAATAGACTCTTGATTTGGGAATGTTGGTACAATGCAGATGGCTGTCTTTGAGAAAGCAAAGCTCTTTTACTCCTTTTGAGCTTTTTTCCTTCCTAAATGAATGGGATTTATCTTGCCATGAAAAGGGAAAGACAGTGAAGAGATTGTCAGCACATTCAGGACATTGAGTGTTCTGATTTGGATGGATTCTGGTAAAATTCAGAGATGAGATCTCTGTCTTTCCTAGAAATGTGTAAACAATCATGGAAAACAAAAACATTTCCAGAAGAATGAGAGTTGCAAAAGTGTAATTATTTCAAAATTGTACAATAAAATTTGTTTTGTAAACCAGAGGCTGGATTTTGGGCAAGGATCTGAAAGGGATATTCTCCTGCTATGTAATATTTTTACTTTAAATAGAACTGATTTTTAAAATAAGGCTTCATTTACTATAGAATATTCAACATGTACAATAAGGTACGATGATGTAGAAAGAAGGACTCCTATCCAAAGGCAGCCCCCTCTTTATATATGGGCATCTTCCTTCCAGGGCTGCTTCTGGACATTTTAAAAATGGATTTCAAATGATAGTTTTTAAGTCTTTAGAAAAGAAAGAGACAAAATGGGGTGTAGTGGAACATGTCTGTAGTCCCAGCTACTGGGAAGGCTGAGGCAGGAGAATGGCTTGCACCCAGGAGTTCAACTCCAGCCTAGGCAACATAGCAAGACCCCATCTCTTAAACAAAAGGAAGGGAAAAAGGAAAAAGACTGTTATCTTCATTAGGTTGGGGGTATTATGGTTGAAGTGAAAGGCAGAATAATGCATGAGCTTCCCTCTCTAGAGCAGAACAGAACCAGGATGGAAGCCCTGCTAATAATGTAGAGCTGTTCTGGACAGTATCTATCCCAAATGGGTTATGTAGGCTCTGATCAACCTAGACAGAAATTCCAGGGGGAACCAACACTCACAAACATGGAAGTGGAATAACTGTCTTCTAGAAAGGCTGCCTGCAGGGAGCATGGTCAAAGGTATTAGGTGGATTTAAGACAGACGCTTTGCAAACACAGGGCAGTCTACCCAAAGACCAAGCAGACCTCATGTCCTGGGGATGATCTCTCACCTATAATTTGGCTGCAGCATGTGACTCCAGCATTTGACAACAGGATCTCCATATCTTTAGTCTAGGAGTGTAAATAATTCAAAGCAACCCTCTCTTTGTCCCCCATGTAGGAGTAAGACTTTTTATTTTCTTGAGGTATTGAGTTTTTTTCAGCTTTACTGAGATATAATTGGCAAATGCAATTTGTATATATTTAAGATGCACAATATAGTGTTTTGATATACATATACATTGTGAAACAATTACCACTATAAGCTTGATTAATATATCCATCACCTCACATAGTTACTTTTTTTGATAAGAACACATAAGATCTATTCTTTTAGCAAATTTCAAGTATGCAATGCAATATTATTAACAATAGTTGTCTATGCTATATATGAGATCTCCAGAACTTTATTATTCTGAAAAACTGAAACCTTATACCCTTTAGCCAATGTCTCCCTATTTACCCTATCCCCCCGCTTCTAGCAGCCACCATTCTACTCTCTGATTCTATGAGTCTAACTTTTTTGATTCTACATATAGTATTTGCCTTTCTGGGACCAGCTTATTGCACATAACATAATTTCTTCCAAGTTCATCCATGTTGACACAAATGACTTTCTTCTCTTTAAAGGCTGAATAGTATTCCATTTTGTACCTATACCACATTTTCTTAATTTATTCATCCGCTGATGAACACTTAGGTTGATCCTATATCTTGGCCATTGTGAACAAAGCTGCAATGAACATGGAAGTTCTGCTATCCCTTGCACATACTGATTTCACTTCCTCCGGATATATACTCAGAAGTGGAATTGCTTTATCATACAGTAGTTCCACTTTTAATTTTGTGGAAATCCTCTGCGTTATTTCCATAATGACTATACTAATTTACATTTCCACCAACAATGTATAAGAGTTCCCCTTTCTCCACCTCCTTGTCAACACTTGTTATCTTTCATGTTGCTCGTAATAGTCATCCCAAAATGTATGATATTTTATTCTGGTTTTTATTTGCATTTCCTTAATTATTAGTGATGCTGAGCATTTTTTATGTACCTATTGGGTATTTGTGTGTTTTCATTTGAGAAATGTCGGTTCAAGTCATTTGTCCATTGTTTAATTGGGTTGCTTTCTTGCTTTTGAGCTGAGTTCTTTATATATTTTGAATAATGACCCCTTAGCAGATATGTAATTTGCAAATGTCTTCTCCCATTCTGTAGTTTTTCTCTTGACTCTGTTGATTGTTTTCTTTAAAGGCTTTTCAGTTTCGTGAAATCTCATTTGTCCATTTGTGTTTTGTTTTAGGGGTCATCCCATATATACATACACATATATATATACACATACAGACATATATGTATGTATATATATATACGTATATATATGTATATATATATACGTATATATATGTATATATACGTATATATGTATGTATATATACACATATATATGTAGCCCAGATCAATGTCAGGAAACATTTTCCCTGTGTTTTCTTCTAATAGTTTTGCAGTTTCTGGTCTCACATTTAAGCCTTTAATCTACTTTGAGTTGATTTTTGCATATGGTGTGAAATAATGCTCCAATTTTATTTTTCTACTTGCGGATATCTAGTTTTCTAACATTATTTATTAAAGAGACTACCTTTTCAGCCATTGTGTTCTTGTCATAGTTGTTGAAAATCAATGACCATAAATGCTTAGGTTTAGGGCTGGGCTGTCTATTCTGTTGCTTTGGTCTGTGTGACTGTTTTCATTCCAGAACCATTCTGTTTTGATTTCTGTAGCTTTGTAGTAGATTTTGAAATCAGGTAGTGTGATGCCTCTAGCTTTGTTCTTCTTGCTCAAGATAGCTTTGGCAGTTGCAGGCCTTTTGTGGTTCCATATGAATTTCTTGATTTTTTTTTTCTATTTCTTTGAAAATGCCATTGGGATTTTGATAAGAATTGCATTTAATATGTAGATTGCTTTGGGTCACATGGAAAGTTTAATATTTTTAATTTTCAATTCTTCTAATCTATGATCACAGGATATCATTCCTTTTATTTGTGATTTCTTTAATTTTCTTTCACCAATGCTTCGGTTTACAGATCTTTTATCTCTTTGGATAAAATTATTTCTAAATACTTTAAATTTTGATGCTATTGTATGTGAGAGTGTTAATTTCTATTTTGGATAGTTTGTTGTTAGTGTCTAGAAACACAACTGATTTTCACATGTTTATTGTGTATCTTGTACTTTCACTGAATTTGTTTATTAATGCTAACAGGTTTTTGGAGGAGTGTTAAGGGTTTTGTATATAGAGCATTATGTCATCTGCAAAGAAAATTTTATTTCTTCCTTTCTGGTTTGTCTTTTATTTCTTTTTTCTTGATTAATTGCTCTGGCTAGAACTTCTAATATTATATTGAATAGAAGTGGCAAGAATGAGAATCCTTATCTTGTTACTAATCCTGAGAAGCTTTTAGCTTTTTATCATTGAGTGTGATACTATATGTGGACTTGTCATACATATTCTTTATTATTTTAAGTTATATTCCATCTATAACTAATTTGTTGAGAGTTTTTATCATGAAAGGATGTTAAATTTTGTCAAATGCTTTTTTGCATATATCAAGATGATCATATAATTTTTAATCTTCGTTCTATTAATGTAGTATATCACATTTATTGATTTGTGTATGTTAAAACAAGGATAAAACCTATGTGATCATGCGGAGTGATCCTTTTAATGTGCTATTGAATTAGATTTTCTATTATTTGGTAAGGATTTCTGCATCTACATTCATCAGGGATATTGACCTGTAGTTTTCTTTTATTGTAACGTTTTCGTCTGACTTTGGTATCCAGGTAATGCTGGCCATGAGAAAAGAGTTTGCAAGTGTTTCTTTCTCTTCAAATTTTTTGGAAGATTTTGAGTAGTATTGGTGTTAAATATCCTTTAAATGTTTGGTAGAATTTACCCCAGTAAAGCCATCAGGTCCTGAGCATCTCTTTGTTTGGAGGTTTTTGATTACTGATTAAGTCTCTTTACTTGTTATTTGTTTTTTCAGATTTTCTATTCTGTTTTTTGTTCTGGTTTCTTTTATCCATATTTTCTATTCTATTTAGTGTTTCTATACTGTTCTGTTCAGACGTGGTAATATGTATGTTTCCAGAAATTTATACACTGCTTCTAGGTTATCGAATTTGTTGGCATATAATTTTTATAGTAGTTTCTTCTGATATTTTATATTTATATGGTATCAATTGTAATCTCTTCTTTCACTTATAATTTTTTTTCTTTTTTGAGACAGGGTTTCACTCTTGTTGCCCAGGCTGGTGTGCAATGGTGCAATCTCAGTGCACTGCAACCTCTGCCTCCTGAGTTCGAGCAATTCTCCTGTCTCAGCCTCCCGAGTAGCTGGAATTATGCGCACATGCCACCATGCCCAGCTAATTTTTGTATTTTTAATAGAGACAGGGTTTCATCATATTGGTCAGGCTGGTCTTGAACTCCTGACCTCAGGTGATCCACCTGCCTCAGCCTCCCAAAGTGCTGGGATTACAGGCGTGAGCCACTGCACCCGGCCACTTATAATTTTATTATTCTATTTTTTCTTAGTTTAACTAAAAGTTACTGTTTTGTTTATTTAAAAAAAACCCAACTCCTAGTTTCATTAATCTTTTGTGTTGTTTTTTCTAGTCCCTATATCATTCATGTATATTCTGATCTTTTTTATTTCCTTCCTTCTGCTCTTTATTATATCCTTTCTTAAGCTTAGTTTGTTCTTGTTTCCTTGTTCCTTGAGGTGTCATATTAGGTTGCTTTTATGACATCTTTCTTTTTTCTTCATGTAGGCATTTATTGCTATAAACTTACCCCTTAGGACTGCTGTTGCTGCATCCCATAAAATTTGGAAAATTATATTTGCATTTTTGTTTGTCTCAAGATATCTTTTAAGATCACTATTGATTTCTTCTTTGACTCATTGGTTGTTCAGAACTATGTTATTTAATTTTCACATATTTGCGAATGCTTCCAATTTTCCTCCTCTTATTGATTTCTAATTTCATCTCATCGTGATCTGAAAAGATACTTGGTATTACTTAAATCTTCTTAAATCTGTAGAGACTTTTATTTGACCTAACATGTGGATCTATCCTAACAAATATTCCATGTGCATTTGTAAAGAATGTATATTCTGCTGCTGTTGGATGAAACGTTCTGTATATCTCTGTTAAATTCATTTGGTCTTCAGTCTTGTTCATGTCTTCTATATACTTATTGATTTTTTTTGTCTGGATGACCTATCTGCTGCTGAAAGTGGCAATATTGAAGTCCTCTACTATTACTGTATTTGCGAACTATTTCTCCTTTTAGCTCTCTTAATATTTGCTTTATATATTTATGTTCTTAATATTGAGGGCATAACTATTTACAATTTTACGTCCTTTTGATGAATTCGTATCTTTATCATTATCTCTTGTGGCAGTTTTTGATTTAACATCTCTTTTGTCTGATATAGTTATGGCTACTCCTGCTCTCTTTTGGACTATTTTTGCAGGGACTATCCTTTTCCATCCTTTCACTTTCAGCATATGAGTGTCCTTAAAGCTAAGGTTAAGTCTTTTGTAAAGAACATGTAGTTTGATCTTTAAAAAAAAAATCCATTCAACCACTATATGTCTTTTGATTGAAGAATGTAATCCATACATTTAAAGTAATTATTTACAGGTAAAGATTTACTATTGCCATTTTGTTGTTTTCTATTTTATAGCCCTTTTCTTCTTTTCTTCCTCTCTTGTTGCCTTCTTTTTGATTTGATAATTTTTTGTCGTGATTTGCTTTAATTTCTTTATCTTTATGTCTACCATCAATTTTTCCTTTGTGGTTACCACTAAGCTTACATAAGACATCTTCAAGTCATAGCATATGTTTTAAACTGATAACAATGTAACTTCCTCCACATACAAAAACTACACTTTAACTTGTCTTCTCATATTTTTTGTAGATGACTTCACAATTTTATCTTTTTTATTATGTATTCATTAATAAATTATTATAGCTATATTTCCAATACTTTTGTCTTTTAACTTTTATACTAGAGTTAAAAGTGAGTTGTGGAGCACTACTGGAACATAAGAATAGCTGAGTGTGATTGCATTCTGACCTTTACAGTGAGTTTAATTCTTTCATATATTTTCACGTTGTTAGTTTCTATCATTTCATTTCAACTTAAAGATTCTCTTTACCATTTCTTGTGAGGTAGTCCTAATGGTGATGAACTCCCTTGTCTTTTGTTTGTCTGGGAAATTCTGTCTCTCTTTTTCATTGTAAAAGTCAACTTGGCTAGTTATAGTATTCTTGGTCATTGCTGGTTTACTTTCAACACTTTGAATTTATTATTTGTCTCTCTTTTGCCCTATAAGGTTCCTGCTGAGAAACACCCTGATAGCCTTACAGACCTTCCCTTTCATGTCATGAGTAGATTTTTGTCTTGCTGCTCTCAAATTTCTCGCTATGTCTTTGACTTCAGAGAATTTGTTAATAACATGCTTTTGTGATGATCTCTTTATGTCTAAACTACTTGGGATTCTTTGGGCTTCATGGATCTGAACGTTCATTTCTCTCTCCAGATTTGGGAAGTTTTCTGTTATTGTTTATGCATAATAAGCTTTTGCCTTTTCTCTTTCTCTGCTTCTTCTGGAACTCCCATAATGAATATATTGGTTCACTTAATGATGTCTCATAATTCCTGTAGGCTTTCTTTACTCTTTTAAAAATTCTTTTGTTGTTGCTCCTCTTACCAGGTAATTTTAAATGCTCTGTCTTCAAGCTTGCTGATTCTTTCTCCTGCTTTAACAAGTCTGCTGTTGAACCTCTCTATGGAATTTTTCAGTTCAGTTAATGTTTTCTTCAGTTCCAGAATTTCTGTTTGGTTCTTTTTTTCATAGTTTCTGTCTCTTTGTTAAACTTCTTGTTTTATTCATGTATTGCTTTCCTGATATCAGTTAGTTTTGTACTTGTGTTCTCCTGTAGCTCACTCAGCTTCAAGATGATTATTTTCAATTCTTTGTCAGGCAGTTCATAGATCTCCGATTCTTTGAGGCCTGTTATGGGTGCTTTATTTGGTTATCTTGATGCTATCATGTTTCCTTGGTTATTTGTGAGCCTTGTTACCTTGCATTGGTAATGTAATCTGCATTTGAAGAAGTAGGCACTTCTTTCAGTCTTTATATACTGATGATGACAAAGAATGTCCTTCACCACTCAGTCCATCCAGAAATTCTGTGTCAGTGGCTGACAAAGTCTATGTTCAGGCTTACTTCTGGAGTTTTTGGGCAGGCTGGCTAGATAAGCATTTGGGTGGGCCTACTGCCTGGGTCCACAGGAGCTAACCTGATGCCTGGGTCTGCAGATGCAGGCCTGGAGCCTCGATTAACTGGGCAATCCTAGTGTCTGGGTCTGCATGACAGGCATGGATCCTGGGTCAATGAGTTTGGGCCTACATCTTGGGTCTGTGGGAATCAACCTGGCACAAGTGTTCACAGGCGCTTACGTGAAACCTAGGTCTGTGAAGGCCAAACTACTTGGTACTGGGTGCCACATCATTCATCCTGGAGCCTGGAGCCATGGGGGCCAGCCTGGAACCTAGGATTGCAAGTGCTGGCCTGGTTTTGGGGTGGGCCTGGAGTCTGGAGTCACATGGGCCAGGCTGGAGCTCAGGTCTCTATGAGCCTGCCTTAAGGGGTTCACTGGGATGGGCCAGTGTTGGGGTCTACAGCGAAACTTGGTACTGCTCACTTTACTCACCTGGAGGGTATATTTCTCTGCACTGGGTTGCATAGGCTTGGAGAAGACGATGTGGGTAATGTGAAATTTTCTTACCTATCTTCTTCAATTTGTTTCTGGGCTCCATTTAGGTGCTATAATCTCTCACCTGGATCTCTTAGTTCTTTTGAAGGTATTTTTGTCCATGGATGGTTGTATAAATTGATTTTCTGAGAGTGGACAAGTACTGGAAACTCCTATTCTGCCATATTGCTACCATTACTCTACCTGCACGATTAAGGCTTTTGAAATGTTACTTGGTTCTATTTTGATAGAGGAAATAAACTTGATGGCCAGTTCAATGTCTCCATGAAAAGCCAGGTACTTTGTGTACTATAAAACTGCAAGGGTTGGCATGCATAGTCTGCAGTCTAGAAATGGTTCTGAATGAACCCATATCTAGAAATCCTAGATAATCAGAAGCATTTAGGGAGGTGGGGAGGGGAGCTGTTGACAGTGACCATTAGGAGGAATTAACATTAACTAAGAACATGTTACATGAATTTCTTTGAGGAACAAGATGGAGGAAACAAGAACTGAAATCAACAATTTTGTTGTTAGTTCAAAGTGAAAATTCAGGAAAAAGGTTTGGGCTTTTTGGTTTTTGATTTTCGGCTTTTGTTTGTTCGTTTGTTTTTTGTCTATCTTCCCCTCTTCATGTACACATTTCAGTTCCTGCTCTTTCTGGAGCTGGGGAGAGCCTCTGTATATGGTCAATACAAATTTTTGTATTGGTAATTTTATGAACATAATTTGCAGCTGATAACAGAGTTGTCACTTGTTGCTTTTTTCCCCCCAAGGAATGGTTTCGTTGTGGTTTATAATCCCCAATGGTGCCAATAAAATTAAGAAGTCTATGACATGTGATATATGTTAACACATGTAAATATATTTTAATTTCGTATACAAAATCTATTTGATGTATTTTACCTTGGCAGCTGGTTATGAGTATGAATATGGTAACTCTTTGGTGATTGACAATATTATAGTTTGCTTCCTAAGAACTGATGGATATATTTTAATATAAAAAACTCTTCATATATTTTAACTTGATAGCTGGTTGGAATTGTAAAGGGAAAGTATATGGTGATTGACAATATTATAGTTTTCTTCCTAGGAACCAGAGATTAGTAAACTCACATGAATTTCTGAATGCTTCTATCTCTTCCCTTCATTTTTTCTATTAACCGTCTAGTTTGCAAATACAAGCCAATATCCTCATAGTGAACTATGTGGTTTACTAGCACCAATTTTATTCAGAGGAAGTCTGTTATGTAAAACCTGTCATTGTGCTGTAGCAGCTGACAGACAGTTACATTACGAAATAACTTACCACAACTTTTAATTTTCAAATTATCAATTGCTGCCACACATGGTTTTGTTAAAAAATCTGACAAGTATTTGTATTAAAGAAGGTAGTTTATAGTATATGAAATGTATCATGACTTACAAAATAGAACTTGTGCAAAACATAATTTGAATTGTTCTGAGACCTCATCAAGTTGTTCAAGCGACTTGTCCACCACCAACACTGAGCTGTTGACAATAACTGCAAACCCGCAGTTAAATAATTCAATTCTTCATGAATAGAAGAAGTGGAATATATATAAGGTTAGTGAGAGATCACGATGAGGAGGTGGGTCTTCAAATCCTTATGGATAAAAGATCATAAATTTCAGATCTATTTGATTAATATGTAGAGATAACAGTACATACGTCATAACAAAGATGACATATACCATTATCATTTGCACTCTGAAGACAGCATTTAACTACAAATGTTCAATGCCCTACAGGCATACCCACTAACTCCAACCTTTCCTTTTGGGTCCAAAGTATTAACTAAAAGATGATGAAGTAGAATATTTTATGGAGTACCTTACACATTCAAGTTTTATGGAGTGTTTCACAAGCAATTATAACTTCTTTATGCATCCTTTATTACTGTGACACTTCCGATTAAACAAAACAACTACTTGCAACCAATAGGAGGTTAACATTTTTACAAAGTGTTTGTTCCATCAGAATGTAAGGAGAAATATATCAAACCAAGAACTTTGGACCCTCATGTTTTTGTTATCTATTATCCTGTAGTTAGGATCAATAATGTACCTTAACTCGAACAAGAATAAGGCAGATAGACACATGTCATACATTTAGGCCTGAAGCACAATTTTAAAGTTATGTAAATCTCCTAGCATAAGTCCAAGATTAACTTGTAAATACTTCATAGAAAAGGCCTCAAGGGGTAAAAATTTGAACAAATATAGGTGATTCATTGGTTTTCTGCAAACTTTTAAGCATTTGTCTTGTAGTACTGACTCTTTCAGCCATCACAACAACCCAGTGATATTGACTCTGTTACACTCTCATTTAGCAGGTTAGGTAACAGGTACACAGAGTTTAAGTAACTTAGTCACATCACTAGGAAGTCATTTTGTTCTACTAGGAAATGAATTATCGCATCGTGTGTGATTCCTATGTCAATTTACATCTCATTTTATGAATTGCAATAGAGGAATATAATATAAATCTATTTATGAAATCTTCCAATTAAAATAACAGAGGCTTTGGTATTACAATAAAAGTAGCATGATTTGAGGTGGCCACCACCCTGCTCTAAGGCGTAGGTGCTGGAATTTTCGCACAGACAGAACAGGTCTTTTCTTCTTCAACCTCCTTGTTTAAGTATAAAATCCAGTGAGGGAGAGTATATAGCAGATCCTTGAATAAAGTTGTTCTGTTCAACATCATTCTTCAATGTTGATGAGAAAAGAAACACAAAAAAACTGATTCGTGGCCAGGGCCACTGTCTGTGTGGAGTTCGCACGTTCTCCCCATGTCTGTGTAGGCTTTTTCTGGGTACTTCGGTTTCCTCCCACATTCCAAAGATATGCACATCAGATTTACTCCATGTCGACATGGTCTCAGTGTGATTGAGTGTGGGTGTATGTGGGAATGTGCCCTAGGATGGGATGGCATCTGGTCCAGGGTTGGTACTTGCCTCACTCCCTTAGCTGCCAGGAAAGGCTCAGTCCACCTGTGACCCAGAATCAAAATAACTGGATAAATAATTATCTTATCTGTTTTTATTAACCTTTCTTAAATGTATGTAGAGCTCAATTTTATTTAAATATTTAATATCAGAAGTGTTTTTGGAACACTTGATTTAGAAGTTTGGTGAGGTTTTGTATCCAGAAATATACCACAGTAACTTAATTCTTACTGATATCAATTAGCCAGTGCTGAAATTGTTGCCTTACCTATTTTACTTTAAAGTTGCAGTTTCCAAGAACCTGGAGATGTTAAGTGAGGACTTACTGGATAATTGTGAAAACTGTCATCTGGTGGCAAATTTAACTTGTTTATGGGGATTGTCAGCATTCTTACAGAGTGATTGCCTTAGAAATGACCTCAAGAGAAGTAAAAATAATACTGCCTAACTTTCTGTCTTCTAATGTACCTTTTGTAAGGCTGGACACATAATGACTGCAAAAATATGTTGTAAAGAGTCTGTAACATTTGGAATCATGAGACCTATACTAGGCATGTGGCTTTAGGCAAATTGCCCAGCCTTATTAAATACTTCATTTAATAAATGGAAATAACACTAATCGCACCATTATTCTTTTTAAAGTTAGTGCAAGAATACAACAAAGAAAATACATGAAGGTTGGGTGCAGTGGCTCACACCTGTAATGCCAGCACTTTGGGAGGCCAAGGCGAGTGGATCACATGAGACCAGGAGTTCAAGACCAGCCTAGCCAACATGGTGAAACCATGTCTCTACTAAAAATACTAAAATTAGCTGGGCATGGTGGTGCACACCTGTAATCCCAGCCACTTAGGAGACTGAGACAGGAGGATCGCTTGAGTCTGGGAGGTGGAGTTTGCAGTGAGCCAAAATGGTGCCACTACACTCCAGCCTGAGTGACAGAGCAAGACTCTGTCTCAGAGAAAAAAAAACAAAAAGGAAAATAATATAATTAGTGAAGGCCTATATAGATACTGGTTAATTTCACCATTATCAGAATAATATTTTTTCAGATTAGTAAATACATTGTTATGGTTAATAAATCTATAATGATTGAATGGGATTTATTCCTGACAAGATCTACAATGATAGAATCCCCTAAATGACTTGATGAGGCTTACAGATGTAAAAACAGATTATTCACACGACTAGAGACCACCTATGGAAAGCACCCCAAGGAAAGTTTTCAAGGTACAAAAACAAAGCTGTTGATTACAACTGATCTCAGAATTTGACTCTGGTTTTACTAGTTGTTAAGGCAAAAGGGAGTGGCCATGTATTCGCTATTATTTGAGATTCAAAGAACTAAATATGTTTGCTTCTCTTACTTGATTCTTTTAAATGAAGGTGTCTTTCTCAGTCCCAAATTATCTGCATAAATGACCACTTTTCTGCAAAGGCAGATGAGCAGATGAGTGCTATTTATAGAAGAATCACACAGTAAGCAAAGGAGACATTGTATGATTAGCTCTTCAAATGGCTACAAAGACATGTAAGTAAAATAGTTAAAACATATACCTGAAGGATTATAAATCATTCTACTATAAAGACACGTGCACACATATGTTTATTGCAGCACTATTCACAATAGCAAAGACTTGGAACCAACCCAAATGCCCATCAATGATAGACTGGATAAAGAAAATGTAGCACATAAACCCCATGGAATACTATGCAGCCATAAAAAAGGATGAGTTAACGTCCTTTGCAGGGATGTGGATGAAGCTGGAAACCATCATTCTCAGCAAACTAATACAGGAACAGAAAACCAAACACTGCATGTTCTCATTCATAAGTGGGAGTTGAGCAATGAGAACACATGGACACAGGGAGGGGAACATCACACACGGGGGCCTGTCAGGGGGTGCGGGGCTTTGGGAGGGATAGCATTAGGAGAAGTACCTAATGTAGATGACGCATTGATGGGTGCAGCAAACCACCATGGCACGTGTATACCTATGCAGCAAACCTGCACGTTCTGCACAAGTATCCCAGAACTTGAAGTATAATAATAAAAATAAAAACGGCCAGGCGTGGTGGCTCACGCCTGTAATCCCAGCACTTCGGGAGGCCGAGGCAGGCAGATCACGAGGTCAGGAGATCGAGACCATCCTGGCTAACACGGTGAAACCCCCTCTCTACTAAAAATACAAAAAATTAGCCAGGCGTGGTGGAGGGCACCTGTAGTCTCAGCTACTCGGGAGGCTGAAGCAGGAGAATGGCTGAACCTGGGAGGTGGATCTTGCAGTGAGCGGACATCGCACCACTGCACTCCAGCCTGGGCAACAGAGCGAGACTCCATCTCAAAAAAATAAAAATATAAATAAATAAATGAACAAACAAACAAACATATTGCTAAATTACCCCAAAACATGAAGGACCAGAAAAATAACATATATATATATATACATATATATATATATATAAAATATCTATCTATCTATCTATCTATCTATCTATCTATCTATCTAATCTTTAGCTGGGAATGCCCAGAACAGCCAAAGAAAAGAAGTAAATGTCTAATGGGGTGTTGGTATCTATGAGTACCTTTAAAGCTTTGGAGTTTTGTTGCATTAATTTGCATAACTCTTTCTTATTTAACACCTAATTACATTGCCCTGAAAGCTTGTAAGGTTTCTCTCCACTCAATTATTAACCACTACTGAAGTGATATTTTTAAAATCTGGAAAGTTAAGGAGAACTAGGTAAAGCCTATCATTAGATGGGCTTCACCAAGAAGTCAAGAATTTTATTTCTTGGTCATTAGAAACTGATGTGAGATATTGATATAAGTAACTTTCAATATGGCCAAGAAAAACAAACAATATTCCCTGAATTAGTAAAATTAAACTCATTTTTGCAGAGTAGTAGGGTTTTTTTCCTTCTTGGGGTTTTTATTTTTTTTTCATATTAAGTCTTTGTGGTGGTGGTACTAATAGTGGTAGTAGTAATAGTAGTGCCAGACATGCTGATAATTGTGGTAGCAGTTTCTTGTTCATTTTGGTTGTAGCAACCATAATACTCATAGTAACATAACTTATTTTAATATTCTAGTAATAAAATAATTAAAAACCATATCTATGGCTTTTACATGTTAACAAATTCTTCTGTATTTCTACTTAGTTCTTTGGAAACAATTTGAAATTTCACATTTGACATTTGATAAATTGTAGATTTT
Source organism: Gorilla gorilla gorilla (assembly GCF_029281585.2). Taxonomy (NCBI): domain Eukaryota; kingdom Metazoa; phylum Chordata; class Mammalia; order Primates; family Hominidae; genus Gorilla; species Gorilla gorilla. The sequence continues at coordinate 29,122,888 of NC_073232.2, forward strand.
GGAAACATTTTCCTGATCAAAAGAAATAACAGTTAATGGTTTCTGTGATTTAAAAATTGGGTTATTGAGAGTGGGAGCAGTTTCTTGGCAAATCTATGTAGAAACATTGAGGGGAAAGTATATATATCTTATTTACTTAAATACTAACAGTAAGTTTGAAGTGTCTGAAATCATCAATGCTCTTACATTTTGCAACAGTGTATTTCTAAGGATTGCTGCTGTTTTTCTTACAAAGTTGTCTTGGAGAATGGATTTTGTATTTATTTAAAATTATCTTCCTTCCTTGAATAACTGCCCTCCATCCTCCAAGTTAAGCAGTTTCTTCTATTTGTACTTGGAGAATATAAAGAAGAAAAATAACCTACTTGGAGCTATTTTCTCTGAAATAACACTTTCAGAGTCTAATTCAAACATTTCTCTTAAGAGATGGTATCTATAGAATTTTTGTATTCATTCTAATGATAAATTATAAATGCATGCTGGAGAGGATAGGAGAAAAAATAGAGACCCTGGAAAACAGTTACTCTTCATATTTATAATGTTAAGGATGTAATATTGCACTTTGAATATTAGGAGTATGACTCTGAAAATCTAGAAGGAAATATAATAAAAGCAATGACCATATCACCATAGTATGTTTAATACACTTGAGCTATGTGAAATTACAAATGTACAAAATTCTACTTAAAACATCAGGTATTTATTTTGAAAGATAGTGCTTGGCAAATAAGAAACAAGGAGTCACATAAGAAACAAAAAGTCATGATGATAAAAGTACACATTGAAGATTTTTCCAGTTAAAAGTTTTTTTAGATGAATAGCTAGAGTTCAATTATGCTTTTGATGAAAAGTTAAAAGGTAGTCAAAGGAAAGAAGATATTGCCAAAAAGAGAGAAATTAATTTCTAAGTAAATAACTACAGGTTTAATTCTGCAATAACTTACCTAGACATCACAATTTTGAATTTGAAACAATGAAGACCGCAATCTGCCAATGAAATATTTATTCAGACCATAAAATGAGTGATCAAAGTTTAACATTTTTTGAGCTTTAAATATTATTATCTTATTAATTCCTGTGAAAGTAGAAAAATGATTTATATTAGTGTCGGGTATCTAATTAACTGATGACTGCCCAAACATTACAATTGCATTGTCACAAATAATTTGCCTTGCATTTTATTTGTGTGTGTGCATTTGCATATGTAATCTCGATTGTGTATTTCTTAGATTAATATTAAAATTAGTTAGCAATCCCTGAGCTGACTCTCCTTTCAGGCAGCTAAAGACCTTGAAAGCAAGAAGCCAGCACAGGATTAACAATTTGTCATGGATAATCCACAAAGTAAATAAACCTAGTGTGAATAATTGAAAGTGGGTTAGACATGTAACATAGGAGCTATTGAAAGTTAATTCAAAGCCAAAGTTCTCCATAATAAATGCCCTCTCGTTATCCAACTGCTAGAATAGACTGGCATTGATTAAATCTCTAAATAGAGAGGCATTTGTGCATTGTCAATGTTTTACCACCTTATCTGCAAACATATAGACTTTATCTTCTTGATAGTGTGCTGATAATATAGAGGCTTGAGCAAACCAACAATTTGAAAACGTCACCATGGGTGTTTAGCCCCCTTTCAACTTTCAAGAAAAAGAAAAGAATCAAAACATTTTCTGCGTTTTACCAGATGTCATTTCTAAAATTCCTATGCTGAGATGGTAGCTTACATAAATATCATGAAAATGAATTCACTAATTAAAAGAACTTGTGTGGTAAGCTATTGTTAAAATAACAAGGGATTAATAATAGCAAATTGAATATTTGAATTACTTATAATACTGTATTAGCATTTTTAGCCTAATAATCTCATCCAGATAATGGTCACTTTCCCCCGAATTAAAACTGTACATGTTATAGATTTCGGATTTGCAAGGTTCTGCCAAATTATACAAGAATTTGTTACTTAATCCAGACCAAGTATTGTTAATTAGATACTAAGATATTAAATATGTTCCTTTTTTTCCAGCTACCATGACATTTTATCTTCATAATATGACTGTAATTGAGTTGGAAGTATTTTAATCATAATTTTATATGGGCTTCTTTTTCTGAATATGTTTCCTATTTTTCTAATTCTAGGTTTCATATACACTGGAGAAGTTGTACATCGAATGCTAACAGCCACACAGTACATAGCACCTTTAATGGCAAATTTCGATCCCAGTGTATCCAGAAATTCAACTGTCAGATATTTTGATAATGGTATGTGTTGAGTAGCCTATTTTTTGCTGCATGTATATTTTTAAACCTCAAGCATCAGATTCATGTTAATGTTTTTGTAAACTGTTTATTTTTTGGTGTGTAAACTGCTTGATGCAAATGGTCTGAGAGGACAAATATTATACTGCTAAGATTTGTAAAGTACACAAATGGCATTCATTCATTCAACACATTTATTAACATCTACTATACACAGTAAAACTGAGTTGCTGTAGACAAGACCTCAGACAAAGCAAATGCATTTATTTGATGCTATTTCAATAAGTCAGTTTTCCAATTTTCCCATCAGAAAAAAATGGAAATAAGAATAATTTTGTTAGTTCTGATCTTCCAGTTGAGGCAAGTGGCATAATATATTGACATTAAATTTCCAAAACTTATGACTTGTATGTATCAATAAGATGAACACATATTTTAAAAAGTATAAAGTAGTTAGTTGTGGGTAGTTCAACTGAAGAAAATAAAATTTCTTGACTTTAGAAAATGAGTGAGAGCCTGTCAAGATTTATCGAATATACCAAGAGCAATGTATCCCTGCTATTACTTTTTGGGACATATAAAATAGAGAGAAAACTATAATATATCATTAAGTGGTGCCAAAATCCAAGCGAGAAATTCAAGGTCTTGGAGACATAAATGAATTTTCATCTCAACATCTTATTGAAAGCTGTAACTTTGGTAGAGAAAATAAGTTATAGGTAACAAAGAGTTTATATTGCAGTGATTAAATATAGAATTTTCTGTGTATTTATCATTCAAAAATGATATTTATTTGTTTAAAAGACAATTTTATGCCTGCAAATAATACAAGCATTTGGGGTGAACAGAGTTATTTCTACTCTTATCTTATTTCTGATGATCAAGGAAGAAATTTGCTCATGGTTGGAATAGACTTGATGGTAGCTGTAGCCTTGGAGAAATATGATCACTTTGCTAAGAGCCGTCTCCTGACCAGTGTGATGAAAGCCATTTTACAGGTCAAAATAGCACAACGAGGAAACTAAACATAGTTAGACATTCACCTTAGGAAATACATGTTGAACATTTTGAGTAACACCAAGGTATGATCCAATATTAGGTAACTCTAAGTGTTAGCTGCAATAATGATTCATCTCTGTTATTTTAAGAACTATTATATTCTCTTCTCTTCCATTTTTTAAAAACTCATGAGGTGCTAACACCCAAGGATATGCAAGTGGACTGTAAGTACAGTATTCTTGAGGCAAAACTGCAGCCAGAAACTTATCTGAAACTTATTCTATGATTACCATGCAAAATTGCCTTGGGAATCGATCCTACGGAAATAATAAATGATTTAGCGAACATTGACTATTTTCCAAACTCCGACATTCACTAGGTGATATTAGGGTCATTTACTCATGGGCACATGATTCTAATGACCAAGTTTTTATACTGTTGCTATCAAAATCATAAAGCATATTAAATAAGTCTCTCTTCATATATTCTCATATACCTTGTTCCTAGGTAGCTCTTAATATTTGAATTTTACTGGTATTTGAACTATTTTTAAAAATTGATGTATACTACTCCAACTGAACTCTTACGTTCTTTAAAAACAAGGACTGTGGCTATAAGAAATCATTTTATCTCCATTACCCTGCATAGGCACTTTATTATTTAGGCTGTAGGTCCTAAATAATTATTCAATGAATGAATAAAAATAATTACATATGTAAAGTGAGTTTTATGTCTGAGAATTGTAAAAGTATTAATACTGAAGAATGCATTTATTTTTTACCCACTGAAATATCTTCTGTGTAATGACTTACTCCATAGGAATCGAATATTGAGGAATATTGAGTTCGAACAATATGATAATGAAAACTTACGTTTTATTAAATGAATGAAACGCTTTTAAACACTGTAAGACTCTTCACGAAGCCCTTTTAATACCACAACAACTTGCTGAAATATTTTCAAGTTTGGTTAGAATCATTGACAGGATACTTAAAGATTGGAAACTCAACAATTTAGGAAAGCAAACTTCTCTGGAGAAGACAGCAGCAGATTAGAAAATTTAAATCAGCAAATGTTGAGAGAGCTACGCTATTACATAATATAAAACTTAGCATGTGCGAACAGTACACTTTTTTTTGTTTTTTTGTGTTTTGAGAGGGCGTCTCACTCTGTTGCCCAGGCTGGACTGCAGTGGCATGATCTCTGCTCACTACAAGCTCCGCTTCCCGGGTTCATGCCATTCTCCTGCCTCAACCTCCCGAGTAGCTGGGACTACAGGCGCCCGCCACCACGCCCGGCTAATTTTTTAATATCTTTTTTAGTAGAGATGGGGTTTCACCATGTTAGCCAGGATGGTCTGGATCTCCCGACCTCGTGATCCGCCTGCCTCGGCCTCCCAAAGTGCTGGGATTGCAGGCGTGAGCCACCGCACCCGGCCAACAGTGTGCTTTTTAACAACCTGCTACTAACAAAATATTAGGAATCCCTTCCTCAGAATTGGCATTAAAAACTTTAATTTATATAGCCCTCTTATTTTCATAAATAATCAAGGGTAACTATATTTTCTTGTATTTAATGCAGGAATCGCTTGAAGGCAAAAACTATACTCCCCATGTTATAGGAAAGGAAACAGGTTCATGCAGATTACTTGTGTCCAAGTTCACATGGAAAGTTTTATAGAGACAAGATGCAAGTCTAAGTCTTCTGCCCTCTGGTTCATTGTTTTCACTGCATCACCAGAGTGCGATAGAAACTAGAAAATAAGGAATAGACTAGAGCTTGAGGGTTGTAGACATGTGTGAAGGAAAAAGAAGTTAGGAGGCATTTCACAATCAGAAAATTCCTATACTTATAAAATCATGGGAGGTTTCCTGGCTATTGTCTTCTTTTGCTCTTTTTTTTGTTTTCTCTTCTTTTCTTTTCTCTTCCTTCTTTCTTTTCTTTTCTCCTCCTTCTTTCTTTTCTTTTCTCCTTCCTTCCTTCCTCCCTCCCTCCTTTCTTTCTTCCTTGCTTCCTTGCTTTGTTTTCCTCTTTCTCTTTCTTTCTTTCTTTCTTTCTTTCTTTCTTTCTTTCTTTCTTTCTTTCTTTCTTCCTTCCTTCCTTCCTTCCTTCCTTCCTTCCTTCCTTCCTTTCTTTCTTTTCTTTTCTTCTTCATTCCTTCCTTCCTTCCTTCCCTCCCTCCCTCCCTCAGGACAGTATAGACACGGAGATGCCCGTGGAAGGAAGAGACCTGGGTGGTCTTCACTCACAGCAGTGATAATGGCTAAAAGCACCAAGGTCAAGTTAAAACACTTTTTTTTTCTTTTTTACTTTTAAAGTTTTGCCTCAAAAGAAATACATTTCTATACTTCAACATCCTTTCACGACTTACAATCGGGTATTCAAAATATTTGAAATAATATGTCTATTTAAAATTGTCAACCAGCTCAAGAGATATTACTAATAGCACCAAATAGTTACTGAAAATTAATTCTTCCATGCAATTGTAATTTTTAAATATATCAGATATTTATTACTGGGAGATAAGATTTGCTCTTTTAGTTCTATGATTTTCATTTTCAGCACAACTTTTTTGGGCAACAGTTTTTCTAACCAAACAGAAAAATCTAATATTTAGAGTGAAGAAAAAGTCTTATCAGCTCATTTCTTTTCTTTTTTTTTTTTTTAAAAAAAAAGAGAGTACACAATGTCAGTTAAAACAAAAATTTGAATTCTCACTGGTGACGATTAAACTATGTTTCAGTTTTTATTTCATGCCCAATCGTTTATGGTAAACACTGACAGAGTGAGTCAGAATATAATATACAGCACTGAAGTTTCATCCCAGTGTGCTTCAAGGGGGCTTCAAAAATCTTAGCCCAGGGCCCTTGGAGCTTCTTACAGCTTCCTGCAAGAAACACAACAAAGACAGAAATACAAGCATTGTGAACTCAAGGAGAAAATTCCCATTAGTGTTAAAGGAACTCCTTCAATGTGGAAAAGTATAATTCTAAGTATGGAAAAGACATTTTCAGGTCTTTTGTATGTGGTCCTAACTTTTTAGATGTGTTTCTCTCTCAGCATTTGTCAAATGTATTTGAAGTTCATTCAGTCCACTTGGGCTGCATTTTGAAAGTGGCTTATGGAAATTTAAGCAGACAGTATCTATTAACATTAATAAAATTCCTAAGGCAAAATTCCCCCACACTGCATTGCTCAATTATTGACCTTAGTATGAGGTTCTGTTTTACTAAATATTTAGAGAATACTCAATACTTTAAAAAAAATCCCAAATGCTATTTCAATAACAGAATTTGATTAACCACATAAAATCGAAATAGTACAACTACCAGATTTGAAGGCCAGATGCAAAAACATTTTTGTGAAAACTCCCACCAGAATTGATTGGTATGTTTTTCTCATTGCATTTCTTCTTTTTTCAATGGGTGTATAGGCACAGCACTTGTGGTCCAGTGGGACCATGTACATCTCCAGGATAATTATAATCTGGGAAGCTTCACATTCCAGGCAACCCTGCTCATGGATGGAAGAATCATCTTCGGATACAAAGAAGTAAGTGATGCGTTGATAATTTCTTTCCCTTCCCCTTGTTCTTGACTGCTGCCTTTCCTCCAAGTGTCAAGAAAGGGACATTTTACAGCCATGATCCTCGAATCATTTTCTTGCCTCTTGGTTTCCTTTGCTTAATAAAAAATGTTTTGATTAGTTTTAATTTTCTGGGTGCATTGATTGTTAGCTCTTTTGTTTTGTATTCTGATATTGTTGGCATCAGGACTCATCAATTTCATAAAATTATTGAGTAATTATATTGACTCATTATCGAGTAATTAGAGTGAAATGTCTCTAAGAAAAAAATTCAATTTGGAGGGATTTCTCATCTAAATCTAAATGTTTATATTTACGTATTTTGTTTAGTTAGTTTTTTTTTTCACCTGGTTGATTTCTGTGTTATATTTTGGTTCTAATTTCAAAAGCATTTATAGACACGAAAACTTATGTGGCTCGAGGACCCAGTACTGAGAGAGTTCTAGGATGGCTGAGCTTTGGCTAATGTTTGTTGAAACCAGATAGGAAAGATTAATTAGAGACCTAAGCGACAGAAAAAACAAGGAAATTTAAACTTAGGTTTGTTTCATTTTAACAAACTGACAAAGTAAAGAATGAAAATGTACTAAATTGTAGCCTTAGATTTACAGAATATTTAGACTAGAATAACTGTATGTTTGATTTCCAACTCTTCTGACAAAGTAAGTAAGGCCTGTTGGACTAAGAATATAAAAATAAAGTTCCAGGAACTACAAATGTAATGTTTTAGTTAGTCTCTAATTATGAGAGAAACCTGGACAGTGAGAATTACTAAGGAGCATTATTAACCCATAGGTTAATGGGTATTTATAATATTACAGACTCGATATCTTATGTTCAACTGAGGGATTACTTTTTCCTTGAGAATTGAATCCTAGATTATAAAAGGGATGTTGAGGATAAAGAAAGAATGCACTTTGGTCAAATCTTCTGAAATCCATCTATTCCATAAAGTGCGGCATAATTTAATTACAATTAAATAGGCCAACTTTTAAAAATTCTGTAACCATGTCAGATATTTCTATTCCTTTAAAAACTTTTTTAATGAAATTTTTCATTTTCTTGGGGGCAATTGTGTAAACAGGATATAATTATAGACTATGTCTTACTCTATGTTTCTTTGTCCAAGTGTATGGTTTTTTTTTTTTTAATTTTTATTTCAGGTTGAGGAGTACATGTGTAGGTGTCTTATATAGGGAAACACATGTCCTGGAGGTTTTGTTGTACAGATTATTTTCTCACCCAGGTACTAAGCCTTGGACTCAATAGTTATTTTTCTTTCTTTTCTTTTTTTTTTTTTTTTGAGTTGGAGTTTCACTCTTGTTGCCCAGGCTGGAGTGCAATGGCCAGATCTTGCCTCACCACAACCTCTGCCTCCTGGGTACAAGCAATTCTCCTGCCTCAGCCTCCCAAGTAACTGGGATTACAGGCATGCACCACCATGCCCAGCTAATTTTTGTATTTTTAGTAGAGACGGGGTTTCTCCATGTTGATCAGGCTGGTCTTGAACGCCCTACCTCAGGTGATCCTCCTGCCTCGGCCTCCCAAAGTGCTGGGATTACAGGCGTGAGCCACTGCGCCCAGCCGATAGTTATTTTTTCTGATCTTCTCCCTCCTCCCACCTTCCACTCTCAAGTAGGCCCCAGTGTCTGTTGTTCCCTTCTTTGGCCCATGCATTCTCATCATTTAGCTCCCACTTATAAGTGAGAACATTTGGTGTTTGGTTTTTCATTCCTGCATTAGTTTGCTAAGGATAATGGCCTCCAGCTCCATCCAGGTCCCTACAGAAGACATTATCTCATTTCTTTTATGGCCTCATAGTATTCCATGTTGTATATGTACCTGATTTTCTTTATCCAGTCTATCATTGGTGGGCATTTAGGTTGATTCCATGTCCTTGCTATTATAAATAGTGTGTAATTAACATACATATGTATGTGTCTGTGTGGCAGAATGATTTACTTATTCTTTTAATTAATAGACTTTACTTTTTTAGAGTAGTTTTAGATTCACAGAAAATGATGCAGAAAATACACAGAGTTTGAACATACTCTTCTTGCCCTGCTGAACATCCTCCCCCATCATCAACATGCCCCACCAGAATGGTACCTTTGTTGCAGTAGATGAACCTACATTGACATTGACACATCAATGTCACTCAGAGTTCTTAGATTAGAGTTCCCTCTTGATGCTGTACTTTCTAAGGGTTTTAAGGATGTATAATGTCATGCATCCATCATTATGGTGTCCTACAGAATCTTCCCTGCCCTAAAAATTTTCTTTGCTCTACCCAGTTTTTTGTTTCAGTAGGTTTTGGGGAAATAGGTGGTGTTTGGTTACATGGATTTACATTCCTTTGGTTATATACCCAGTAATGGGATTGCTGGCCTGAATGTAGTTTTACTGGTGAGGTTGTGGAGAAAAGGGAATGCTTATACACTGCTGGTGGGAGTGTAAATTAGTTCAGCCATTGGGGAAAGCAGTGTGGCGATTCCTCAAAGAAATAACATCAGGGCTATGTTTTTATATCAGAGCCCACTATATTTTTATGTCACACTCCCTGGAAGCTGAGAGAATAGTTCTCAAAAGGACTTATTCATTTCTAGTTTTCATTGCAATCTAGTATATTGCTGTAACTGCACAGTGACGTTTTGCAATGTTCATTTTCAACGGTTTCAACCAACACTGGTCAAGTCTCTGTAAAGACGCAAGGTCAGTAAGTTTGGAGACTTAGGTCTCACCACCTGGAGGCTTTGTCAAAACAGAAATTTGTGTTCTTATTGTGGCTTCGCTTGCTAGTCTTTATTATTGAAATTGTCATCTTTCTTTACGCTGTTCTCAAAGGTGTCTCACATTGCAGAATTCTTCCTTTTCTCTGTTCTAGGTTGGTATTTTTAAAGGCCTTTTCTTTTCTTCATTTTAATCAATGAAAAAAGTTCCACTATGGTTTTCCTGTTTTGTTATGGGGAATTTCAAGATGACAGGCAAATTTAATGTTTTCTTGATATTCCCAGGCTCTTGTCCTGAAGAATGTCTTCCCTCTGCACTTGGAGTTCAAGGAAGTCATTTTTACTTTATTATTTACTTTACTTTATTATTTGCCTTTCTGTTCTTTCTTTGTTCTCGATACAAAGCAGTTTCTACTTTTCTAGTCTACCACTTTTTTCTTCCCAATAATTGTTATGTATTTTATTTTGCTAAGGCAAATTGTTATTTGTAAAATTTGTCATAAGCGAGTCCCCTTGCATTTGAGGTGAGGGCTAGAAGCTCCTGGCACTGCTGGAAAAATATTCCTAATCACATGATAGCATAAAATAGTAGTTTGCGTAATGTATTATCATTTACAAAGTACTTTCACATGCATTATAGCATTTAATTCCTCAATAGTTTCCTATAGCTTTAATACCTTAAGTATTTTACAATAGCGGTGGTACATAGAAGCTGTTCAATAAATGTTTATGACTTAATTATGGAAATAGATCATACATGATTATCTTCATTTTATAGGTGAGCAAGCTAAGTCAGAGAGGTTAAATGACATACTTGAGGTCACAGAGCTAGTTAAGAATAAATCCAGAATTTAATTTGATGATCCCAAGACATCTCAACCATTTTCTCTGCCTAAAGAGATTATGTAAAACAATTCACAAATCTATGTCTCATTTGTTTTTCCAATAAGCGTTTCTTAATATTGGCTGTTTAACAATCTTGCTTACTAGACTTGTCATATCACACAATTACAAGTATAGATAAGAGAGGTATTCCTACTTCATTTGCAGAACTAACCAAATTCTAAAAGCATATAATTACAAGGAGTAAAATTTTCTGTTCCTGTCCAAGCTAAACTTGCCAAATTATACATAGGGAAGTACGTGTAATTCTTTCTGTAATAAGTTTCTTCTAATAGGCTAACACCAGCTTTGTTTTGTTTCATTATGTTTTATGTGAATGAGAAGAAAAATTCTGATTTACACAAAACCCACCACCAATTTGGGACTTGTTTTAAAATTGTAAATTTTAATTACCATTAAATTTTACATTAAAATTAGTAATGGACTGAATAAATATAGTTAAGTAAATTTCATTTTCAATGCCCTCATTCAATTTATCTTAGTATTTAAATGTGCCAACCATGCTAAGCACGTACATGACCTCCAATCCTTTCATGCTGCTAATATTGTCATTTCTTCAATAGCATAATTTTTTTGCAGTGCACACTAAATAATGAATGATCAATAAATAAGAAAATACATTTAGAGTTATAACAATCTTGCTTATAGTGGGATTGAAATAGGGAAGTACAACTGCTGCTTAAAATAAGAATGAATACAGATTTGCTCATAATATTCAATGTTTCTTTACTAATACCCTGTTGTTTTCTAGAACCATATTGGAGAGAAGACTTGTGGAGGCATGGATTCCCTTAAATAATTAAGTTATTTTTCCTGAGGTTATAGCTCTGTGTTGTTCAACCAAAGATTTGAAATTCTGTTTTAAATTATGGGCCCTTACTGTTACACAGCTGCATATTTTAATTAACTTCAAAGATAGAGTTTGCTTAGAATTCAGCCAAAATACAATAAGAATAATATTTTTTTAAAGTTCTTTTTCTCAAATTACCAACTGTTCATTATAATGCATTTTTCAATTTGAGAGTATCCAGTTGTTTTTTAGACAGATTTAATTACCTGATGAAATTAACTATAACATCTATTTCCTTGACTATATTAATAACAATTATTTTAAACCTTATGACTAATAACTCCAGTATCTAAATGTCTAATAGGTCTGTCTCTTATCACCCGTTTTCTTTTTATTTCCTCTAGATTTTCATTCATTGGTCATATTTCTTTGCATGCTAGGTGATTTTTAAAATAAAATATTGGACATGGTTTACAAAGTACCAAAGTACTTTGAGGATGTAGATAATGTTTTCTTCCTACAAGACAGTTTATTTTTTTGGCAGTTAGTACAGAACAGATAACTTTAATACTGTACAGCTAAGCCCCTTCAAAGTTGAGCATCAGTTCTTATGAGACCAGAATATTTCTGGTAAGCCCTTACTCTTCTAGTGCTTCAGGGATCTCCACTAAAGATCTGAATTTTTACTATGGACCTTTTCCTTAGTGCCCCTGAATGCACGTATTTTTCTTCAGCTCCATGAGACAGCCCAAAGGCTGTGGAAAGGCAAATCATTCTTACCTGTGTTCACAAGTGTCTATGATATGATTGATATAATATGAAGTGCTAAGCTATGGAATGAAAATGACTAGCCAGGAAAGACAGTCAAGGATATCAAAATGAACCATTGAACCATTCAGTCATGTATTGAAAAGAAAGTGTATAGGGTAGTTACTTAAATTCTCTGGGCTAAGTCAGTGAGACTTTCTCACTCTCTAACACTTGCTTATACATTGGCAAATGCTTTGATGGGAAAAGTGTTGTTGGGTTTACGTCTGCATTTTCCTTTCTTTGGGATTTTGTCTTTTCAAGACCTTGCTCTTTGATAACTACCTGAAGTTTTCAATGGAAGCTTTCCATATTTTATTCACATTTCCTGCTTGATTTAAGTGGTAGAAATGATCTTAATCTTGTGTGCCATAACCAGAAGTGAAAGTCACATTCACATTTAACAATAACCTCCAAAGCTGATAAAATCTAGCATTTCTTGAGCTCTTCATATATGTCAAGCACCGACCTAAGCATTTAAAATAAATTATGTATACTTCTCACAAAAACCATGAGTAGCTACTTTTGTCATTTACAGAAAAGGAACCTGAAACACCCAGAGACCTTAAGTAACTTTTCCAAAGATATGGAACAAAGATTTATCCAAAGAAATACGACTCTAAAGCCCTAAGGCCTAGCTACTGTACCAGAATGCCCTCTTAAAAACTTTCTTTTCAATAAGTGACTGAATCAATTCATTCATTTTGATATCCCTGACAGTCTTCCTTGGCCAGTCATTATCATACCATAGCCTAACATATCATATCATAGCATATCAAGGCCATTTGGGAGCAAAGGTAAGGTTTGCCTATCCACAGCATTTATCTTATTAATCTATAATTTTTTTAAATGAAAGAACCTGTACATAGGCCAAAAAAAAACCGGATCCTTTCTTAAATACATGGAATTTGGAAATCAAACTCTTATTTTCCTATTCTATTAGTAATTAGCTATAACCCTAAATCTCAGCTTCTTCATATTAAGTTGCCATTAAATAGTGATGATTTTTGCTTGATTACAGTAGATATGGTTCTAAAATTTGTGGTCTATTGATAATGTAACAAGGAAACTAACAATTCTCAAAAAAACATTTTATTCCAATGGCCCGGTACGGTGGCTCACGCCTGTGATCCCAGCACTTTGGGAGGCCAAGGTGGGCTGATCACTTGAGATCAGGAGTTGGAGACCAGCCTGGCCAACATGGTGAAACCCTGTCTCTACTAAAAATACAAAAATTAGCTGGGCATGGTGGTGCATGCCTGTAATCCTAGCTACTGAGGAGGCTGAGGCAGGAGAATCTCTAGAACCCGGGAGGCAGAAGTTGCAGTGAGCAGAGATCATGCCACTGCCTTCCAGCCTGGGCGACAGAAGGAGACTCTGTCTCAAAAAAAAAAAAAAAAAAAAAATGTGTTTAAAAAATCCTGGAGATTTGAAATAAGGGTCTTTACAGGCCTTGATGCTGTCTATTCTAGGATACTCTTACTTTGTAGAAGTTGCAGTTTCTTTGACTTGTCTTATCTCTATTCTCTTGATATACTTGGCATTTGTAATCACTCTGGACACAAACTATAGATGGATGTGACTCTTTTTGTGTCAACTGCAAACTCGGGTTCTTTTTTTTCACTAGCTTATGTGAGGGATAAGGATAGTCACTAGGTTAGGAAACTGTAATTTAAATAAAAATGTCATATAATCCTGCTAGATGGCAACAGGAGAAAAATCACAGAAGAGGCAAGGCAGGCTTAGCCCAGGAGTCAGCCTGTTCTATCCATTTTCTTGGTTGAATACTTTACCATTTCCTTCAGCAGCAAATTTTAGAGGAGGTCAATATAGAGGAACTTTACTGTTTATTAAGTAAAATCACTTTTTAATCTATTCTACTTAAATATTTAAACCTAATGTTCCTTGGTGTCACGTTTGCTGCTTCTATGGAAGAATACATAGTTAATAAATCACCATTGCCAATTAGTTGTAAGTTTCAATGGTGCTCTTAATGCATTTTTTTTAAATTTCTTTGAAGATTATTTCTCTTATTTAAACTGTAATGACCCTTCACTCATGGTTAGCAGCCTGAAAGTATTGAAAGATGAACATTGGCTGAACTTGTAGAATTTATAGAAAAAAGGTAATTCAAGAAAGTCAGAGAAGGCCAAAAAGAACAGAACAGTGAGACCACCACCATTTACATATAAGGTAATTTCCTTCTATAACTATTGCTACATCTGTGAGAATACTTGATGTGTGAATATAGTGTATACAGCCAAAACATTTGATAAATGTGTGAGCAGAAAAGAATAATATATATGTACATATATATCTAATACAAGGATAAGAAAACCAGATTGAATAAAATGCTTATTAAAAGCTCTCAAGAAATAATTCTAAGGAAAATGTTGAGACAGATATTTTATATCATAGGACTTCCCTATATTTTAAACAAGTAAAATATTAAAATTTTATCTACACAGCTTCATTTGAGATCTAATTCATTTGCATTTGTAGAGATATTTTATTTTTTAGCTATCTCACATACAGAGTGCCTGACATTTTAATTTTTTGTTTACTTTTCCTAGTGTAAGAAAATAAGTTGAATTATTCTCCCTTGATAATGTTCTCATGGCAAATGCTGTGTGTAAAAATAAATAAATAAAGTAGCCAGGTAGAAAGATCAATGTCCCAGAGGAAATTATTTTATTTTATTTTATTTATTATTATTACTTTTTAAGACAGAGTCTCATTCTTTTGCCTCGGCTGGAGTGCAGTGGCGCGATCTCAGCTCGCTGCAACCTCTGCCTCCCGAGTTCAAATGACTATCCTGCCTCAGCCTCCCAAGGAGCTGGGATTACAGGTGCATGCCACCATGCCTAGCTAATTTTTTGTGTCTCCCCCAAACCCAGGGTGTAGACTTTCCTTAATCTCCTTTCTTTTCCCTTGATGTTTAAGTCCCAAGCCATGTTTAGATAAGTTTCCTTATCTAGCTATTGTCCCAGGTAAAATCCACACCAGAGTCTTGACTATCTTGAGTCCAATGGCACAAGCTTCTTCAAGTGGGCACCCTGAGTCACTGTCTTTTGTGTAAAGCTCAGACTCTTCGTGTTCCAATTCAATGTGAGCAGTCTTAACTCAGAGGGCACACTTATTACTCTGTGTATGTTTTTATGTTTTAAGTGTACACATATGTTTGTAAAACAGATATGTTGCCAACATCTAAATATTAAAATATTTCAAGTAAAAATATAGATGTGCGTTTTTTCCTTGAGGACTCGGAAAGCCCTGGAAGCCCTTGGCTTGCAAATATTGCCTGGAAAATTCACTCAAAGTGTGCACCCTCCAATTTCTCCCTCATGAGTTTCTTCTCTTACCCAAGGCACACAGTAGCTTGTGTAGAAAGGAAGTTTGAAACCTCTTTTTTAAAGTGGAGGTGGATTTTACTTATCATCTTCATGCTGTTAGTTGACTGCTTCCAGATTTTCTACAGATTATGATTGTGGAGATGGGGGCAGGAGGCATGTTAGGAATTGATCGTTTGATGATAGCTCACCTTGACTTTCACGCTGTTAGATGCATTGCTCAATACCTGGCAGATGAGAGTTCAGGAGCTGTACAATAAAAAAAGATTGAAATAATTGTGCAAATTGTTACTGATACCCTGGAAAGCAAATGGATTTTTACGTTGTCAAGTTTAACTGAAAGCCCTTCTATTCAAGTGTAGTTTACAGACAACTCACCATTAATATTTTGGACTTTATGTGTTTGTTTGTTTTGTAGAGACAGTTTCTTGCTCTGTCATCCAGGCTGGAGTGCAATGGCACTATCATAGCTCACTGCAGCCTCCAGCTCCTGGGCTCGATTCTCCTGCCTCAGCCTCCAAGGTAGCTTGTGCTACAGGTTGTTGTTTTGATAATAATAAAAGAGATCATGACTCTTAAAAATTAGATTCACTGCTGATAACACTGAAGCCAGATCAGATACTTAAGTAAAACGAAGGAGAAAGTTAAGGGTTACAGGCAGATAAGAATGGGTAAAACAGAAAGCTTTGAGTTTATTGTGGGATTTTGTTGTTGCTGTTGTTTTTAATATTAAGCTACTGAACACCATATTGCAGATTAGCAAGGAAACAAAAATGAGTTTGGAGTAATTCTTTTCCAGTTAAGGTTTGATAGGCATATGATTCACACCTTGGAACACATACTATACAATCAAACCCTTGCTGAGATACTGTGCTGCCTACTGGATAGATAGCTGGGCCTGTAATGGAAACAAATGAATGTTTTGGTGATGTTTTCAGGGCAGAACAAAGAGGAAAATAAAATTCCATTAACTATTACTTAAGCGGCATGCCGTTATCTCCGTGGTTTAGAGACAGATGAAAAAGGCTCATGGTTAAGGAATTGTTTGGGGTTCCTGTGTGCTGGAGAAAGATACCACAGAGTGGAGAAGAGAGGAGCTTCTGTCTTTGACTCTCCTTCCAAAGGCCAGTGTGCTCTGCTCTACTATTTTTACCCCTGACATCTTTTCCTGCCTTGATTTTTTGTAGCAATTGCAACCACTTTCTGCTTCTATGCTTACTTTGCTTTGCTTTAATATGTGTTATAGAAAAATGTATACCAAGTAATAAACCTATCTCTATCTTGTTATATAGAGCAAAAATTATACTGTTATTTAAAAGAAGTATTCATGAATGCTTTTGGGGTCAAAATGGAAGCATATTTTAACCAGTGTGAAAGCTCCTTTTATTTCTATCCTGTGGAGAGAATGTAATTGTAAAACCAATTCCTCAGAAATGTGCTATTCAATACAGATCATACAGAGGCCCAGTTAAAATTTAGCTTCGCTTTACTCTTAAGGCAACTATTATAGACACTTAAAAATAATAAAGCTACATTGTTTAAAAAAAAAAAAAAACTTCTGTAGTTTAGAGTTTTTATTATTTCAGTTTGGCTTCCTTACATCCCCAGGATCTCGTGATGACTCACGAGACATTTTGAGGATGAATATAAATTTGTAGAAAGGATAAGAAAATCGCTTCCTGTAATCAAAGTTTTTAAAGTTTTGGTGCTTTAACATGTTTTTGGTCCATATGTTCATTGACTTTGGCACTTCATATCCTTCTAAATACAGAGTCTTCTATAAAATACGTGATCATGGCAATAACATGTTCATTCTTGTGCTAATTTGCCCAATACTTCTAAATAGCCATACTTCTAAATAGCTTGTTTATACATACACATATGCACACACATAATGTCCTTGTTATTAGTCAAAAAGAAGTTCATTTTACAGCCTGGGTAACATAATGAGACTCTGTCTCTGCAAAAAAAAAAAAAAAAAAAAAAAAAAAATTAAAAAGAACTAGCAAGCTACTCGGGAGGCTAAGGCAGGAAGATCACTTGAGCCCTGGAGGTTGAGACTGCAGTGAACTCTGATTGCACCACTGCACTCCAGCCTGGGCAACAGAATGAGACTCTGTCTCAAATAAATAAGTAAATAAGAAAATAAATAAATAAATAAATAAATAAATATTTTTAAAAGTAGTTTATTTTAAATATACCTTTTAATAATATAGTCTCTAATTTTATGCTGACAGAGGACCCTGCAGACTGGTCTCACGATAGGGAAATATCAGGTGTGGAGAGGCAGACATGTTCCATAGGAAATTTTAGAGAAAGCCTGGAATTGTTCACCTTTTCCTCATTAATCTTTGATGACGTTAGGCATTTAATTCACTTGGCAAAATCAGTTTTTTCAAAATCTGGCATGTAATGGTTTCATAAAAGCCTTGGGTGGCTTCTAGGAAAATATAAGGAGTTGAAAGTTTCTTGTACATTTTCATTTTAATATTTAATCAGGACGAAAGAGTACAGTTTTAGAAATCCTGGGCTTTTACTCATGAGCTCTACAAAATTTTAATGGAGAACATTTGAAGCCACTGGTTTTGCCATAAAGTGGTCATCCCTCTCCAGCGCTTCCTCTCCTGGTCTCTGAATGTTTCAGGACTGGTCTTGAGAGCTGCATATGTTGTTCCCTGCATATCGAAAGGACACTTCTCATAGACCGTGAAGTGAGTGAGTCCTCTGGAGTTGTACAACCTATAACATTCCTGATGAAAACACCATTTCATTGCTCTTGCTACTGAAACCAAAAGGCTTTGTGGTATCCTTTACTGTGCTTTTGTCACTCGCTGTCTTTATTAAATCTATGGGGAGTCTCAATAGCAGTGCATACATAATTCTTCCAGAATCTGGCCTCTGTCACTTCCACCACTGTTACCACTTTGGGGTGGAGCATGGCACCTTCTCTTACCTGGAAAACTGTGATACCCTCCTAACTAGTTTCTCTGGCTCCCGTTGTCTTTCTACAGTCTTGATTTCCCAGCAGCCAGCGTGATATTTTCCCAAAATAAAGGAATGTCCTTTCCTCTGCTCAAAACCTCCCAAATCTTTCTGTATCTTTTGGACTAAAATCCAGTGTCACTGTCATGGCTTGCAAGGAATACACGCTCCCTATGATCTGCCCCTACCACCTCCCATCACCTTTGACACACTTGTTTACTACTTCTGCTCTAGCTGTAGAGACAACCTTTTAACTCCTAAAATTCAGTCAAGCCCCTTACATGTGCCGGTACATCTACCCACAGTTGTTTCCCAAATATCCACATGACAGATTTTCTTACTTCGTTCGAGTTTCTGCTGAAAAATCACCTTCTCAGAGAGAGCTTCTGCGACTCTCTTCTCTCCTAGAGACCCCTGTTCCTCTCTATCTTCTTACTCTGTTTTAGTTTTCTCCTTGGTACTAACCACCTTCTAGTATGCTATAGGTTTTTGTTTGCTATAGGTTTTATGTTCACTTGTTTTAATGCCTGTCCCTGTTCTCTAGAATGTAGGCTCTGTGAGAGAAGGGTCTTTGTTTTCCTCTCTGCTGTAATTCCAGTGCCTACAATGATACAGAAAATATATTCAATTAATATCTGATGAATGAATGAATAATGAATGGATTCTATCTTATCAAATGGACAGTGTGTATGCCTTTTGGGGAAAATAATTTATATCTAGTAGACATCATTCTTAGGAATCTATTTTCTACTGTCTAATCCCCAATTATATTAAGACTCATAGTAGAGTTATATGGTAGTGGTGGTTTGACAGATGCAGTAATCAGAAATCATTAACCCGTGAATATGTACATTTAAAAAACTGGCAACAAGTTAAAGCATAACTCTTGACTACAAATGATGATTTCTATCTAACTTCTACTCTCCTTACGTAAAGGTAGAGTATTTCACCCTTATCATTTTAGTTTGTATCGTTGTTAACAATTTACTTGTTGAAGCTTGGAAAAGTCAAAATCATTTGAAAAAAATTTAATTTGATAACTGAAAGAATCAAAGATCATTTATAGTGATCTTCCTAGAGGGTTGGTCAGTTATATATCAGATAATTTTCAGTGATAGAAAACTCAGTACACCATGAGGCTACCCATTTTGGTTTCGGGTAAATTTTTCTCCTGTTAAATGAATCTAAATCTAGGTAATTTATGTATATTGGGCTTAGTTTTTGAAATGCACAGACAAAAGAATAAACTAAAGAGACAAAAGAATGAAAAAAAAATGCTGCACAAAGTGAAACTTTTGTACTGGAACATTCCAATCTTTCAAGTTTAATTATACCTAGAATTAGATATTTATCTGAAATCTGGGCATGATGGTGTGCACCTGTAGTCCCAGCTACTAGGGAGGCTGAGGCAGGAGTATTGCTTAAGTCCAGGTGTTTGAGGCTGCAGTGAGCTATGATCATGCCACTGCACTCCAGCCTGGGCAACACAGTGAGACCCAATGTCTTAAAAATAGATATTTATCTGACTCCCAGAAAATTAGGATGAGCAATACTACCTCATTTTATGGAGAAACACCCATGTTCTATTCTATTGGCTATTTGACTTTTAACAGAGAAGGTATTGATTGATATTGCTGTGTAATAAACCACCCCAAAATGTAGTGGCTTAAAACAACTCCATTTCTTATTTCTCACAAGTTGCCTATAAATCAGCTTGCTGGTTCTACTGATATGGGCTGGACCCTGCTGATCTCAGCTGAGCTTCTGAATGTGTAAGCTGTTATCTGGTGGACTGGCTGGGAGCTGGCTAGGCAAGGATAACTTCTGGTGCAAAAAAATAAAAATTAAAAAAATAAATCCTTCATGTGTCTTGTATACATCTGCAGAAGACCAGTAGTGTACATTTTTTTGGCTGTAGCAAGGGTCCAAGAAAGGAAGTAGTAAGCAGTTTTTCGAGTCTCTCTCTCTTTTTTTTTTTTTTTTTTTTTTTTTTTGCTTCAAGTTTGCTGCTGTCCTCTTTTGCCATATTATTGAGCCTGGAATCCGAGTGGGAGAGGATGACAGAGGGTCTGGGCACAAGGAAGCCATTGATTGAGGCCATTACTGCAATCAACCCACCACCAATAAAAAGCACTGGAGGAGAGGGCTTGACATAGACACAAAACATAAAGGAAGGGGGTGAAAGGAAGGAAAGAGATTGAGGAAAAAAAATAAAAATAGAAGATGGCTGGGTAAGGGAAGAAGAGATAGGGAAGAGAGACAGAAAAGGTAGAATGCGGCTGGGTGCAGTGGCTCACACCTGTAATCCCAGCAATTTGGGAGGCCGAGGTGGGCGGATCACCTGAGGTCAGGAGTTCAAGACCATCCTGACCAACATGGGGAAACCTCCTCTGTACTAAAAATACAAAGTAGTGTCACATGCCTTTAATCCCAGCTACTCAGGAGGCTGAGGTAGGAGAATTGCTTGAACCCGGGAGGTGGTGAGACAAGATTGTGCCATTGCACTCCAGCCTGGACAACAAAAGTGAAACTCTGTCAGAAAAAGAAAGACAGAAAGAGAGAGAGAGAGAGAGAGAGAGAGGAAAGAAAGAAAGAAAGAAAGAAAGAAAGAAAGAAAGAAAGAAAGAAAGAAAGAAAGGGTAGAATGCATAATCTGGAGAGTGGAGAATGCATCTGCGAGGGCTGCAGGAACCAAGACATGTGACTTAAAAAACAAGCTCTGACATAAACATGTACGATACATAATGACATAATAGGATTTTCCATTTGATAGCAGTATAAGCTCAAGTACTGCTGTGGGTATGGGAAAAGAAGACAAGCAATAAATTACCACAGAATTATCTGGTAAAGCCTTTTTCAGCTTGCAGAGGAAAACTGAACTCATAGATGTTGGAGAAGGGGGTCAAGTGACAAATGACAGGAGCAGTGGCATTTATATGATGGCATTAATAGATGCTTGCTTCTATTAATAGATTCTGCTTAAAAATGAGATGATCATGTCTTATTAGGTTACAAAAATATAAGTGAATTGGAATTTTTCCCTATGTTTTTCCATCTTCTTGTATGTTTTAACTGTAAGTCTGTCTTAAATACAAATTACTTTCATATTAGAGTACTCAACATGGGGTATAAGACTGGGAAACAGTATAATGCTCAATAAGAAAGAGGATTTCACATATTTATCTGAATTTAGGTTAGTAAATCAGTAAATAAAGTATATCAGCCGGGTGCAGTAGCTCATGCCTGCAATCCCAGCACTTTTGGAGGCTGAGGTGGGTGGATCACTTGAGGCCAGGAGTTCCAGACCAGCCTGGCCAACATGGTGAAACCCCATCTCTACTAAAAATACAAAAAAAAAAAAAAATCCAGCTGGGTGTGGTGACACACGCCTGTAATCTCAGCTATTTGGGAGGCTGAGGCATGAGAATAGCTTCAACCCGGGAGGCGGAGGTTGCACTCCAGCCTGGGAGATGGAGTGAGACTGTCCCAAAAATAAAAAATAAAGTATATCAGACTGGGATATAAATTTTGATTTTGTTTTGCTTGTTTTGTGTGTTTCTGTTATCCAAATACCAGAAGACTAATTTATATTGGTTAAGAATTGAGCATACTGACACAAAATTTGCAAACACTTTAACGTTGTTTAAGAGAGACCTGAAATAGTACATTAAGGGAAAATGTCATCTTCTGTTTACTTGTTTCAAGGTAATTCCACAAATTCCAAAAGCAATGAACTTTTTTCTTAATTTGTCCATTTTAACAAAATAGCCCTTTCACAGTTTCATGATGTCTTGGTCAAAAATAAGTCAGAGAGTTTTTATTATAGATTGTATTGTATTATATTATATATTCTCTCCAACTCATTATATATTCTCTCCAACTTATTCCCCTTCTTATTGTTATGCTGTTTATTATGGCTTACACAGCAATATCTGATCTAACATGTTATTTAATGAATTGCCCACAGATCACCCAAAATCTGCTTATTCTGCCTAAAGACGTTTTTGGTGCATTTATTCTTTTCTTTTACTTTCCTGTTTCTTTGTTTATTGAAGATGGTTTCATTCCCATTTTTGTTTCTGTAAAACTGATAATAAAGAGAGTAATCGTATCTCCAATGGATCTTTTCTGAATCTGGAAACATGGACTCCAAGAGTTCATGTCATTTATAACTCTCATATCATTTTTCATATATTCTCAATGTATCATAATTTTTAACTGTAAATATTAGAAATGTCTATCGTATTCAGATCTTGGTTTCATTGAGATTCAAATACAAGAACTGTGACATTGAGATGACCCATAAGAACTTAGAAATCTTTCATAGTAGTTTCAACCAGAATGGTGAAATGATTGCCAAATTTAATTAGATATTAATCAACAATGATATTGTCAAATGTATATTTAACAGTGCATTTATTTGTTTTTCTCTAGATTTTATATCTATAAGACTGCTTATAAACAAAGATTTTCTAAAACTGTATAAAAACAAATATACAGTAAAGTTTTTTTCAGAAAACAAATAGTAAGAGGAGAATCTCTGTTTCCAAAATTATAGCCAACACTAAATGAATTCATGGTGTGCCTATATGTGTGATAAGTTTGCAGCATCTAACATCAATTATATTATCTGAGAATCTATTACTTTCAACATCAAGTAGCCTTCTTTAGAACCAGGAACTCTCTGTCTCTTCTATTCATTCAATAGCACTAAACTGATGTTATTTTTTGGTTTCGTATGTCTCTCTTTTCTAATACCTTTGACTCCCTTTCTAGTCTTTTATCTCCTTCCCATGGTTTTGTCCATGAAACAAGAGGATCCTACTACCTTTCCTCCCTGTATGAAATTCAGATCTAACATATAGTAACCTGCTTTGTTTTTTTCCAGATTCCTGTCTTGGTCACACAGATAAGTTCAACCAATCATCCAGTGAAAGTCGGACTGTCCGATGCATTTGTCGTTGTCCACAGGATCCAACAAATTCCCAGTACGTAGAAGAAGGGCAGTCACAATGAGTGAGCCTCTGTGGGGGTAAATTTAAAGGAGATTGGTCTATGGCAGCTGTACCTGAATTAAAAAAAAAATAGCTGGCCGGGTGCGGTGGCTCACGCCTGTAATCCCAGCACTTTGGGAGGCCGAGGCGGGCGGATCACGAGGTCAGGAGATCGAGACCATCCTGGCTAACACGGTGAAACCCCGTCTCTACTAAAAATACAAAAAATTAGCCGGGCGTGGTAGTGGGCGCCTGTAGTCCCAGCTACTCGGGAGGCTGAGGCAGGAGAATGGCGTGAACCCGGGAGGTGGAGCTTGCAGTGAGCCGAGATCGTGCCACTGCACTCCAGCCTGGGCGACAAAGCAAGACTCCGTCTCAAAAAAAAAAAAAAAAAAAAAAAAAAATAGCTAATCGATTAGCTGATTAATGCTTGTTAATTCTGTTGTTTGGTTTGTAACTCTGATTGGGCTATCTCTGTCACCCTTGACCTAACTCAGGTAAAGATAAATTAAATAGTGAAGCCAAGAATGTGTAATTTTGGACTCTTTTTCTTGGTTCTTTTTTCTTTCTTTTGATTTGGGGTCTTACTCTGTCACCCAGACTGGAGTGCAGTGGTGCACTCACAGCTCACTGCAACCTTGACCTCCCAGGCTCAAATGATCCTCCTACCTCAGTATCCTGAGTAGCTGGGACCACAAGCATGCGCTATCATGCTCATGCTTGGCTAATTTTTTTTATTATTTGAAGAAATGAGGTCTTGCTCTGTTGCCCAGGCTGGTCTTGAACTCCTGAGCTTAAGTGGTCTTCCTGCCTCAGCCTCCCAAAGTGCTAGGATTACAGGCGTGAGCCACCATGCCCAGCCAGATTCTTTGGGATAGTTAGCAGATACAGTTCTTTTATTAATGAGAATGACATAAAACAGTGACAGATTATTTGATTGATAGGCGTATGACTTTTCATATATGTTTGGCTTAAGTGTCTGAGCAAAACAGCAGCTTTGTGCTATCTTTTTTTTTCTTTCTTTCTTTTATTATTGTACTTTAAGTTTTAGGGTACATGTGCACAATGTGCAGGTTAGTTACATATGTATACATGTGCCACGCTGGTGCGCTGCACCCACTAACTCGTCATCTAGCATTAGGTATATCTCCCAATGCTATCCCTCCCCCCTCCCCCCACCCCACAATAGTCCCCAGAGTGTGATGTTCTCCTTCCTGTGTCCATGTGTTCTCATTGTTCAATCCCCACCTATGAGTGAGAATATGCGGTGTTTGGTTTTTTGTTCTTGCGATAGTTTACTGAGAATGATGATTTCCAATTTCATCCATGTCCCTGTGCTATCTTATATTTAATGTATTTGTGTAAAACTGATTGGGAGTCTAAAGGAAGATGAAAGAAAAGGTACAGATTTAGGTAAATAAAAATCTGGGGGCAGCTCTACCTACCACCAGAGAAGATAAGTATTTTCTTTAAATTATGTTTGCCCATCTAGTCTAGTTTACATTTTATAGAATAAAAAGGGACGTGTTGCTTTGGACAACTGTTCGTTATATTAGAAACCAAAATGCTAACTGCATTAGCCATTCTGACCCTATAAATAGGCATCTGTTGAAAGCTTCTGGTTTTTGAATCTCCTTCACTCCAAGAACAGTCCCGAGAGATGCTTTGGTGTCGTAGTACGCGAAGTTGGGGTGGGGGGTGTTTGTGTCCTATGTGTTCTTATTTAAAGAAAGGGGAGATAATAAAATATATCTCAAGATGAGATCGTTTTTTCTCTTTTGTTCGAAGTTCTTTTTCTTCTTTTATTTGGTTACAGTGGTAGATAATTTATCACATGCTCATGTTCTTGGGTTGTGACTTGCGGTGATTGTACTCAATTATGTCAACTCTCAACTGTAGGCAGCAACTGGAGTGGAAGCTTTACTTTTTAAAGCAATGGATTAGCAGAAATATTATAAGGGTTATCTTACAACCGTAAGATATCTTAGAACTGAATGGTTATGTTACAACTGAATGGCATTGATACATGGTGGTTCTGCTTGATGAAGAACATGGGGTTTCTCCTTGTTAGCTGAGAATTTGTGGGAGGCGATATTCAAGGGAATTGTTAAATCAAAGCAGGTTTTCCAGAAACTAAATCGTACTGTGAACAAAGCAAGGATACATGAGTATGTGTAGGCAACATAAAGGCATCCTGACAGAGCTCTTAAATAAGAGGCTGAGCCCTGGGACAGCTGAAGTTGGCTTGTGTTTGAGGATGGCCGTTCTCACATTCTTTCTTTCAGAGTTGTTAAATCAAGCATGGTTTGAGTCAATTATTGCACAAGTAAAAAGAAACACTAGTTTTAATTTATTAGTTGTTTTTTTAAATTGCTGAAAAAAATTATTTGCAGCTTACTCAGCAGGGCTTTTAGTCCATATTGTTGTTCTGATATATTATTGCTTAAAGAAAAAAACACCAACCAAAATACAAAAATTTTTTTTTACAAATGTAGTTTAATATGCAAGTATTATGTTGATATATTCCCAATGATAAAATTGTACTTAGATATCAGGGCCCTAAAGTGTAATTTTGCATCCTTTGTTATGCTGTAAAAGGATAACTGTTATGTGTTGGGGGAAAAATATTTTCAAATACAAATCTCATTTAATAAATTGGCAACATTTATATGAATTTTCAGACCAGATTATATCTAAAGTTTGGGACTCAGCAGTTATCTAAAAGAACTTAATTCAAACGTAGAGTTCAGAGAAAAATGTCCCTCACACAATTTGCATACTGGAAAAGCAGTCACATTTTCTGTTAACCTTACTGTTCCATCCTGAGAAAATTAGCCAAGAAGGAATGAAAGATTTGGGTCTTGAGTTCTGCCATTGTTGCTGTTAGATGCGACTATATTTATGCAAGAAAATTAGAATCAATATGTTCTACTTAAAAATCATTTTGGGAACACAAAATTTTATCTCCTTAAAAGTCTCTCCCACATTTATAAAGTATAACTGTGTCTGATACATGAGCTTCTGTATAACAAGAGATACATGGTTGCATTGTATTCTCAGCTAACAGAAAGTACATCTTTATGCCAGAGATTAGGATAACCCAAGATTAGCACAATGCAAGTTATACAAGTACAGTTCTTTTGTGAGAAATAAGTTGATTCTTACAGAGCTATGTTACATATTCAACAATCAGAATTTAGACCGATATTAAGTCCTTTTCAAAATTCATTTCCCTTATTTAGCAACACTCACTATTAGGAATTGTCTTTGTAGGGAATTTAAATACTTTGCCTCTGTTAACTTTTTTACCCCCACCAAGTGGATTTAGGGAACAACTGATTATTATTCTAAGTAGTGAGTAGTTTCATTTCTTCTGTATTCCAAGGTGTGTTACATAGAACCCTGTTCTCATAAGATCAGTTTTCTATTCTATTAATCATTTTAGTTACATAGGTTATATTACCTACACCTTTGGCTTCATGTAGCCATGGGAACATGGGAATGTGAGCTCAAGTCTGGAAAATAGTATTTCCCAGTAGATCACCATTACTATCTCATTCTTATCAGATTTGGTGAAGATTTGGTAAAGCATTCAAAATGCTGTAAAGCAATTTTAATTTATTTATTATTAAAATTTCTCCCTATTCATTCTTCCTCACATCAACAACAAAACACTTGTTTTTCAGTTTTTGAAGACCCCCAAATAGTAAATGATTTCAATGTAAATTTCAAGCATGATTAATTAAAGTAGCTTTATTTTCTTTCATAAAAGATCAGGTGATCTGATAGTTTCAATATCAAAGGGAATTCAGGCATTGTTACTAAATTGATAAATCCTTCTGAGTTTACAAGGGAAATACCTTTGCTCCCTCAAAAAGAGAGGGAAAAGTATGGTAAAACTAAGACTTATGTTAAAAAGGTGGAAATTAAAAGTAAAGCAAGTATAAGGAATATTGTCATTTGATTATTGGTCATGAAACATTAAACTTTTAATTGATTTCTGTAACTTTCTTTCTACATAAAATGAGCGTCTTAGTACCTAAAAATGCAATGTGTACACAGCATACATTACCTAGCAGAGAGTAAGTAGTACACTTGTACTTAAAGTTACTGTTTTTTCCATCATCGTTATCACTTTAAAAAACAGCGATACTAACTTAGATGTCACTGCCAAACCTGAGTGCCCTTCAGAGTGGAACCACAGGAGATTCCCACTAAGAAACACAGTGACAGTGTCTCTCTGGAACTTCAGTGCTTTCTGACTATGTTGATGTGTGTTGTTTTATGTCTCTTCATAAGACTTATGTCTGCCTGTCTGTCCATCTGTATGTCTCTAAATCACTGTTTTTCATAAAATATATTTGTAAAACTTTAGAAGCAGAAAGAACCATAGAGATCAGCTAATTCAATATCCACAGGTACAGCTATGAAAAACAGGTCTAAGTACAGGACTGACTTTGGTTGTTCATTTCAGAAATATGAATGTAAAAATATACTTATTATGATTAGAAGCATAGCACATTATAATTCTGAGTAATTTATAAATTAACAGGAAACCCAAGGAGGAAAATTTAAATTACTTAGAAATCTACTACAGAGAAATAGTAATAAATGTTTTCACGTATCTGTATCCAACTATTTATTTGTAATATACACATATATGAAGATACCCCACATTAAGAAAATTGGCATTATGCTGTAAATTATTCTGCCCCTTGTTTTCACCTTCATATATAAAACATATTTTTTACACTGTTAAATATCTGTCTAAAATGTGGTCATTAATAGTTATAAGAAATTTATCTGTTTCATAATTTATGTAACCTGTCACTAAAGAGGTTGGTTACATAGTTTGCATCGCATATTATCAGTAAAATGGTGCTAAACATCCTTGTTTCTAAATTTTTGCATGTATCTGATTCTCAAAAAGTGAATTTGTGGATGCTGAATGTTAATATTGTTTTGAATGTATTTTGACAAATTGCTTTCCATCAAGGCTGTACCAGTTTACTACCCATCGTTATATTAGAAATATCCCATTTCCCAAAGTGCTTTCTAATATTCATTTTTAACTCTGCAAATTTGTTAAGCATGAAATGGTATTTCATTGTTGCTCTAATTGTCTTTCGATTACCAGAAAGTTTTAACACCGTCATATATTCATGTGTTGTTTGTAATTTCCATAATTTCTTGGTAAATAGCTCTATTAAGTAATTCTTTCTCAGCCTCAGCTTATGTCCTTCCAAATCCTTACACAACATGCAGAGGTCTTCCTGGATGCACGCACGATTCTCGCTAGTGCCACTTGCACTAATTTGTTTCTCTCTCCTCCAATGTAACATTTTGAATTTCAATCATCATCTGTGGGGTGCTGACTTATCCCATCGGGCCTTACTGTTTCTCTACTTTCCAAGCTTAATGAGCTTAATCTTTCCAGCAAGAAACTCGGAAAATCCACTCATGCCATGTGGTTCTTTAATTTGGAACAGATAAGGCCATGCCACTTAAGTAAAGAGAAAGTTACGTTAACACTCACATGCAGGGCCTTGCACTAGAAACCAGTCTGGAAAGCAGCTGACCTCACTTAAAATGGTTCTACTCCAAGTTATGATGGTGTCTATATCTGAGTCCCTTAGAATATTCCTTTATTTTTCTCACTCACAGTACATTATTTGGTACTTTCTTAACATCAGGCCTCTTTGTATCAGTATCTACTGTTTTAAATTTATTGACATTGTTTGTGTTACAATGCACCTTTGCTTGGCTGGTTATTATTCATAACTCCATAAGAAACATTAAGCATTTTCACAAATAAAACTGACAACTAGCAGAGCAAATATATTTTAAAAATACTACAAAGAGGGTCTTTGAACTCTTTGAGGAACAATTATAGGTATATATTTTGCTGTATGTGGTCTCTTTATAAGATTACAGACTAGGCACCACTTTTTTTCTTTTTTTAGATGGAGTCTAACTCTGTCACCCAGGCTGGAGTGCAGTGGGACGATCTTGGCTCACTGCAGCCTCCACCTCCTGGGTTCAAGTGCTTCTCCTGCCTCAGTCCCCCAAGTAGCTGAGATTACAGGTGCATCCACCACGCCCAGCTAATTTTTGTATTTTTAGTAGAGACGGGGTTTCACTATGTTGGCCAGGATGATCTCGAACTCCTGACCTCAAGTGATCCTCCTGCTTCAGCCTCCCATAGTGTTAGGATTACTGGTGTGAGCCACCATGCCCGGCACAGGCAGTAATTTTTTAAAATTACTTTTAGACAGTGAATAAAATAACCTTAACAAACAAAAACACAGCTTTGCCCATGAAATATGCACACTATCTTAAGCTTAAATTTAAAATAATAATAATAGCATAGACCAGTATGCTATTCAGAGCTTCCTGTGCTGGTGGGAATGTTGTGAATCTGAATCGTATAGTGTGATTTCAGTAGCCACATGTGGCTACTATGAACTTGCAACATGACTAGTGAGCCTGAGCAATTGAATTTTTAATTGAATTTAATTCATTAACTTCATCTTAAATAGCCAGATGTGCCTAATGGCTATCATGTTGGATAGGGTAACAATAGACCATATCCACATATTTAAATAAAATATTAAATGCCAAGTATAATATTTATGTAAAAACATTATTCTTATTTCTTCTTTGCTTTTTAAAAGGCCCCAGAATATTAGATGTGATTAAATAATAAATTTTCAAATATAAGTGTATTTATTAAATAAGAAATTTTCAAACATAACCATTATAACTAATTTTTCCCATAGAAAACAATTTGCAGTTTTGATTTAGTGGTAGGACACATTCACTATAATTATGTAGCAGCTATAATGAAAATATGTGGTCAAAACTTATGAAAAATACACATAATCTTGGAAAAACTTGAACTTTTTTTTATTTTATAATATTTTCTAGAACCCAGTTCAAGCCCTTTCAGAGGAACTAGGCCTCGTTTATTTTCAAAGTTGTAGTCTTCTCATTCACTTAAAAGCAGATCAATCTGCAGATCTCCAGTAAATTATGTCATCTTACTTTTGCTCACCTCAAAATGGAAAACCCTTCAAAAGTATTCATTTTTCAGAAGATAAAATTGCTTCTCTTAACAGAACAATTTCATTAGGTGCTTACATTCTCAAGTATGCACTAGCTCACCAAAGGCTCAACAAAAGCAGAAATAAATAGAAATCATGATGTTTTCTCATAAAGTAACTACTCATAAAACACTTCCAAGAAAGAGAGCATTGTACAAAATGATATTTTATTAGTTTAATGCATCCATTTCTAATGTAAGTTAGTTGACTGACTCTGACTTAATTTTTAAAGACAAGTAAAAAAATCTAAAATTTTCTGGACATAGAAATCACTGATTAATTTTTACATATTTGAGAATTTTTCTAAAATTTTTATGAACAGGAAAGGCTTTCTTCATGGACTTGTGGTTAAATTCTTTCTTTTATTTAATTTTCTTGATTTATTAACATTTAATCCTATACAATACTTTTAGAGAAAGTAAATTTTTAACAATTTAGAACTGTGTCTAGCTGGGAGCAGTGGCTCGTGCCTGTAATCCCAGCATTTTGGGAGGCCAAGGTGGGAGGATCACTTGAGCCCGCCAGTTCCAGACCAGCCTGGAAGAAAGACACTGGAGACTGGGAAGGGTGGGAGCAGGGAGAGGGTTTGGGGATGAGAAATTACTTACTGGGTACAATGTACACTATTTGGGTGACAGAAACGCCAAAAACACAGACTTCACTACTACACAATATATCCATGTAACAAAATTGCACTGCTACCCCTTACATTTATACGAATTTAAAAGAAAGAAAAGGAAAAACATTTGCTTCAGTGGCTGCCTCTGAGGCCTTCATTTTGGGATATTGTTTTCTGAGACCCAACACACCTGATTCAATTTAATGAAGTCACAGTCTCCTTTGTGAAAAGGAAAAAAAAAAAAAAAGAGAGAGAGATGTAATGACTTGGCAAATATATATCATGTCTTCTTCCCATAAGTCTCAGGAGCAGGGAGGCATGTCCCCCTGCAAAAACACCAGGTTCAGGACAAGCAGCCCTCAGCAATGGAACCATGATATTGTCACAGGCCCGCAGCCCACCTGCCTCACCGGCCCACTGTGACACTGCGCGGACAATTTACTGTCCCTCTGCTGGTTCCTATTCTCTCTTTTTTCCTTAATTGTTTTTTCTTTTATTGATGCATAATACTTTACATATGGGGACATGTGAGTATTTGTTACCTGCATAGACTGTGTAATGATCGGGTCAGGGTATTTGGGGTGTCCATCCCCTTGAGTGTTTATCAGTTAATGTCTTGGGAACATTTCAAGTCCAGGGCAAAGTAATTATCAAAGGAAGGCAGGAAATGCAGCTGGTTTAAGCCATTAACAAAGTATATGTGAGAGAAAAAGAAATTTGAAGGTTGTTTTAGGTCCTATTTTTTATTTCCTTTATGCTTACTCAAGTAACTTAGGAACTCTGGCCATTTAAGTATTACCAGTGTCCTGAAACTTTGCAAGCAATGAGGGAATGTTGACAGGAAAATCTAAAAGGCTTAAATTAGCATTTCACGCTCAACTAAGGTTTATGTTTTATTGAATGCCTAATGACATTATTATTTCAGAGAATTAGAACTACAGAGAGAGATTTTAAAAATGATTCTGGCAAATGCATTTTTTATTTGTAGCTACTTTATTTAACAACTCCAACTAGCTAATTCTGCTAATGCATTGCACTTTTCTGTGGGAAGCTTGTAGCCACTATAATAGTGTCAATTGTATCTCAAGAGTCTCTCTTTTCCTGAGTCTTCATGCTGGAAATGAATCTTGTGGTTATACAATACAGGCTATTTCCATTAAAGAGTACTCAGTAAACGGTGCTTGTGCTGGACTCGATTTGAACCAGAAAAGAAATAAGATACAACCATATGGAGCCAATCATTAAGCACTGGCAACACATAAATAGGGAAATGTTAGTAAATCATTCATTTGACAATTCAGACAAAATATAATACTTACACAATATGAGTAAGCCAAGTTAGGAGATTTCTCATATAGTCTCTGTGTGAATGTTATGCTTTCAAGACAGAAAAATAAACTAGATCATGGCTAATCATGCCTCAAGGTACTCATTAGTCTGTGTTCACTTCAGCTAGAGTGGATATTGATCAAAGAAGATTCTTGGTGTTTCCATATGATCACGTTGTCCCTCCTGCTGATGCTGATCAGGCTTTCTAAAACATTCAGTATTTGCACTTTGCAACACATCGCCTTAAGCTTTCGATCACATTTTCTCTCTCTGTGTTAATCCGCTCAGATTTAATTTTTCTTAATTTTTAAAAGGCACTAATGGGTGAGTATTGATCTATTGAAGTTGAATCACCATCGCTAAGACTGAATGTTTAATTCAACTTTATTTTGGCTTATTCTTGAAGAAGACCCATGAGCGAAATATATTTTTGGAATCAAATGAAAGCTTCTAGTATTGGCAGGGGTAACCACAATTCTAATTACTTGTTTCTGACAGAGGTATCTCTGAAATACTACATAAATTACCATTTGGAAGTTGTTGTTAATTGGCAGCTCATCAAACAACAATAATTCTCATTAATTTGGGTTTTGTTAAATTCATCTCCTCTCAATAGTTAGAGGTTTCTGAGTAGGTAATAGAACTAGCCTAGCAAAAAATGGTCACACTTTCTCTTTACTCCATATGCACGATCAATAATTCTCAGAAGCTTCTCAATCATTGTTAGTAGTTGAGAATTTCAAAGTGTAACATGAAATAAAAGGAATACTAGTATTTTAAGCACCAAGTAATATGACAGGTACTGTGCAAAGACTCAAGAACCCGCATCCTAGTGATCTTATGGAAAGGCCACATTATTTATTTATTTATAAGAACTTGTTTAGAAAAATCCATGGGAAAGCAATACATAGGAATGAATACTATTTAGACACAGACAGAAGATAAGCCATCTTTTTATTTGTCTTAAAAACTAAAAAAAAAAAGATGTGATTTATATACTTCGTGAAACCTTGCTACGTACCATGAAACCAGCATTTCCTCTGATTTTTATGAAGTTTACTTTTTGAAAAATGTGTATGCATCTTTCAGTTATACCAAAATTTCACTGGATTAGAGTTTTTAAACAGTGTTTTCCAATCTTATACCCCTGAGATATTTTCAGCCTGTGACCCAGAGCCACTCCTAGCCCCAAAAGGGTTTGCTTCGACCCTTTCTCCACCCCTTCTGCAGTACAATGTCATGGTGAGTAATTAGAAGTGGATAAAAAGACACAGGAAGGGGAACATCACACACTGGGGCCTGTTGTGGGGTGGGGGAAGCGGGGAGGGAAAGCATTAGGAGATATACCTAATGTAAATGACGAGTTAATGGGTGCAGCACACCAACATGGCACATGTATACATATGTAACAAACCTGCACGTTGTGCACATGTACCCTAGAACTTAAAGTATAATTTAAAAAAAAAGATATGAGTAGAGGGAAGGAGAGATACTTATAGGTTATTAGTAAACATTTGACAGCCTCTGCAAGTTCTCGGATGAGTAGGTATCTTCCTCTTCTGAACACTTCTACTAAAAGGTAACTCACTATCATCTGGGCCACCACACTCCCTGCTCTATATTTTAGAGGAGGTCATCGTTGGGTCTAATGATTTCAATATAAATTTAACTTTCTCTAAGTGAAGAATGGGAAAAAATTACTAGAAGTTTGATTCCAGGATTGTAGTGTGATTTCAGTGAGTTTGGATCTATAGAGATTATATTATTAAATGCAGCATATAACTTATATGATCTAAGGTTGTCATATTAAAGTTAGGCAAAAATTGTATCTAATATGTATTGAGCATTTACAATGTGAAAGGGACTGTCTAGCAATATTCCTATATTATCTCATTTTAATCCTCAAAGCTATGCAGTAATATAGGTGCTATTATCCCTGTTTTATAGATAAGGAAACTGAGGCACAGAAAAGCTAGCAAAGGAGCCTGAGGTAACACAGATTCCTCACAGCAAAACTGTGGTTTGAGCCCAGACAGAGTGTTCCAGAGCACATATTATTAACCACTATGACATTACTTCCCCAAATTGGATACTGTGATATTTTAAAAGTAACTTATGGACAGGCTCAGTGGCTCACACCTGTAATCTCAACACTTTGGGAGACCAAAGTAGGAGGATTGCTTGAGCCCAGGAGCTCAAGATCAGCCTGGGCAACATAGCAAGACCTTGTTTCTACCAAAAAAGTTTTAACAAATTAACTAGGCGTGGGGGTGCATGCCTGTAATCCCATCACTTTGGGAGGCCAAAGCAGGGGGATCACTTGAGTCCAGGAGTTGAAGACCAGCCTGGGCAACATAACCAGACCCCATTTTTACAAAAAATAAGGACAAAATTAAGTGGGTATGGTGGCAAATGCCTGTAGTCCTAGCTACTTGGGAGACTAAGGTGGGAGGATCGCTTGAGCCCAGGAGGTCCAGGCTGCATTGAGCCGTGATTGCACCACTGACTGGGCAACAGTGGGAGACCCTGTCTCAAAAATAAAAATAAAAATAGTTTATAGCCCCACTAATTACTGATAGATGTGATGTTATTCCGGAAATGCATTCTTATCACTACAGGCATTTCAAGAGAGGAATAAAATGCTGACAACATTCTTTTTCCACTTACATTGACCAAACCCAGGCGAGCACATTAGTATAAGGCTTAAAAGGGGATTTTAAGTATATTTAAATGTTTTGTTGTGGTTTGATGTTAAAATATGTTTGCTTATATTTTAAATGATTAAAGTTCTTGTCAAAGTCTCCATCTATCTTCTTCCTCAGGGACATTGATGGATTTGCTAATGATTTTTAAACTACATCGTGCAATATAAATGCTAATTAACCTTCCTTAGATATGATACTGTATATTTAATACATAGCAATCCTTATTTTTAAAGTGATTTAAGTTCCTTTTTTCCCTCCAGCTTTATGGAGATATAATTGACAAATAAAAAATAATATGTATTTAAGATATACAGGGTGATGATTTGATATATTTATACATGCTGAAATGTCCCCCACAATCAAGCTAATTAACACATTCATCATCTCACATAGTTATTATGTGTGTGTGTGTGTGTATGTGTGTGTGTGTCTGTCGTGAGAACACTTAAAAATCTATTCTTTTATTGAATTTCAAGCACAATGCAATATTATTAACTATGATCACCAGGAAATATAAGAATGATTTAACTTCTGTTTTACTTTTATTGAAGAAGTTTATTCTAAACTTTTAAAGCAATGACATTGTTATTCTCCATTAACTTTATTTAGAGTGTGAAACATTTCTAATTACCCATTTCTAAACACTTTAGCTTTAGTATGGAAGAAATGGTATCATCTTACCTTCTTGATTTCATGAGTCAAAATCTTTGAAAATATGTAAATTTATCCAAAAAAATCTTTAGTATAGTCTGAGTGCCAATGAGTCGAAGCCTTAATAGGTAAGTGAGATATCTGAGACCCTAATCAACACTTTCAACTTCGCTGATAAAAAGACTTCTGGTTACTTGACATGTGATTTTTACATATTTTGTAATCAGTCTTCTCACAGGATGAGGCTTAATTTTAAAACCACATTGGGCTGTATGTATATAATTCTATATCCATTATTAAAATGCTGTTGTTTTGTAAGTGGGGAGATGTTAAAAATTGATTTTTTTCCTTTTTTTTTCTAGATGTTCGAAGAAGAACAATTTATGAATACCACCGAGTAGAGCTACAAATGTCAAAAATTACCAACATTTCGGCTGTGGAGATGACCCCATTACCCAGTAAGTGAATATGTAAACCTAGGTGGAAAACATGATTTCCAAATTTGATGATCTGATCTGTTCAATAGTTATAATAATCGTATTAAATAATTACCATTATAACTGTGTTTGGCATGCATGGGCATTTTGCTCCTGAGGATTAGGGGACAGTGATTTTTATTTTGGTTGAGTAATCTCTTTCCCCCCAAGTTGCCTGTTAGTCTTGGTGAATCTGTTCTTTCCTCTTTCCTAGCATGTCTCCAGTTTAACAGATGTGGCCCCTGTGTATCTTCTCAGATTGGCTTCAACTGCAGTTGGTGTAGTAAACTTCAAAGGTAAAAATTTAATAATAAGAAGAATAATAAAATTTAAAAAGATATTTTAAAAGATTAGAAATTTAAAAAAAAATAACTTATGGACAGGCGCAGTGGCTCACACTTGTAATCCCAGCACTTTGAGAGAAAGTAGGAGCAATGCTTGAACCCAGGATTTCAAGATCAGCCTGGGCAACATAGCAAGACACTGTTTCTACCAAAAAAGTTTTAACAAATTAACTGGGCATGGGGGGTGCATGCCTGTATTCTCAGCACTTTGGGAGGCCAAAGCAGGAGGATCACTTGAGTCCAGGAGTTGAAGACCAGCCTGGGCAACATAGCCAGACCCCATTTTTACAAAAAATAAGAAAAAAAAGTCCCACTGAATTTGAAGTGGATGTCAAAAGTGTAGCATATTTATGCATTAGCAATATTGTATGTATAAAATATATAGATATCGTGATCAAAATGCAAAACAAAACTCATAAGTGGGTATTTTACTATTTTCCTTTGTTTGAGAGCTCAAAATTACTAACAGCCTTTATAGTCAGTAAGGCCATTATCTGACATATATTTATAATTCTCTGTGGGACTTAAAATACAGGATGATTATAGAGCAGTTGATGAGCCTATAAAGCAAAGATTTTGGTTCATATTCTACAGAAAGCATGTTATGAGGTATATTTTCATAGCAAGGGTGGTTTATAATAATCACATGAACATTCTTAGTAAATTTGTATGCAATATCTCAAAGGTTATTAGTCAAGATTGGAGATATAATCTAATACAAAAATAGAACATGTGGTTTTGATGTCATGTTGTAATTAGCTAATCCTGAAACTTAAGCTGCATAATTTACTGGTGTCAAAGAGGTTTACTGATTTTGACAAGTGGCAAAGATGGTTTTTCAGTTGCTAGAGCTTTTCAGAGACTGAATAATCATTTGTTGGAAATACAGGATGAAGACTTGTAAATTTGTTTTGTTATTTACTCAACCATTTTGTGCCTCAGTTATGTTCCGGGTACTGGGAACACAGCAGTATACAATATTGACATGGTCCCTGCCCCCCATGAAGTTTACAGTCTGCCTGAGAATAAGTCCCTTTCTCACCTTCAGAGTCTATGAAAAATGTTTCTTTCCCCAGGAGGGAAACAGAATATTCATGCTGTTAATCCGTGTATGTTACACCCGAGCTTTCGGTTGTATGAGCAGTCTGTCTTATCATCTTCTTGCTATAGCATTTGCTGTAACGATAAAGACATGCTCCAGGAATACTTTAAAACTTATTGAAGAATGCAAAAATAAAATGCCGATATTTTGATCACAAGCTTTGGGAAGCATTTTTAACTCACTAACCTTAGAGCAACTACTGCAGTATTATGGCTAGAACAATGTTATTTATGATAACGTCTGTTTTGTTTTCAATTTAACAAGGCGTTCTAGTAATTTCCTTTGTGAAATGAATTCCAAATAATAAAAAAAGCAAGCAGGCAGTTTGCAATTTTAAAAGGAGATTTTTTAAGTTAGTTATATATCCAAAGTAGGAGGAACTGCTATAAAAGCAACGGTTTCTGGTTATTTATATTGATATTTTACTAAGTTTTCCATAAAGATTATATGCATATCAGAAGTTATTCAAACTCTGTTTAGATAACGACATAAGGGAATTTAAAGAGACGGCATTTTAATATGTATATTTAAGGAATTCTGAGCTCAGAAATGGAAAATGTCCAAAGGAATTAAATAGGAGGCACTGGTTTGAGCTGCATACCTACTTCAGATCCATTTCAGTGATCACCTCGTCCAAGTCTGCATGAGGTGCCTATCAGCTATGTTTGTTTGCATCCTGGGCAAGCCGCCATCATTAGCATTTTGTGTAGGGCTTGCTGACGCTTGTTCATTTGTCGTCTTCTTTGCTAGGCTCTAAGTTTATTAAAGGCAGAGACCATATCCAGTTTGCCCTTATATCTCCAGAGCCTGAGAACATACCTGGGACTGCAGAAAAAAATGGATGAACAAATGAATAATGATTAGCTTCCAAACGAAGGAATCATGCTAAAATTTGTCTAGCACAAAGGGTTTCCCAAGATGAGGGACTTTCAATGCTAAAACCAGGAAAGTCCAGAAAAAAAACAAGGACCATTTGACCCCC
This sequence comes from Gorilla gorilla gorilla, assembly GCF_029281585.2. Taxonomy (NCBI): domain Eukaryota; kingdom Metazoa; phylum Chordata; class Mammalia; order Primates; family Hominidae; genus Gorilla; species Gorilla gorilla. Next base: position 29,161,597 of record NC_073232.2, read on the forward strand.
CTAACCAGAAGACAATTAGAAGAATTTTTGACTTAAATTATGTTATGGTAAATGAAGGTTTTGAAGGTTCATCTAGAAACCTGCTTACCACTGACCATTTCATTTTTTAATATAATTTTTGATGAAATATATGTTTAAACTTCCAAACAAGCAATTTTGACATTCGAAACATATCTGCAAGTTGGAATCTGCTTTTACTGTTAATACTTTCAGTTTATTGAGAGATGTCTCTGCCAGACATTAAGCCAAGGAATTTTCAAATATCACACTTAACATTTTCACAGTGGAGGAAACTGAAATTTTTAGGAGCTAAGCTACGTGTGCAGGGTCTCATAGCTCATAAGTGATAAGTTTGGAATCAAACCTCCGTCTTTGTGACACCCAGCTTTTGGTCTTGTGTTTTCAATACCTGTTCTGTGTCACACCTGCCAGGTTGCAGGTGCATTAAGCAAGATAATTTTCATTGCTTTCTGAAAAATTGTAGACATATTACTGAAAAATAAATCTTTCCTAGTTGATACCACAAGAAAGTATCATCGTTTTGAAACTGGCATAAGAAGAATATAGAGGAAAATCGAGCAAAGTCTAAGACTTTTGCATATTATTGAAAGCATAGTTTCTTTAAGATTACTGGGGAAAAGAGAGTTGGTGAGGCATATGAATGAGAAAGAAATTCATCAAAGAACACTACTAAAAAAAACTACAAGTTTTCTGAATGTTATCTTTTGGTGTTTTATTGAATACCGAACACTTATTTAAAATCTTGGATTTATTTTTAATTCTTCAGCAACCCAGTTATATACATATCAAAACCTGTTTAATTAATCGGTTTAACTATGCCTCATTGCACTTTTGTTCAGCTTAATTTCCCCACTGCATTTTATTAATTTCTCCTTAGACCTGTAATCTTTGAAACTTTGCTTTGCTGCCCAGAAGCATTTCCCCAGACTTTAGAGCTTTTATGAACAAATTCAACAAAACAGGAGAAGTCTTATCCTAAGCAGCACAAAAATTGCCCCTCTGATTTTTTTCTTCCATAGCTCTTACTTTCTTCTTTGTGCTTACTTATCCCTGAATGATAATCGGTTGGTGGTAATTTCTGAACTCTCAAGTAGGGCTTGCTCTAAAAAGATAAGATACTTTTAATTGGTTTGTTTATTTCATTTAATTTCCATTTTTCAAGGAGCAAAAACTAAGGCAAAATGTTTGCATTGGCTTTCCCAAGCTCTGACAGAATTTGAGTTAGAGGAACATAAGGAGATCCATGATCTCAAGTGCTTACTTAAATTACTTGGTCCATTTCTTTGAACTAAGAGTGCTTATGTTTCCTCATTGCAGACTGGAAATACCTAATCAATCACTTTCAACTGTACCTTATAGCTTCACTCATTCCACAAAAATCTGTGAGTGTCTCTGTTCAAGTCACTTACCAAGATTGTGCATTCAGTAGTGAAAAAAGACAGACAAAATCACTTCCCAAGGAGAGCTTTCATTTTGGTATACGGAGACAGAGTTTAAGCAAATAGATATATAGAAAACAGAGTTAATAGTGATGAGTGTTATGGTAAGAGAAATAAACAGGAAAATGTAAGGGGGTAATATAGCAAAATTGGTAACAATAGCAGGAGTTTACTTTTTGATATCGTCTTTAAGTAACCTTGCTCTTTTGAAGAGAGCATGGTTTGATTAGTTTTTAAATGAAAATATGTTCTTTGCACTTAAAGTATTCATTCACTCATTTATTTACTTAATGTATAGAATGCATAACACATGTCAGGCATTGATCTAAACACTGAGGTAGTTAGAGCAATAATCAAGTATTAATCAAAACCATAGCTCTCATGGAGTTTGGAGTTTAGCTTAGTAAGCCAGAAAATTAATGAATTAATAATTAGGCAAACAAAGTCAGATAGTGATGGATTGTCTGCTGGATTTGAAAGAGCCAGTAGTTGTTCTTGACTCGGTGGCCAGGAAAGGCTTTTTGGAGGGGGTAATAAATAAACAAAGATCTGAATGATGGGTAGGCAGCTACAGCGAAGTGAAAGCAAAGAGCCTTGCAATGCCATTTGAATGGCCCACGCAGTGGCCCTATGGTGGGTTCAAGCTTGACCTGATGAGGAAAGGAAATAAGCCTAGTGCATTGGGAGAATTCCGAGCTGGTTTGGAGTGAGAGTGACATCAGATAAGCTCAGAAAGCTACTCAAGTGCTGGGACACAGATGACTCTGTAAGCTAGGGAGAGTTTTATCCTCAGAATAATGGAAAGCATTTAGACTTTATAACTTATGCAAAGAAGGGATGTGACTTTACCATATTAAAAAAATGGAACTTTGGCTGCTTCATGGAGAACAGAGTTTTTGTTGGTTTGTTTATTTGTTTGTTTGGGGAGTGGTTTAGAATGAAAAGGAAGAGGCTGGTAGTGAGCTTGTGCAATAGTGCACAGGAGGTATGATAGTAACTTGGACGAGGATGATGATTCTGAGGATCGGGAGAGATGAATGAATGCAAGGTGTTTGGGAAGGAAACTGATTGTGTGTGTGTGTGTGTGTGTTAATGAAGTTTATTGAAGTATAATTTACATATAATAAAATATGCACATTTTAAATGTATGAGGCAGCTTTAAAAAGTGTAAATTCCCATGTAACCATCACCGCATCAAAATACAGATTTCCTTCATGTTCCTTTACAGCGAATTCCTCCTCACCTGGTACCACCACCTTATGTAGCAACCATTGATCTTCTTCCTATCATCATACATTTATTCTGCCCAATCTACACCTATATATAAAGGGAATCACACAGTATTAACAATTCTGAATTTAGCTTTGTTTCACTCAATGTAACATATTTTCAATTAATCCATACTATACTAGTTCAAATATCAGAAATTGGGTCCTTTTAATAGCTGAGTGAGTGAATACACAACAATTTATTTACTATTTGCCTGTAGATGAAGACTTGGGTTGTTTTTAGAGGCTTTTATGAGTGATGAATAAACCCACTATGAATATTCATGTACAACTATTTTTACAGACAGATGTTTTCATTTCTCTGGGTTGGGTGGTAAATATGTAACTTTAAAAGGACTATCAAATTGGTTTTCTATAGTGGTTGGCTATTTTACATTTGTTTTTTTTTTTAATTTTACTTTAAGTTCTGGGATACATGTGCTGAACGTGCAAGTTTGTTGCATAGGTATACATGTGCCATGGTGGTTTGCTGCACTTATCAACCCGCCATCTAGGGTTTAAGCCCTGCATGCATTACATATTTGTCCTACTGCTATCCCTCCCCTTGTCCCCTACTCCCTGACAGGCCGTGGTGTGTGATGTTCCCCTCCCTGTGTCTGTGTGTTCCCATTGTTCAACTCCCCCTTATGAGTGAGAACATGAGGTGTTTGGTTTTCTGAAACAGATTATTTACTAATGAATTAGAAGTGAAGTAGATGGGAAAAAGAAGAATCAAGGATATTTCTTTGATTTCTGTTTTAGCACCTTGGCGGATTTGGCACTCTTTTGAGATGGGTAAGACAGCACAAGAAATAAAGACTAGGATGAAAAGAAATAAAGAGTTTGCTTTGGGACAAGATAAGTCTGAGATGCCTATCAGACTTCAAGTGGAAATGTTGAGTAGATAGGGGATATGTAAGCCAGGAATTCCAAGAAAGGCTAGAGGTTCAGATTGTAGAATCATTATCATATAGATAGTGTTTAAATTCATGGGACTGAATGAAATCAGCTATGGAGAGAGTATAAATTGAAAGCAGCTTAAGAGGTTTCAGAAACTGACCTTGTGGCATGGCATCATAAGGTATGATGCTAATTTTTCATTACATAGAATTGTTTTAAATACATTTACATACAGGTATGTTTGGATAGACATAGAAAACCTCTGAAAAGATATGTGAGAAACAACAATATTTGTCACTCAGGAAACAAGTGAAGAGGGAGAGACATGAGACTGTTACTGTTTATTACAGACTTTTTGTATGATTTGAATTTTTGCCACCTGAATTGGGAGACAGAAGGAGGAACCAGCAAAGGAGAAATAAGGAAACATAAGCTCTTCTAAGGAGTAGAAACGCACTTTTACTCATTTTAGCATCTTCCACAATACCCAACACAGCGTCTGGACAAATGCAGATATTTTACACATATGGTTGGACTGAATTATGCAGATAATTGAGGCCAGGAATATCAACTTTCCTGAGAATTCTAATTGCCCATTTTGGCTGTTACCATCCACTGGGTTTTGTCAGTGTTAACCAAATTGCTATAGAGAGAAGTAAATTGGATCATGGCATAAGATATTCGCAGTGAGGCATGTTGAACACTTAACCTCTTGGTGTTAGTCTTTTGGTGCCTCACTTTAAAACAAAATTTTCCACCTTATATTTTCTTTAATCCAATCAAAGTTATAAACTTGCTCCTGGTAAAAACATATAAATAAAAGTATTCCATGATTCCATCCATTAAAAGAATAAACAGAATAAGCCCCTCCTTATTAATGGTAAAGATATGTATTTACAGAATAGTAGTATCACATAATTATTTGGGAAAAAATATGAGATGATGGAAAAAAGATATTTCCTAACAACTTTTCTACATTTTTCAACTTTGTTATTTCTACTGCATTTCCCTGAGTGTACTCTGGAACTGCTGTTATTTTCCATTGAATGAACTTAATTCCTTTGCAGTAATGAAAAGAGAAACAAAAAGAATCACCTATATTTCATAAATTAATTGATTTAAAAGTAGGCGCCAGTGTTATACTTGTTTTATGTATATATAAAACATAATATATAAAAATTATATGTAATATATAAATTATATTATATATAAAATTATATACAAACGATATATAGTTTTACATAGTGAAATCTAAATAAATCATGTGTATTATATTTCAAAAAATCTGAAAATTTATTAAGTCAGAAATGTTGGCTAATTGGTTAATAATATGAAAATGTATTATTGATTAAAATTAATTAAGGGTAAAATAATTCCTTCTTACATAGGGGCAGCTAATTTTTGCAAATAAACTGCACTCATATCATATGCTCATTTAGCTTACAGAAATTAAACTAAGTTTGGAAACAGACAGAGAGAGACAGAAAACAAATTTAAGTAGTTCAACCGATCCAACGTTTCCTGAATCACTAATCTTTTGCTTCTGAAGAAAGTAACAGAGAAACATGAATATGCCTTTTTCCTTTGGTTTTGTCTCTATGTGCCCCTTTAAGTGGGTATATTTGCAGCATTAAGTGTGACTTTAATAAAACTGTGGGTATGTCCTTTGCAGGGATATGGATGATGATGGAAACAATAATTCTCAGCAAACTAACACAGGAACAGAAAACCAAACACCGCATGTTCTCACTCATAAGTGGGAGTTGAACAATGAGAACACACAGACACAGGGAGGGGAACATCACACACTGGGACCTGTCAGGGGATGGGAGGCAAGGGGAAGGAGAGCATTAGGACAAATACCTAATGCATGCGGGGCTTAAAACCTAGATGGCAGGTTGACAGGTGCAGCAAACCACCACAGCACATGTATACCTATGCAACAAACCTGCACATTCTGCACATACATCCCAGAACTGAAAGGAAAAAAAAAACTATGGGTATTTTCCATACAGTGAGGTTTTCAAAGTAAGCCAACAACTTTATGTAGGGTCAACCCAAGGCCTCACAGTCCATTCTGACATTGCAGGAAAAACTGGGTGTATTAAGAGACAATGTGTCAGGCTCCTGAAGAATGTCATACCAAGGGAATTCCTAGCATATTTTGATTTTATCTGAGTTTTGCCTACTTGTTCACCGCAGAGCCTAGCCTTCCAACAAGGGGCAGCTTCCATGCTCATCCTTCAGGGGCATATAAAGCATTCTCTTGGACTAATTTAGCTATAAGAATTTTAAGATTGAAAGGAGAGAATTAGGACACCACAATTGTTGAATGACAAGCCAGATATTCTTGGAACATATGACCAAGAGTAAAATTTGTAAATTAAAATAAATCACTAGTTAGAGTCGGTATAATTGTTCCTGTTCAAAGGTACCTTTTATGCTAGAGACAAAGCATTGCTTATAACCCTTTTGCCATTATGGTCTAAGTTCATATTTGAAGCTACTTTTAGACTATAAATTTACATGATTGTTTCATATAAGGAAATTAACTCGCTTTACTAATCAGTTGTGAAATTCATACCTAATAATCAAAATGAAAGCTATGTAGGAAATCCAAGAGCCTGGTTCTAAAATTAATTACAACTTTAGGCTTATTTTAATGGTTTGGGATAGGATAAAGTTTTGCTTGCCAAAGCACCTAATTTCAGATAGACATTTAGAACTCACCAAGCATTAAGAGTTTTACAAACTTTTGTTGATCCAGGTTCCAATATGCTGACTTCCTTGTAAGTTGACACTCCTTCTTTTTGCTTATCAGAATTACTGATTAGTAATATTCTGATAGCTAAAAATGTTATAATTTTCACTATATAAGTTGAATGCCAAGTTTAAAATTAAAAATACGAATCTACTTATAATTTGGACAAAATCCATTTTTGTCTTTGCTAAAAAAAAGTCCTTGCTGAAATATCAGATTCAACAAAATTATTTAATTGAAAAATATTAATTGGAATACTTTATTGTCATGCTACCTAGTCATCATAGACAGAAAGAGAGAACTGCTGTCATTTCTAATTGAAGGCATCTAAGAGAGATTAGATTTTAATTGTTTGCAGTTAACAACAGTGCATAAATTGCTCATAAGTCTGAAATTGATGACCACACTAGCGTAGGTCTGCACTACATGAGATTCTTTCTCTATAGTGTATTCTTTTTCTCTTTAACTTTTATTTTAGGTAAGAAGTACACATGCAGGCTTGTTATATAGGTAAACTCACGTCATGGGGGTTTGATATGTGGATTATTTTGTCATCCAAGTACTAAGCCTACTAACCAATAGTTACTTTTTCTGATCGTCTCCATCCTCCCACCCTCTGCCCTCTGGTAGGCCTCAGTATGTGTTGTTCCCCTCTTTGTGTTCACGTTTTCTCGTATTTAGCTCCCATTTATAAATGAAAACATGCAGTATTTGGTTTTCAGTTCCTCAGTTAGTTTGCTAAGGATAATGGCCTCCAGCTTCATCCATGCTCCTGCAAAGGACATGATCTTGGTCTTTTTTTATGGCTGCATAGTATTCCATCATGTATATGTACCATGTTTTCTTTATCCAGTCTACCATTGATGGGCATTTAGGTTGATTTCACATCTTTGCTATTGTGAATAGTGCTGCAATGAATATATGTGTGCATGTATCTTTATTCTAGTAGGATTTATATTCCTTTGGGTATATACCCAGTAATGGGATTGCAGGGTCAAATGGTGTATTCTATAGTAAGTGTATTTGGGCTTTCTGTGTCAGGAGGTACTCAGCTGCCGGGTACCTGAGGTTCAGGAGCATTCAAAAGTTGAGGAAGCATTCCTGAGTTATTCAAAAGATTCAAAAAAAAATCCCAAGAATACTACGGGAAAGGAGGCCGTGTTTTATGACCTTAGGTGAATTACATGGAAATGTCTGGTTGGATACCTAGTGGCACAGCCAGCAATAAACAATCTCACCTTGAACAAAGCAATAAAGCCTGCTTACTCTGTATCCCAGAATGGAAAATACATCTGGCCTCTAGATACATCTGATTCTGATATTCCTTAAAGCTGAATGGACCCAATTTCAGTAGTTCTCAAAGTTTCTTTTTTGTAGATCTTTTTGCTTTTATTATCTTTAATTGACACATAATGATTATACACATTTATAGGGTACAGTGTGATATTTTAATACAGGTATACAATGTGTAATGATCAAATCAATATAATTAACATATCAATCACCTTAAACATTTAGTATGTCTTGGTGTTAGGAACCTGTAAAATCTGCTCTTCTATTGTATATTTGAAAATATACAATAAATTGTTAATTACAGTTATTGACATAACTGTAATTCCTAGCACATAATTTACTTCAAAGCTCTTTGCATGTCTTCTTAATGGGTAAGGCTGCATGTCTGACTCAGAAATGGATAGAAAATAAATGCTTTAGCATTTAGAAAACATCATCAAAATCTTAATTAGGATGTTCCTATTAAGAAATGTAAAATAGTCACATTTTCAGTTTTCTGGGGGATAGCTTTTAACAAAAGTGAAAAATCAGAATCGATCTCGATGACACTTTCATAATTTTCTTACATAAATATTAAAAGAGCTGGTTGAGTATAAACATGTATTTTAAATGTCTTTCTATATTTTAACATAACGTTCCCCACAAAACAAATAACTAAACTGTAAACTATTTTTGAAAAGTGTTCTCATTTACCATCATATCAGCCATTTCAATAGAAAACTGTTAATCTAAGGTTCTTTTTATATTCAATACTCAATTAAATATATATTAAATATATATTTCATAGAGAAGTACGTAATAGATGCTGTTCATCCAGTGATAATAAAAGGATATTCGACTCATTGCCCCCCAATTCATATAAGTGTAAATAAATGAGAATGTTATTAAATATATACTAAATATATGTTATTAAATATATATTAAAATAGTTAAAAGTTAATTGCCCAAAAATAGAACACTAGAACTTATTCCTTCTATCGGGCTGTACTTTGTATTCACTAACAAACTTTTCAGTATCTCCCCCTTTCCCCATCCTTTCTTAACTCTAGTAGCCATTATCCTATTCTCTACTTCTATGAAATCAACATTTTTAGTTTCCACGTGTGTGAGAACATGTGGTACTCATCTTTCTGTGCCTGGCTTATTTCACAGCATAATATTAATATTAATACAGTTAAGAATTGGCACAGAATTTTGTCAAGATGCAGATTGCTCTACAGCTCACTAAAGATTCATATTCAGTAGGTCCAAAGTGGATCCCAGGGATTTGGCTTTTTAATAAGCCTTTTTGGGGAATGCTGAGGTAGTCTAGGACTAGGGCAGTAGAAATGCTGATCTTGTATGTCTGAGCTAAGGGGCCTGGAAGCTGCAGTGATTTTGCCTAAGTTGTATGGAAGCACTTATTCATTCTTAATATGGAATTGAGAAATATTATAGAAAAAATCTGTAGATATATTTATTATTAAAACATATTAAGAGCTAATGAAGTTGAGCCTGATAAAAGAAAGTAAGAAGCTTTTGAATAAGTGTAGTGTATATGATACATAAATCAGAAGATTTTAGAATGTTGTGAACTAGTTAAAAATATTGGAACTTTCTTTAGTTCTGAGTTGATATTAAATTATTGCTATCCAATGGTAATCAGTGTTTTAAAGAAATTTAAGGAGGTTCTAAAAATGCCATACAACTAAGGTGGTTGTTTTTAGCTTACAATGCTATAAGAGATAAACTGAACTTTGGATTTATTTTAATGCAAGACCTTTTATAATCCATTTTTTTTCAAATTTTAATGAAGAATCTTTGCTTTTCTATTAAATTGCTTGTCCTGAAATATAGCATAAACAAGATTGTCTTTTAAGAATGCAAAGTAAAAGTTTATTTTTACCTCCTTTTAAGCCTTCCAAACCTAAGTTTAACAAAAGTGTACTAATTATTTTTGTGTGGATTAAATATAACAATACAGTGAGGTATGATGTTATTTTATCCATAACATAAAAGCATTTTGAAATATATTTTGATGTAAATAATACTTTTGAAAAAAATACATAAGGTACTAATAACAGGGCTTCCCTTTGGAGAACCTGTCATGAATTGGAAACTGGCATAAAGAGAAATACGTATTACCATTTCATCATAATCAGATCTTTGAAAGATTTGAATTTTTACCACACACACATATTGTCTATAATAAAACCATCGATAAACAAAGGAATACACTTTTTAAAAGAAAGGTAGGCTATATACATATATATATATATATACACACACACACACACACATATATATATATATACACACACATATATATAAAAGTTTATTAGGGCAATTTGGGCACTCAGAAAAATTCAAAACTTTTCAGAAGCAGAAAATTATCAGTGCCGAATCTATATGCTACATAACTTTCCTCTGCAAAGATAGTACTTGACTAACTAGATGTGGGATATAAAATGCATGTAATTCTTGTCTTTTTTCAAAATATGAATAGTATTGAACTCTGTATATTTATAGCTACCTGTATTATCTATCTACTTATTAATAATCTATTTTGCATTTTGGTCTCTGTCTTCTTTTGGCCACTGAGTCATCTACCAGTCTTTAATGAGGGACGTGGATAAAGAACAGAAACCGGTTTTCTTCTTTTCCAAACTCTGAAGAAATAGGTGCTTAAGCCAAGTTCTCCTAATAACTAAGTCCCACCTGAAATATCAAGACACTCTTTTAAGTTATCTTTGATTTTCCAGTCAGCAAATACAGTGTTTGCTTCCCATCTGAGTACCATTTGGCAAGCTGGAGATAAAGTCTGCAGAATTATTTAGCATTACATATGTTTATAATTGCTTTTTCAAGATGATCCAAGTAATTTTAAAGTTTTGTTTATATGTTAACCAAATGTGGTGGCTGCACTTTATGTGGTTATAATGTAGAAAGGCTAGACTGCAACAAATTCAATCTAACAAACATATATGGAGTATCTAAATGGAGCATTTTAGTGAAAATTATATATTTCATTCCTTTAGCTTGCTTGCACTAATAAAATGAGTTCCCCTGGAAATAATTAAAAGTTAATTGTCCGAAAATGAAGTTGGAATCACTTTAAGAACAGTAGGTGCTAAATTGGTATGGAAAAAAATACCCTTAGAGGACAAGGAAATAAAAATTTAAAAACAAAAGGCAAAGCTCACAGTTGGTGGGGAGGGATAGCATTAGGAGATATACCTAATGTAAATGACGAGTTAATGGGTGTAGCACACCAACATGGCACATGTATACATATGTAACAAACCTGCACGTTGTGCACATGTACCCTAGAACTTAAAGTTTAATAAAATATATATATATATATAAACTGAGTATTGAGTATAAAAGGAACATTACATTAACAGTTTTCTATTGTAAAAGCTGATATGATGGTAAATGATAACATTTTTAAAAAGTTATTTATGGTTTGATTATTTGTTTTGTGGGGAATCTAATGTTAAAATATAGAAAGACATTTAAAATACACGTTCATACTCAAGCCAGCTGTTTTAATATTTATGTAAGAAAATTATTAAAATGTAATCAGGATAGTTTTTGATGTTTCTCTTCCATTAAAAGCTATACCCCAGAAAATCGAAATATGACTATTTCATATTTCTTAATAGGAACATCCTACTTAAGATTTTGATTGTGTTTTCTGAAACCCAAAGCATTTATTTTCTGTCCAGTTCTGAGTCAGAGATGCAATCTTACCCATTAAGAAGACCTGCAAAGAGTTTTGAAGTAAATTATGTGTTAGGAATTCTGTCATTCATGGAAAAGTGCAAGAAATGCAGATGAATCATCCTATATTATTTTAAGCCAATGTGATCAAGTTAATATATATTATTAGGCAAAACAAAGGTAAAGATAAGTTAGCATAAAAATAAGATTTATTGGTTGAACAAAGGTCAACATTTTAATTTTCTTTTTCTGGGATATTATAGAAAGCAATTGGCAGATTCTGGATTAATGAGACTAATTTTTTTCTCCTTCCTAGAAAGCCACTTTTACTTTTACCCTCAGTTCTTGAATTTTTTCTTCAATGACACTTCACAGTCAAGGAAGAACTATTCTTATTCTCTGCGTGAACCATGGCCTCGGCTGCAACAATTTCTAATGATAGGTTTTCTTAAAAATACACAGATTTTATATTTCTAAAATAATGTCTTCTGATCACCGAGAAGACCTCTGTATTGACCCATGCCCTCATCAGAAGTATTCTCTCCTTTCCCTGCACTCCACTAACACAGAGGTTTCTTTTGTCACTGCCCAGATTTCCTGCTGCTTTTGCTGATTTTAAATCACAGGGGCCCTGGTGTGTGTTGTTCCCCTTCCTGTGTCCATGTGTTCTCATTGTTGTGGGGTGGAGGGAGAGGGGAGGGATAGCATTAGGAGATACACCTAATGTTAAATGACGAGTTAATGGGTGCAGCACACCAACATGGCACATGTATACATATGTAACAAACCTGCACGTTGTGCACATGTACCCTAAAACTTAAAGTATAATAATAAAAAATAAACAAGTAAATAAATAAAAAATCACAGGGGCTTTGTAAGAAAGGACATGAGGGCTGTTTTAAGGGTAAGCCTGCCTTATACCTAGAGATGCTTAAAATATTTATAATAGCTACCTTTTATTTTGTATTTACTATGTGCCACACATTCCATGAAAGGCTTTACTGTCTCTGAAGTCTATTAATTATTTGATCTAATTCAAACCTTACAATTGCATGAAGAGTTAAGAGTTAGAATCCTTGTTTTATAAATTAAGTAAATGAGAATTAGGAAGGTGGTAAAGCTTACCCGAGGTTATGAAACTAGGAATTGGTGGAGGCAGGACTTGAAATAAATTTTTTGTAGGCTGCATGGATTGTAGAAGAGATGAAAAAGCAAATGCTAAGGTTGAAATTTTTGCTACACGTAGCCTTACCAAGTATGTGCACAGACTGGCTAATCAATCCTAAGCAGTTGTGTCCATCAGGAAAGGGGAAGAAGCCCTTCCTGGCCTACTCTAAACGTTTTACTAGCTTATGTATACTAACCTCTGTTCAAAAATTATTCCAATGGCATGTTATAAAAGATACATATAAAATTGCCTTTGAAAATAATTGAGGTTATTGCAAAGTGCATAATTGACAAGGTAGGGTCCTCATAAAAAAATTAAAACCACAGACTGGACAAAGTAATAAAAATAGCACACAGAGAATTATGACAAAATGATTTCTGAATAATTAATTAAAATGGCATGTAGCAAAAATGGTGTTTGAAGAATTTGTTATTTTTCATGGGAAAATTATTTCTGTATCACTTTTTCTGCAACATTTTCTACTCATAGATCAGAAAGTGGAGCATATATTTATATTTCTACAGCACCAACATAGAGCCAGACACGTGACCTATGAAAAGAGAGAATAATCTTTGATGTTAACATTTTAGAAAAAATGGGCTGAAAATACTTCAGACATTTAAGATTTTAGTATGCAAACATAAACCTAATTTATCTAAAATAACGAAGTGGACAAGAATGCATTTATAATAGGAGACAAGCATACAAGAAAACTTGACGAAAAAGACTGTCTGAAATTGAACACAGAGTCTATAAAGAGACCAATGTTGTCTCTGAACGATGAGAATCAGATTAGTCCCCTCTACACAACATGTCTTAGGTTTGTTGTCCCAATGTCCCATTTAGTCGGTGAGTGCCTCCTTCTCTTACAAAAATATAGTGGTTTGCCCCATAAATTATATGGCCCCCCTCCCTAGAATTATTCTGGTATTCCTGGACATCCTCCAGTCATCCCTGCTCTTGTCTAAGTTTTTACTTCATTTGGTACATTCAGAACCTAAGACAGAGGTAGAAATTCTACGTTAGTGCAATTATTCTCCATAATGGAATTCTTGTGACACAGACCATATGGCCTGTAAGCCCAGAATATTCACCGTGTCTGGCCTACTACAGTACAAGTTTGCCAGATAAATGGAGGATACATAACAAATGTATTGATTAATGGGAAAAAAAGTCAAACATGTAATCACAATAATCTAGTTTGAAAAAAATATTGACTATCTGGTTTTAAGCAGTTTAATGGTGTAAACAGTGATAGTGTGCCAAATAAACACTTTTAATGAGTATTATTAAAGGAAACAGCAGACAGCAAGTGAGGGACCAAGTCAGACTGATACAATAGTGCTTGCAGATGAATAATGGAGACGATTTTGAAGGTGTTGAGTTGATGGGTGTTATAAATGGAAGGAGAGAGAACATGAAGATTCAACACTATATATGCATTTTATATATGCTTACATAGCTTTTGCTATAAATATTTTTCTGTCTGGATAAAAGGGGTGTGCTCTGAAATTCTAAGTCAGTTTCGGGAAAAGCAAATTTTAAGAAAAAACTACAAGTCTAAGAGTGCGTCTGTTAACATAAGATGACATTAAGTGTATTTTATGAAGCAGAAAATTGCTTCACACCCAAATTCTTAAAATTCGTTTTTTTTGTGCTGTCTTTAATAAGACATAGAACATTGGTACACATGAGCTGCATAACAGTCTAATGGAATTAGCATTTAGTAATTTGATATTTTGTATGCCTGGCAAATCTGATGTAGAAAAAGCAAGGAAATAGGGAAGAACACTGTTTTATGACCAGAACCATGCTTTAAAGTGGAATGAATTTGCTGATTCTTTGTTGGCAATCTACTTAAGGACCTGAGCTTGGTGCAATCTTAGAAACTGACCCAGGCAAGCTCACAAATTTATAATAAAGAGGGCATAACGAGAATTTTAAAAGAAAACAAAGCTTTCTTTATATTAAAGGCACTACTAAATATATATATGTAATTTTTAAGCATTGTTATTAACTTAGACTTTGAGAGACGAATTGAACTCAGCTGTGTTTGTGTGTGTGTGTGTGTGTGTGTGTAGTTAAAATTCTCAAGCATGAAGTTTTTAAAATATTAAGGGTATCATCTTGGTAACCTTGTAGCAAACTCTATAAGCCTTGATAAAGTTTTTCTACTGAAATCAATTTACTTCGACTGGGAATAATCATCCTTAAGAGTTCAGATGACAAAGCTGAATTTACCATGAACTCTAAATATGAAGGGAAAAACATAATGTTTTTTGGTCAAAATAAATTAATGAAATTGAACAATGGCTATTTTCAAGTTTGAACGATTAGCAGAAACTAATATAGATTACCACATATTTATTAAAAGATATTCTAATTTAATCTGGTGCTTAGAAAAGGTATCTCACAAATATATCTTTTGAAAGATGTAAAAGTCAATTTCATTAAAGAAATATCTTTTTTTGAGGTAAATTTCTTATATATATATTATACTTTAAGTTCTAGGGTACATGTGCACAACGTACAGGTTTGTTACATATGTATACATGTGCCATGTTGGTGTGCTGCACCCATTAACTCGTCATTTACATTAGGTATATCTCCTAATGCTATCCCTCCCCCCTCCCCCCACCCCACGGCAGGCCCCACTTGGACACAGGAAGAAATACCTTTTAAGAGACAATGTTCTGCTGATTTTTGTGAGCTTTGCTCAATTACTATTATGTGGCATTATACTCCCTTGCATTGCACCTTCTACGGAAAAAGGTGCTTCTCTTCTTGTAGTCCCCTATCAATATCACATTATCATATTTTAAGTGGGCTCATAGTGCTTACCTGAAAGATTGTATTACATTATAAAAGATAATCATAACAAGCCTAGAAGAATTAATGGGGTGAAGTGAACAAATGATTTCATAAAATGGTTCTCAAATTGTTATTTTCCTTAAGCAGGAGGAACATTTTTGAAAAATAAAACTCCAAATATAAAACAGATAAGATGAGATCACCTTGGGTGCAGCCTGTGGTCCCGGCTTCACAGCCAAGTCTATCTCTCCTCCACTGAAAGGGCTACCGCAGCCACTGAGAGACTGCAAAACTGGTCCTTGAACTCTGGACAGAGCTCGAAGATCAGTGATTCATGCCTGTTTTCCTGGTTAGAAAATGCTAACCTTCCTAATCCACCCAGCCATTCTTTTTGCAGATCACTTCCAAGGACCCAAATCAACCGCGATTAGAAATACTTTGTCTCTTAAGCAACGAGCGGGTGGAGTGGGTGCAAATCAAAGCCGTTTATTTCTCTGGGGCAGTTGTTGGTTGCCCTTCTTTGAGAGATGGGGGCAATGATAATGGTCTTCTCTATTCATTTATTGTTCTTTTCTAAATGTTTATGGTTCAAAAACAGAGTAAAGTTTATGCAAGTTCTCTGAGAAACAAGAAATACTGTCTTTATCCATCTCTCTGTAATTCTCAACACTCCAAATTAAATTCTGGAGCTTATTTGTAGTAAACTAATAAATTAGGAAAAAGATGTTTCTTTGATGAGGCAATTGTCTCATCTAAAATAATTTCTAGTTCTGCTCCACAGTCCAACTTTGCCATCTTGGCAGAACAGAGATGAGTTGATTCATTCATGGTTGATGTTCCCGAGGAAGCTAGACAACCTTAAAACACCAGAAGCCATTAAACTGAACAGCACTGAACAAAATCTATTGGTGACAGGATAGCATTTTACAGAGGCACAGCACACCTCAACCCCCAAGATGTTACATTCCTTTTTCCAAGTCACCAACAAAGTAAAAGTTACAGCTCTCTCTTTTCCCCCTTTATGCATGTAAAGGTGCTATTCAAGTATAACGTTTGGTATGAAGTCAAGAATTCTTAAGAAAGGGTGTCCAAAACGGATTCCTGACACTTCCACTAGTTTTATTTGTTATGGGCTGTTTGCTTTGGCAGCTCACAGCCATGGGGAGATCTTTTTCTCCTCCTTTCCTGGAAGACTCAACTCTCACTTCCGTCCTACCAAGATAGCAAAGTTGGATGCTGGAAAGGACCTTTTAGATTTTGATAGAATTCATCTATCAAAAAGAGAAGATTTTCCCTCCCTGTTTTATAACTGATTTCTGTGGCTAAAGAGGCTGAAGTCCTGACTTGGAGGATTTCATGTAGATTTTCTCTATATGTCAAATAATAACATCTTATTTTCAATTAGCACTTCCCATAAGCACTTCTCGACCTGTGCTAGGTGCCATGGAGGGTATAGAATAAAATAACCGACATTTGTTGAGCACCTTCTATGTCAAACACCAAAAGAGTGCCTTGTTTACATTATCTCATTTAATACACACCCAAACCTAGCAAAGTTAGATTTCAAAATCTCTATCTTACTGAAAAAGAATCTCAAATAATAGCTTACTGTAGATACCACCCAGTAATCTCCAGTAGATGGCAGAGAGAGATACCAGCCCCAGTTTTATGCATGCAATTCTAAAGTTCATGTTCCTTCCACTAAATAATACAGCTTCATGTTTTGCAGTTGTTAAATGGGAAAAAATTTTGAGAAATAGTGTCAAGTTGATGTGAAAATTGTATAACAGATAATTGTTGAACACGGTTCATGTCAACTATTTCAAGTTCAAACAGTGTTAGTAACTTGCACTTTTTCCCTCTCTTCTTCCCATTATAGCCATATTAAATGTGGCTTTTTTTTCTGGAAGTAAAAATGTTGGAAATCACTAATCAGCTTGTTAATTGTTAATTCACGGCTAGAGGCTCTCTTGTTCTTAGTGCCTGCACTTGAAAAGAAAGTCAGATGTGGCAAAGTTGGATGTTTTTTTTCTAATACGATGCAATGTGCTCCCAAATTCTTCAGGATGTGCTAATTTTCTGCCTAGAACAAGCCTCAGAAGTTGTACTTTTAGTTAACTGGAAATATAGCAGTGTTGTTTAATGGAATAGTCACTTTTAATTATAGATGCCAAAAGCTATGAAAATAACTAATTTTACTCTTAGGAATTATATAACAATAAATATAAGCATCTTTTTCTAAAGTAAAAAATATGCAACATTTCATTCATGTATACATAATCAGAAAAAAACAAATCATTTACCTAATGGCAATCATAGTCTTCCTTCAAAAAACCATACATCAGCTTCAGATTATTATTTATCTTTGAAGATCTATGGTGTTTGTTTTTTGTTTGTTTGTTTCTTTGATGGAGTCTTGCTCTGTCAGAAGGCTGGAGTGCAGTGGCGTGATCTTGGCTCTCACTGCAACCTCTGCCTCCTGGGTTCAAGTGATTCTCCTGCCTCAGCCTCCTGAGTAGCTGGGACTACAGGTATGTGCTACCATGCCCAGCTAATTTTTGTATTTTTAGTAGAAATGGGGTTTCACCATGTTGGCCAGGATGGTCTTGATCTCTTGACCTCGTGATCCACCCACCTTGGCCTCCCAAAGTGCTGGGATTAGAGGCATAAGCCTCCGCACCCGGCCTTTATTTTTTTTTTTTTTCTTGAGATGGAGTCTTGCTCTGTCGCCCAAGCTGAAGTGCAGTGGTGTGATCTCGGCTCACTGCAACCTCCGCCTCCTGGGTTCCAGCGACTCTCCCCGCTCAGCCTCCCAAGTAGCTGGGATTCTATGGTGTTTCTAAAGAGGTTGAAGATCTTTCATAAATAAAAAGCCAAATTGTTAAAACATGCATTCAGCCATACTCTGGTTAGTGGCCCAAGTCATAGTTAAGAACAATCAATGAAGAAATATTTTCCTAATAATATTGGAAAAACTAGCTTGATCTTAAATGTTAATAGCTCTTGATAAACAGAAGTTTTGTGTTCATATTTGTAATTATTAAACTTCTGTTAGATAATAAATTTTCTGTCCTAAAGCTGGGTGCTGTAACCTTGATTGGAGTTCCAGTTAAGAGAATAATACTCCTTGATCAGAGAACATTCCCTAGGGAAGGCAGCTTGGGTTGAATATTTCTGAGGGTGTGAGTAGGATGGGAGGGTAAAAGGGAATATGGTAAAACAGAAGACAAGCAGCTGAAGTATGTTAGAAATCAGAGGGAAATGATTTGGAAAGTAGTTTGTAGAAAGGCAATGCAAAATGTCAGTGAAAATGTTGTGTTTATTAATTGTTCTTTGCGTTTCACTCTCATCTAAACCCCCAGCAAATACCTTCCTCTGGAAATTCTAAAGCCCATCATTTCTTGAGCTCAATATTGACGACTCTTCTATGACTATAGATATAAATTTCGTATATACTAATCCCAATGTTTTATTTTTAATTTATTTTTAATTTTTGTGGGTACATGGTAGGTGTATATATTTGTGGGGTACTAATCTCAAAAAGAGAAATGTCTGCAACTTTTAACTCTTAGTTATCTACAATTTCCACCTTACTACAAAAATTTACCCAACTCTGGTCATTTAACCCTAAGATATCCTTTGGGTTATAGCTGACTTTGTATTAATGAAATCATTAGCTTTTCAACTTTCCAACATCATGAAAAAATTATATCTCTGATGAGGGTTGTTATGAGTGTCAACATTTCAATAATTCTGCTATAATCTGATGTGTTTACCTTGTTTTTGTCGCATAATCCAGCTGTAAGTTGATTTATCATTTTACTTTGCATTCATATGAAGAAGACACAAG
Organism: Gorilla gorilla gorilla; assembly: GCF_029281585.2. Taxonomy (NCBI): domain Eukaryota; kingdom Metazoa; phylum Chordata; class Mammalia; order Primates; family Hominidae; genus Gorilla; species Gorilla gorilla. The sequence continues at coordinate 29,180,810 of NC_073232.2, forward strand.
GCAGAAAGCAATTAATGATTTATTCTCCCAAGGCTTCACTTTCTTGGGTTCTTAACTTGCTTCTTCATACTGATAAAGTACAATGTTGATTGGAAGCGGTGACTGGCCATTTTGTTATGTTTCTAACTCAAAGGGAAAACATTCAGTCTTTCACCATAATGTATGAGGTTAGCTGTAGATTATTCATGGATATCCTGTATTATTTATTCTGTATAGAATTTTAAAACCTCAATAGTTAATCCAGTCAATAGTTAAAATAACTAAAACATGGTCAAATAATAAATCTATTTTATGAATATAAATATGGTTTAATTTAAAGAAATCTATTAATGCAATTAGTAGCACTGGTACTGAAGATCACTTGGTCATCTTGACAGGTGGAAAAAATATTTGATAAAATTTAACCATTTTTTCTAAGTTAACATTAGCAAACTGAGACAGAGGATACTTACTACATGCAATAATAAATATTATTTTACAACATAAAAATATGCTAAACACTGAAGCCCAAGAAACATTGAAGTAACAAAGAAGGCAAGGATGTGATCACCATTTTTATGTAGCATAATTCTGTAATTCTAGTTACAGAAAAAAGAAACATAAGTAAGAGATAAGATAAGACTATTGGAAAGGAGAAACAAAAGTTATTATTTGTAGATAAAAGAGTCAGTTACTACACAGCAGTCAATAGCGTTCTATATCAGAAATGACTATTTAAGAAATGCAATGATTTAAGCTTCTTAACATTAGCAAAAATAGTTACTAACAAAATTAGTAACATATGGAAATTATATAAGAAGAATGAATATTTAATGAGGCACTTGACTAACAGCTGAATAAACATTTAATGGATGTAAAGTTGCATTTAGTAAGATGTCAACTATTTCCACATCTATTCGGTCAGATTCACAATAGCACTATTATTTGGAACATTAGAATGTGATTATAAAAATTGCAGAGAAGAATTAAATGTCTGTGACTACTCAAGGAAAAAATAAAAATGAAAACAAGGATGGAGGATTTAAACTCCTAGGTATTATTCAACAGAGGATTCTGAGAATGTTAGTCATCTATTTGGGAAAAAAAATATGTATTTTTAAATTTGGTTCTTACTTTTCACCCTATTCCAAAATAAATTTAAAAGAGTTTAGAGAAATAAACTAAGAAATGAAATAATGGGGTAGCTAGGAGAGAATCTGGCAGTTATTTCTTTAATGCTAAGGTAGGAGAGGCTTTTCTGAGCAGAAAAGCAATAAAAGAAATTTTAAAAGAAAAGGTTGGAAAACTTCACTATGTAAATATACAAACTGCTGTATGCCAAAAACAAAACAAAACAAAATAGAATTAAAGGGAAAATTACAGACACATGGTATATTGACCGAGATTTAATGCTCTTACTGTATAGAAACGTTTGCTTTAACAAAAAGAACAGCCCAATCAAAAGAAATGGGGAAAATAAGTGATTGTACAGTTTAAAAATGTAGAAATACAAAGAGTCAATGAACATTTAACCTCACGAGTAATATAAGAAATGTTAATTAAAACATAAAATATCATTTTAATATAAATCCAAAAAAGGTGAGGTTGTGTATTTTATAAGGGTTAAAATGACATAAGTAATCTCATATATGGCTTGAATAAATCTCCATAAAACCATGTAATGGGGTGTATGCTGTCATTAAAAATTACCTCTTACCAACAAAAACAAACATAAACAAATGGCATTGCAACAAACGAAAAAGCTTCTCCACAGCAGGGGAAACAGCAAAGTGAGAAAACCTACAAAATAGAAGATATTGATAAACTATTCATCTGACAGAAGATTAATATCCACATACAAGAAACTCAAACATCCGAACAGCAAATAACCGAAAACCTAATTAAAAACTAGGTAAATGACCTGAACAGATATTTCTCAAAAGATGATATACAAATGGCCAACAAATATAATTTTAAAAATACTCAACATCATTAATCATCAAGGAAATGCAAATCAAAACCACAATGAGGTATCATCTCACCCCAGTTAGAGTAGCTATCATCAAAAAGATAAAAAAGTAACAAATGCTGCTGACAAGGACATGAAGAAAAAGGGAACTTTTATGCACTGTTGGTGGGCATGTAAACTGGTACAGCCGCTGTGGAGAACAGTATGGAAGTTCCTCAAAAAACAATAGAACTACCAGATGATCTAGCAATCCCACTACTAGACACTGATGCAAAGGAAGGGAAATCAGTATATTAAAGAGACATCTCCACTCCCATGTTTACTGCAGCACTATTCACAATAGCCAAGATATGGAATTAGCCCAGCTGTCCAACAACAGATCAATGGATAAAGAAAATGTAGTGTATATATATATATACGATAGAATACTGTTCAGCCTTATAAAGAAGGAAATCCTGTGATTTAAAGTAACATGGATGGAACTGGAGGACATTACGTTAAGTGTTTCACTGATTTGAAGTCCAGAACAGAAAGTTTAATGCTATACATTCTCATTCATATGCAGAAGCTTTAAAAAATAAAAGGTGATTTCATGGAAATAAAATGCAGAACAGTGGATATTCGAGGCTGGGAAGAGTAGGTGAAAGAGGGAGAAAGGGAGAGATTTGTTAAAGGATATAAATTATAGCTAGATAGGAGTAAGTTCTAATGTTCTATTTTATATACAATATAATAGATTATAACGATATAAAACTATATAACAATATAACATAGATAATAGCAATATAACTATTTAACAATAACTCTATATTGTAATATAGTCAACAATAATATATATTTTCAAATAGTTAGAAGGAGAATATTGAATGTTCCTAACACAAAGAAATGACAAATGTTTGAGACGACGGATATGCTAATTAACCTAATCTGATCACTATACATTGTATGTATTAAAACATAACTTCATACCCCATTAAATATGTAAAATTGTCATATATCAATTAAAACATTTCCTCTCAAAGGATATTTATGGACATGGGAAAATGCCTAGACTATCAACTTGGAAAAGCAAGCTATTACATGTTGTGATTTCGATTAATTGATTAATTCATTGGTACAAGTAAATATGCATTAAATAAAGATGAGGTTGAACGTAAAACTAACACCATCTTAGCATTGGGATACACCTAGTTTGTTTGTGAATTTTTTGTAAATTTCTTTCAAAATGGTTATTTTTAAAACCAGCCAATGCTATTTAACATATACATATTATTTAGAGTTCGAATTATTTATTGGACAATATTTTTCAAATTGTGTGCTTCAGTTCAGCATTTTCACCCAGTGGGTTACAATCAGCATTTTTTAAATGAAATATAATGACATAGAAAATATATCTGTGCTTTACATGGATCTTTATTAAAAAGGAACAAGAAAAAAAGGAATCATTGCAACAAATATTTAGCTTCAATACGTACACACAGATATACACGTAAATACCCAAACACAATGTTAAATATACTTGCTACTATGGTTTATTCTAAAGAGTTTCAAAGACTCTATATTGGAGAAATTTTAATTGAAGATTTCAGAAATCTCATACTTTATGTTGCCAATGCATTTCCATCCACCTGATGCAGGTGAAACTGAAAGTCAGTGAGGAATTCGGGTTTCACTATTTCCACATCTGCTGGTTTTTAAAAATGTAACAAGGGCAATAACCCAGCGGGGCTTAAACTTGTGAAATTATTGAAGCTACAATGCTCTGTAAAGAAGGATTGTGTAAGTCAATACACACCCAAACTTGCACCATTTAAAACTCCCTTAGCCAGCATATTTCAATATGTTCTAGCATCACTTAAGAAGTTACACAGGTAGCAAAGACAGAAACTGGATTTCACTGTGAGAATAGTATTGCAAGCAAATCAGTCAAGTCTTTAGAGTCGAACACTGTAACTTTTAGCTATTTTCAAATGAATGAATACTTCATTCTCTTTCCCATTCTAAGTAGTATTTTAAGAAATTTTTAAAATTTAGAAATAAAATAAACACCAAAGTATCTAATAATCTAGCTAGAGTTGCTGTTTCCTAAACTGGGCTTAGTGGATTGTCCCATTGTATAAGTGGCTTTGTTTTAAGGCATCACAATTTCAACTTGTATTTCTGTCTACCTTTTTATATATTTGTCATCCCTGTAAAGCCCTGAAAATGCACAAATGAGGACATTTTGCCAACATCATCAGTGGCTTTTAATCAGAACGATTTCTGAGAAGATTCACCTATTTCCAGATAAGACTCTATATTGTAGCTTCACCCAGTGTCAACTCTTTCCTATCCTACAGACTCCCAAACTGAAAACAGACTAGTTATAAAGAGGTGACATTCACAGGAAGAACTCCAGCATGTAAAGCCAATTGCAAAAATCATTTTCCTTGTTGGAAATTTTATCAATGAAAGATAGGATAACAACTAAAAAGTAATGGAAATACCTTTTTTGCCTATTATTTGGAGGAGAGAGAAATAAGATGAATTTTTTTTTTTTTTTTTTTGAGACAGAGTCTCACTCTGTTGGCCAGGCTGGGGTGCAGTGGTATGATAACAGCTCACGGCAGCCTCAGCCTCCTACACTCAACCTCCTGCACTCAAGCAATCTTTCCACTTCAGCCTCCCAAGTAGCTGGGACTACAGGCATGCACCACCATGCCTGGCTAATTTTTCTTTTTCTTTTTTTTTTGTAGAGACAGGGTTTTGCCAGGCTACTCAGGCTGGTCTTGAACTCCTGGGCTCAGGAGATCCTCCTGCCTTGACCTCCCAAAGTGCTGGGATTACAGGCATGAGCCACCGTGCCCAGCCCAATACGAATTTTTTTTTTTTTAAGTGAGATGACAGAATTGGAAGAATAAAAGTCCCTGATGTTGTTATGCTTTGTAAATACATACATATTAGGGCTACTTTAGATTCTGGAAAACTAGAGGAAAGATTGAGCCTTTACTTTGGAAAACCTGCACCTCTGCAAGATGCCACATGTACGGGTGACTACATTCTGGTGATTAGGTAAAGTGATCCCAGTTTTCCATCTGAAACTCATCTTTAAAGCAAAGTTCTTGTATTCTGCAGATAACTATTCTTATGAACATTGGATTATGATTTCAGCTACAAGTAGCATCAAGATCTTTTATCAGAAGAAAACACACTCCACCTTCTTGAATATTCTAGCATATTCTAATGATGTAAAACTTCATAAGTGATCCTACAATATTGTCTCTGTAATAGGTTATGAATAGAGTCATCTATCGTTCCCAGAGCAGTATATAATAAATGGTTCAGGTATGAAAATTCTGAAAATTTTCAGCTCAAGATTGTTGATTTTAGGGGAAATGTGTTTAGAAATGTACTTGTCCATTTCATGCCTGAGGCCAACTAGGAGCAAGCATGCCTGTATGGGAAATGAGATACGATCTTTTACTAATTTATAATTTGAAATAAGGATAATTATAATTAACATTTTAAATTTTATGACCATTTTTCAGTTAAACTTTTTCAGTATTTCTAAAGAAAATTATTTTCCCTTATCTTACAGCTCCATACTACCAGTTACCTATTTTATGTCATAATAAAACATGTTATTGGCTATAATCACTGCTGTTTATCATCTCATTTAAAATACTGATGCTTCTTTTTAAAGCATCTTTCCATTTCTTTGATGCCGGAGGATCATTTTTCATACTTTTGCATACTGTGGCAAGAAAATTTACTAAATGCACAGTTGATGTTTCCATTAAGATAACACATCCTGATAAATAACCTAAGGCTAAAAGGATCATATAAATCACCAGATAATTCGATGTAATATTTGTCCAAAAATCTTAATAATTTTACAGAGCTTTATTTTTACATATAGAACATAGTTAAGCAAACTACAGCAAATGAATTAAAAATATGACCCACTTTCTGGTTTTATAAAGTTTGATTGGCACACAGCCACACCCACTCTGTTTACACATTTATCTGTGTCTGTTTTCAAGCTACGATGGTGACTAGTTGGGACAGAAACAACGTAGCCCTCAAATCCTACAATATTTACTATCTGGTCCTTTACAAAAAAAGTTTGCCGGCCCCTGATCTATAAACTGATTTCTAATGAGGTCTTAAGATTCTATGTAGTTTCTTTGCTAAATTCTTCATAGATGTTTCATTTCGCTGGTGGAATGAAACATGTTCAATTGCTCAGTAAGACAAGCACTTCATTTTTGATCCTTATGTATTGCTTATGTATGTTTTAATATTTACTCTATTTCCTACATAGGAATATATTACCCTTGCAAAATAATTCCTATTTCTGAAATTCTTTCTGCAAAACTGTCATAAGTTAGAGATTTTATGAGATTTATACTTTTATCTCTTGAATTGATACATGCCACAAGCTGGGAGAATATTGCTTGTTTTCTAGGCTGCCTTATTTAATGGAATTCTCTTAGTATGTTCCCTGGGGGCTTTGAAATCAACACACCATTGAAATTGAGTGGAAATTAGTATAATTAATTTGAAGTACTGTATAGCTCTCTATTAATTTGTTTTGGAATTAGATAATGGTGAGAAGAGAATAATTTGGACATAAAAACATTAAAACCCTACTGTAGTTAGGAATTCACGTTTTGTTGAAATCAATTATGTGAGAAATATTTACAAAACCATGTAATTTCTGTCCATTTTGAATAAAGATTTGGCCCATATGTGAGAGCAACTTAGAGTTTCTCTCATAATATTCTATGATATTAGTTCCCCAAAATGATAAGGGACTTTATGTTATAAAACACATTTCACATTAATATGGTACATATAATTAACTCCTAAACATTTTCTAAATCCTGTCTACGAAGTGAAAACCTCATTTACTCATTTTTCCATGATAGTCAGATTTGGTACATGCATACCATGTAGCAGAGGTATTATTAGGTACAAAGGTATAATTAGGTATTAAACAAGCTAACACTTACTTAATCTTTACTAGACAAATACCGAACTTTTAATCCTTATATAACCTCCCCCACCTCATCTTACAGATGAGGAAACAGGCTTAGAAAGGGAAAATAACTTAAGAGTACAACATTTCAGTTAGGAGGAATAAGTTTCTTGAGATATATTGCACAACACAGTGAGTATAGCATATTGTATCTTTTGTATTTTTGTGTATTTTTGCTGTACCTATTATAGTATATAATGACTATATTGTATATATAGTGTAGTTTATGTTTCAAAATTGCTTAGATGGTAAATTTCAAATGTTCTTATCACAAAAAGATCAGTATCTGAGATGACGGCTATATTAATTAGCTTTATGTAATCTTTTCACGTTACATACATATATCATAATATCACACTGTACCTCATAAATGTATACAATTATAATTTGTCAACATGCAATACAATCATTCAAAAAAAAAAGAAAAGAAAAATAACTTATCTAAGATCACACACCTTTTTTGTGACCAAGCCAAAATACTAACTCAAACAATTGGATTCCAAAGCCTCACTTTTAATCATGTTCTCCTGAAAGCTTTGTAAGATTAACTCAAAAGCAGCCAATTGTAGTATAATAGTGGACATTTGCACTTGGTGTTGGGGGGGTCTCTGAGCAAGGGTTGCTGAATCTGCTGGGTGGAAGGAGAAGGAGCTATTTCTTGGAGGAGATTGGGGTTGATTTGGATTGGGTTTGCCAGTTGGGTAGGCCAGCCATATGTAATAGTGTGTTCAAAGGTAGAGTCATGAAAGAGTACAGCACCTTCGGGGAAGGGAAAAAAATTTGCTGTGCTTAGAGCAAAAGGAGGGTATGAATGGGTTGTAGAGCATGGGCTACAGGAGTGAGCAAGAGGCCTGAATATATTGTAGAGGAGGTCAGTGTGGTAAGAATCCCTTGAAGGTGTTTATTTACAATAAAAATTGCTGAGTTCCAATTGCCAGAGAATCTTACTCAGTTAGACCTATGAATTTGCATTTGGACAGGCATCCCAGGTAATTCCAATGTGGGAGAGCCTCTTTGTGAATCACCATTAAAAATGTTGGAAAACAATGTGCTGGATAGTGATATGGTTAATGTCATTGTGCTTTAAAACACACACACACACAGACACACACACACACAGCACCACAGTGGGGACAGGAAGCTGTTCTCAAAAGTGATTTTGGTTTATTTAGAATTCAGAAATAATATAAAGGTGTCTTTTCCTAGTGGTTTATACAACTGTCTCTCACACACACATTCTTGTGCTTATAATTGCTTTTCGATGCCATTTAGGTTACTGGCCTCTAAAAAATGCTAAAATGGCTGGATCCAGTTTTATTCATTTTTAAGGCACTATATGCTACAAAAAGTATGAGCTTTTCAAACCAAATCTCACTTGTTTTGCCATTCTCAGTCCTTTCCATTCTAGCCCTTAGTACATTTCAATTAATAAGAAATTATTGTCTTAAATAAATGATGAATTACTTAATTGATTTATATTTTCAGTAGAACTTAATTTCACACAACATAATTGGGGGATTAATTAATAAATCAAGCAAACTGCATTTCTGCACTTTTCCCTGGGATTAATTTAATAATTTAAAGGACTAATTATTCCAAGGTAAAATTTCAGTTGATATGCAAATTTAAGATTTGGCACCATCTTGTTAAAATATAAGGTAAAAGTTTGTACATCCCATTGGCTTTGGATACATTTGAAACAGAATAAGTGAAAACAAACCGTGCTTTAAGAACAATCTGTTCCATTGAATTACTTATGGTTATGGTCAGGTGGCTCCCAAGAAAATGTTTTTTTCTTCTGTAGAAAATTCCCCATCTTCCAAAACAGAATGTCAGTACATTCTTCAATGTTTAAACAAACTCGAAAGGAAAATATAGGAGGGAGCACTCATCTAACTCATCTGGAATTAAATAGACTCCACACATCAAAATCTCATTGGGTAACCAGAGATGGCCTTGACCAACTGGGGATTCTCAAATTTGGGATGCCAAATCCCACACTGATGTTTACTCCACACTTAAGCTTGTTCAACACAGATGGTAGGCATAAAATAGCTTAACTTCAATGGATCATGCCCTGAGAGAATGAGAGAGATGGTCTTCTGTGTTGACAGGAGGGTTGTTTTCACATTCCACTTGAATTAAATTATGCTTGTTCATCCCATGGTGCATAATCTCTGGCAAGGGTTCTTAGAAAGAGCTATCATGTGGACTCATTGCAAAACAAGTTAAAAATAATAAAAAAAAAAAGAAAGATTGCAAAGTAATGCTTTGAGCACTGTAAGAAAATATAAGGCAAAAATTGGACAGCTTCCATTTATTTTTAAAAATATATAGATATCTATTTAGAGTAATATAATTAACATGGATTTTTATATATTATATATAGATATATTGTATTAGTCCATTTTTCACACTTCTGATAAAGACATATCTTAGACTGGGTAATTTATAAAGAAAAAGACATTTAATGGACTCACAATTTCCCATGGCTAGGGAGGCCTGACAATCATGGTGGAAGGCAAAAGACACATCTTACATGGTGCAGACAAGAGAGAATGAGAGCCAGGCAAAAGGGGAAACCCCATATAAAACCATCAGATCTTGTGAGACTTATTCACTACCATGAGAACAGTATGGGGGAAACTGCCCCTATGATTCGATTATCTCCCACTGGGTCCCTCCCACAACACAGGGAAATTATGGGAGCTAAAATTCAAGATGAGATTTGTGCGGGGACACGACACAGCCAAAGTGTATCGTATATGTTTATATGTTAACATTCAGGGGCAATGTATATCTTTAATTTCAATGGACTGGCAAAAGTAGTTTGAATTTCTCATATGAAAAAGATATTATGTATCAGATATAATGGATAATATGATCAATATAAGACCCTAGCTTTCAAACGTTCTCAACTAAGTTTGGTAATTAAGACATAAGTATCGGGGGAAATTCAGCCAGATATCGGGTGAAATTCACCCCCGATATTTCACATAGGTTCTTTTATATTTTCCCTAAGTGTTGGCCGGTCTGAGAAATAAAGGGACAGAGTACAAAAGGAGAAATTTTAAAGCTGGGTGTCCAGGGGAGACATCACATGTCGGCAGGTTCCGTGATGCCCCCCAAGCCATAAAACCAGTACGTTTTTATTAGTGATTTTCAAAAGGGGAGGGAGTGTACGAATAGGGTGTGGGCCACAGAGATCACGTGCTTCACAAGGTAATAGAATATCACAAGGCAAATGGAGGCAGGGTGAGATCACAGGACCACAGGACGGGGGCAAAATTAAAATTGCTAATGAAGTTTCAGGCACGCATTGTCATTGAAAACATCTTATCAGGAAACAGGGTTTGAGAACAGACAACTGGTCTCACCAAAATTTATTAGGTGGGAATTTCCTCATCCTAATAAGCCTGGGAGTGCTACGGGAGACTGGAGCTTATTTCATCCCTGCAGCTGCAACCTTAGAAGACGGCCGCCCCTGAAGCGGCCATTTCAGAGGCCTACCCTCAGGGACACATTCTCTTTCAGGGATGTTCCTTGCTGAGGAAAACAATGAGAACCTGTGGACACAGGAAGGGGAACATCACACACCGGGGCCTGTTGTGGGGTGGGGGAAGGGGGGAGGGATAGCATTAGGAGATATACCTAATGTTAAATGATGAGTTAATGGGTGCAGCACACCAACATGGCACATGTAACAAACCTGCACATTGTGCACATGTACCCTAAAACTTAAAGTATAATAATAATAAAAAAAAAAGAATTCAGTGATATTTCTTTTTGCTTTTGAAAGATATTTGCTTTTGAAAGAAGAGAAATATGGCTCTCTTCCGCCCGGCTCACCAGCAGTCAGAGTTTAAGGTTATCTCTCTTGTTCCCTGAACATTGCTGTTATCCTGTTCTTTTTTCAAGGTGCCCAGATGTCATATTGTTCAAACACACATGCTCTACAATTTGTGCAGTTAATGCAGTCATCACGGGGTCCTGAGGTGACATACATCCTTCTCAGCTTAGGAAGATGACAGGATTAAGAGATTAAAGACAGACATAGGAAATCACAAGGGTATTGATTGGGGAGGTGATAAGTGTCCATGAAATCTTCACAATTTATGTCCAGAGATCGCAGTAAAGACAGGTGTAAGAAATTATAAAAGTATCAATTTGGGGAACTAATAAATGTCCATGAAATCTTCACAATTCACATTCTTCTGCCATGGCTTCAGCCGGTCCCTCTGTTTGGGGTCCCTGACTTCCCGCAACACATAAGTACATGAGATTTTACATAAAAGAGACAAAAATTAAAGTAAGATGTATTCACAGCAGTACAGTAGCCCCCCTTCTCCAAGACCTTTAGTGGATGCCTGAAATCAAGGATAATACCAAACCCTATATATACTATGTTTTCTCCTGTATATACATACCTATGATAAAGTTTAAGTTACAAATTAGACACCATGGAAATTAACAACTAGTAATGAAATACAACAATTATAAGAATATAGTATAATAAAAGGTATATTAATGTGATCTTTTCCTCTCTTTCTTAAAATATCTTATTGTACTGTACTCACCTGTTTTCAGACCATAGTTAACCATGGATAACTGAAACCTCCTAAAAGGAGCGACTATGGTAGCAATGCTTTATCAGAATGTGCTCTGGATAGTAATTTCTGGGTCTTAGAAAATTATTGGGCTGTGTAAGAGTACATAGGGAAGACAGAAAATTATTCCAGTCAAGGAAGACAGTATGAGTGAACAAAGTCTAATTAACACAATGCTTGCTAAATTAGATCTTTTAGACATGACCTATTTCTAGTGCAACTGGGTGTCCCCAAGAAGATACTCGGGTTCCATGATTCACTAGAAAGACTCGCAGAACTCAGAAAAGCTGTTATACTCAAGGTTGCCACAGGAAAAAGAGATGAGTTAAAATCAGCAAAGGTGAAATGCATGTAGAGTGGAATCCAGGAGAGACCAGTACAAGTTGCCAGTTGTCTTCTCCCAGTGGAATTGCACAGATGATACTTAATTTCCCCAATAACAATGTGCAATAATACACAACAAGTACTGCTAATCAAGGAAGCTCACCCAAGCTTGGTCTCCAGGGTTTTTATTAAGGGTTCATTCATCAGGATAGAATGCCCTTGTGACTAATCTTATCTTCCAGTCATCAGTTCTCCCCAGGGTCAAACTGTTACAGCATGGCCCAGGGTCCCAAGTAAATGAAGTCACATATTCACAATAAATCAAATTGTCAGGATAAACTATCTGCATGGCTCAAGACCCGAGGTAGACACTCTTAATAGGCAGGATAGTCCAGGAGTTTAGAGGTTACTTCTCAAGAGCAAGTCAAGGGCCAGTCTTTTTTTTTTGGAACATGCAGGGTCTGAAAACCCCACAACTGCCAAGTTAACATTTTACTGCACAAAAGGGAAAGAGTTTGTGTGAATGGTGGGTCTTGAATGAATGAGTAAAATGAATGAATGAATGAACCTGAAATCATGAAATACAATATTTGCAAAAAAAGTGTGTATTTATTTGTTTTAATGATGAGAAAAAAAATACAAGGTAAAAGAAAATCCACTTCATAGAATAGCAATTGGTGTTATCTTTGTGCAGGGATCTAGGTATTCTGTACAGTGCAGTTTGCTTTAACAGTGATTTGGTTGCCATGTGCGATCCTAACAGTGACATCCTAAGGAAAGAGTGATTATTTAGCAACCCTCTGAATATTTCCCTGCTTCTCCAGTTGCTAGTTCTATAGAAGAGTTAATATTATGCTAAACTGAAAATGTGAGAATGAACTACCTACTAATCTTTTACTTTTAATTTCTGTCCATCACCCTGCACCCTATCCTTCCTTTTCTGAACTGCAATGTGGTCTTCTTTGAAGATGTTCCAGTGGATTTGATCGTCATCGGCAGGACTGGGTGGACAGTGGATGCCCTGAAGAGGTACACATGCTTTATTGTGACAGAATCCTGGGACCAAGCTGTCATATATATGTGTTTTAACTGTTAATAATTTTTATTCAAAATTTATGCCCTAAAACTTAATGAAAGGGGAGGAATCCTTCTATAAGCCCAATGTCTGCAAATATTAGGGGTTCAATAACAGCTATTTTTGTTAAATTAGATAACATTTTCATTACATTGTAGCAACTTGCTACAACCCCTAATAGATGCAGACATTGGGCTTAACTATTTATACGTATTATCTCATTTCATTATCATATTCATTCTATGAAGAACAGTGCCTGCACTGTCACTACCCCCATATTACCAAGGAGAGAAAGGGGAGGAGTGAGGGGAGCTTGTGGGGAGGGGTGAAGTGTGGGTTCTTGGAGAGTCAGGTAAATGGCTAGGGAATAGTAGGGCCAGGATTGGAATCTGTATGAGCAAAGAGGAGTTCTCTTAAATGCTTGCTATTTTTCTAGGATGTACGAAACCATTGTTCCTCTTTGTAATTCAAACAGCAAGACCAGTGGTATTGTGGAGGCTGGAAGACTGCAGCAAATTGATGTGCTGTAATAAATGAGAAATTGTATAACATTAGTTGGCATAGAGAGATGGTATAATGTTAACTCTGAGGGAAACATGATAGAGACAAGGATGCAGTGAAGTCATGTAAGCAATTGGATACAAGAAACAATTTTAACCCGTTTAAAAGCTTTGCAGTGAATCGCATTTATACTATCATTTCAAGATCATATAAAGATATCCTACAAAGTTTATGAAGAAAAGCATTTACTTCTTCTCCCTTCATTAAGTTTTGGGGTATCAATTTTGAATTAAAACTGCTAACAATTATAAAAGTTTTTTATTTAGCAAAGCAAGCCATGCCGAAATGCTGTTTTAAAAACTATTTGTTCAATGGTTACTTAGAGACTTTTTTAAAATTCATTTTTGGAGGGCATGTTTCATAAAGATCTTGAGCAATATATTTTTAAAAACATTCTTGAACTTTAAATGCAGTGTTGCCAGCGTGGCTATAACCAACCTTTTGTCATTTCATTTAGGGAATGACAGCAGTGTGTGCTCATCCATCTCACCTCACTTATCTAATAACGTAGTTCCAAAGAGTATCTATTGACAAAGCCATAGTTGTGTTTTGAGACAATCATTTCTTTCATATAATCAGTTACCTCAATATAAAATGTTGAAAATGAATATCTCCATATGTATAAAGATTGAGAATGTAATTCAGATGTATATTTTTTCTCCCAAATTTGGTTTATCTTTTCATTTTCTCTATGATTTTATTTCCCTAACATTAATTATCAATTTAATCTGTCAAATGTATGAATCTTTTATTTTTATGATGAGTCTTATATGCCTGTGCATCTTGCTTTAGAAGAATTTTCCTACCAAATTTCATCTAGGTGTTATTTTTGTGTATTTTTTTCTGAATGTTTTAAAGCTTTGTCTTACACGTCAAAACCTATTCCATTTGGAATTGGTTTTTATGTATTATATAAGATAGAGATTCAGTTTCGTGGGGTTTTTTTTCTTGATGGATAGCCAAATTTCAAGCACCATTTGTTGACTAATCCTTTCTTTTGGCAATATCTGGCAAAGTCACCTGTTTTATGTATATTTTCTGGGCTCTCCTCTTCTAAAGCTCTGTCAGCACTTAGATCAGTGTCCCACTGTATTAATTACTATTGTTTTATAAGAAATCTTACTATATACAGGACAAATCTCCTTACTTTTTCTTCTTCACAAGTGTTTGGGTATTTTAGGGCTTTTGTCCTTCATATAAATATTAAACTCACCTTGTCGAGATCTGTAATCCATCAATCAATACATCTTACTAACATTTTATTGGAAATACATTAAATTATGAATTATTTCACATTTCCTAATTACAGAGGCTTTTAAAATTTACCTTTTTTACTATTGACTTCTAGACTAATTGAGTCATCATCAGAGAACATGTTATGATCTTTAAAGTTGATTGGAAATTTTTCATGAACAAGTACATGGGCATTTTGTACAAAGGGTCTATGTGTGTTCAAGAAAAATGTGTGTTTTCTTGTTGGTTGGGTGTCAAGCTTGATAAATGTACTGTTCAGCTATACTTCACTCTATTTTCACCTTCTGACTTCTTTGAAAGCTTGACGTTTTCATCTTTTCCTCATATTTTTAAACCTCTATTATATGTAATCTCTTTCCTTATTACTCTGTGCTGTATTTGGAGCAATTTCTTCAGATGTATTTACCAGTTTATTAATTCTCCCTTCATCTCATTTAATATTCTATGTAATCTACTCACTGAAGTAGAAATTCCAACAAACATATTTTTCGTATCTAAAATTAAATTTGACACTTATTACATCTGCCAAGTATTTTATAGTTTCATGTGAACCGTTCATTTCTCAATTTTATCTTTTATGATTTTAAATATTCCGTGTATGATTTTTATATATTCCATATTGGATGATCCCATTATCTAAAGTTTTGGTGATCTAAATCGTGTGGTCATTGTTTTTGCTGAGTCTTTCTCAGACAGCTATTTTTTTTTTCTTTTTTAGTGTATATTTGTCTGATCCTATTCTAAGACCTAAATAGGTGATGTTTTCCACCAAAGAGGATTTGATGATGGGATCCTCAGGATTTTCAGGCTACCATAAGTCTCTGCCCTAATGTGAGGAGGAGAAGTTCAGATTTTTCTCCCCTGTCTACTGCTGCTGCAAGGCTTGTTCTCTTTAGAGCGATATTGATTTTGGATTTTTTTCCTCAGGGCAAATTCTGCTTTTTTAACTTCCCTTAATGTATACAGCTCCTACTGTCTTTATAGCACATAGCTTTCGCTTTGTTTTACTTTTTGAGTGGGGAGGGGAATAAACAATGGAAAGGCACCACTGGGATATTCTTTACCTCCTGCAAATCCTAAGGCTTTAAAATTCAAGTTTTATTCAGAATCTATTTGTTTTGTAATAGGAGGGCTATTTAGTTCCTTAGTCTGCCGTTACTGCCAAAAGCAATCTGAGCCTAGGATTTTACCTTAAACGTAGGGTGTTTACTGAACATTAGATCCTGTTTACGGAATACTAGGTCCTGTTCATTGACAATAGAAACACAAAGAGAGAATAATATATGGCAAGTTCCATTCCATACTCCTTGAGTTTGAGATGTGTGTGACATTCACATGCAGACACCTGGTCAATAGATGACTTTTTGGGCCTGAAATCCAGAAGAGGAATGTGGACTGGAAATATAGATTTATGAATAATCAACATAAAGATGTTCATTGCAGTCATGGGTGTAGAAGAGATTGCAAAAGATAATGCATAGAATGAAGTGCCAGAGCAAGAATGATCCATAAGAACCACCCCAGCACTTAAGGAGTTGACATAAATAAAAGGAAATCGAGATGGAGTTGTGAGGGAGGTGTCAGAACATGGAGGAGAGGGTGTGTCACAGAAACCAAGACAGGGGAGTGGACATCTGCACCATAGGCTGATGAGGTGTCAGTAGGACACCATGGAAGATGTTGGATATTTAGCTAAGGAGATATTTAGAAACATTGGTACGAGAAATTTCAACTCATTTGGATTAGGTAAGAGCAAGATTGTCAGAAAAGGGAAAGCTGGGAGTCGGAGAAGACCAAAGCAGACTGATCTCTCTGGAAATATGACTGTGTATGAATGGAGGGAAAGCAGTATAATGTCAGGATGCATTGGGGAGAAGAGGGAGGACTGGGTTTGCAAAATAAGATTAGGCATGCTTGTGTACCTTTAAGTGTTGTTGATAAGAAGCCAGCAGAGAATCAGAGGTGGCAAATATTGTAGAGAAAGGACTATGATCACATAAGCAAATTCACAATACCTGTGAAGGTGGGCTGAGTTGAGCTAGGACATAGGTTGAAATAGGTTGAAAGAATGGCTATAAGGAAAGGTCCCCATCCATTATCACAGAAGGAAAGAATAGGTCAGCCCAGAGTCAAGTAAGTATGCTGATTCACTAAGAAATTTAAAGAAATCTTGCTGATCATGCCTCTTTATCAAGGAAATGGAAGGTGAACCCAAGGAGTAAAACTGGGAGAATCATGATGGGATTGCAGTTTTAGGTAAAGTGGAGAGAGCTTGAAATTCATACTGAGCATAATGGGAGAGGTGATTAGCAAGACACAGCAATGCTGCCAAGTGGTATGCACGGCCCTGCTAAGGATGCAGGAGATGTTTGTGGAGCCCCCATGGCGGGTCTGTGTGATTATTCTCCAGCTGTGCCTGGCTTTGGAGCAGGCAGGGAAAAGGCAGATCTTTTCTTTAAAGGTGTTGTAGAAAAAAAACTAAAAAAAAAAAATAGGGCAAGATGCTTGAAGCTACTGAAATGAGTGGTTGAAGTAATGGGGGAAAAAGAAACTAAAAAACAAAATCATTTTCCTAGGCTTTGTAAGTAGTCAAAGAATAAGAAGAATTGGAGTTCACAGGTACAGGGATAGATGGAAAAAGGATAACTGAGCTTATGATTTCAGATCTAAAACATTTTCCACTGCAGATATAGTCCAGGGTGTGGGGATGACAACTAAAGTGGTATCTGAAAGGAAATAATTAGATTAATGGGGCTCAGAGGCGCAGGAACTGGAATTTGGGGAATTAAATGAGACCCTAGTATGTTTAGACTTGAAGTGGAGAGTAAACCTGTTTCATATCCTATTAATGAAAAGGAGGCTGTCTCAGGAAGTCTGCATTAACAAGGGGAAAGGCACCTAGTGCTCCACTAATGATGAGAGAAGTTTAAGAATGATATTTATCTAACAATAATTTTAAAATGTGGGATGAGAACCACTCATGTCCAGAATAGTTATTTTCTACTCAAGGCCCATCCAAGAGAGGGAGTCCATTGAGGCACAAAAGGTGAATAGAAACACCAACTTCTAAGCTATAAAAGTTTGGATGTTGGAGATTGTTACCAGTGAAGGTTGTTGGATTTGTTTTCACAAATTAAAAATAAAAAATTCAGTATGTCTCATTTCCTGATGTTTTCAATATAGCTCTGCTAGGAGGAAGATAGGCTGAGTGATTACATGAGTTCTGTTCAATCCTTTGCTTATGTGGCTTTGAATATTTCATAAAGGAAAACAAAATTTTAGACATTCATTCAACTTGTGACAGATGATTTTTGAAACAATGAAGTAGTATGGGGAAGTTAGCAAATATTTCGGATTTAGCATTGTCAGTTTGATACGAAAGGAATGCACTTTTTCTCCACAAACCTGAGTATGTTTTAAACCTCATCTTTATGCACCTGTTTTTCTTCTAGTATAAATTTTCACTTTTGACAGTGTGTCTTTTATAAATATACCAATGTAAAATTTAGGGCAAGGTAAACAGTAATATGAAAGCTTAACAGCAGTAAATGATGAAACCTAAATATCTAAAAATGGAAATGCCTTGTTCCATCCATCTTTTTCTCTTTCCTATTTTATAAACTTCATAAATTAGCAAAATCATTAATATAGTCTTGTACAAAAGTAATTTATTCCTTGTCTTGATATGAGAGGCTTTTGTGCTTTACAGCCCAGCTTCTTTGATGTAAGTTCTAAAAACAGATTTGTGATCACTCCATTTTTTTTCCATTTCTTTTCTCTTACTAGTCAAAAGAGAAGATGTGTGAGAATACAGAACCAGTGGAAACTTCTTCTCGAACCACCACAACCGTAGGAGCGACAACCACCCAGTTCAGGGTCCTAACTACCACCAGAAGAGCAGTGACTTCTCAGTTTCCCACCAGCCTCCCTACAGAAGGTACCCAAGAGATAGTTTGCTTTTTTTTTTTTTTTTTTTTTCCCTGAAGGAAGGAAGAATCACTGTGTTGACATGTACTGGAATAGCTCCTACTCTCTAGGTCTCTCTAAAGTTATTCTTTGGCAAACTGGATTTCTAAGGGATTTCCAAAGGGGAAAAAGACAAAATTATTATGAACTAAAAGTAAATGCTGGGATTCTTTTAATGCACTGTGCCTTTTTTTAAGACATAGCTTTTACCATTGATTCTGGCTTCTTGTCCTCTCCTTCCTAGAAAAGAAATACAGATTTCTTCCTATGTGGCTAAATTTTGTACTAAACAAATCCAACTTCACAATCACAGGTTAGAAAGGCAAAATGCATATAAAATGTCTATTGATTCTGGATTCTGAACAATAATTCTATTAATATATAATTCTAATGTTTTCCAGAATGCAGTCAATAAAATATATTGGTCTATAACCTATACAGAAACACTGTATGTGTCATAGAAATTGTCCTTGAAAACAACTATTTCCTCTTCTAAGGAAGGCAGAAATACTAGAGAGTGTTAATGCTTGGGCACAGCTCAGGAGGAAGAAAGTGTATTACCCAACATACGATAATTTTCTATTCTGAATGATACCATCAGGAGGGAGAGGGCAGAAACATAAGACTGGCCACGAATCAGGTTTGAGGGGGATAAATGGGTCTTACTTGTTTATTGTTATAAGCCTCACTTTCTTTGGCTTGAATAAAAAATTAAATTAAATATGGAACTTTTAATTGGAATTTAATTTGATATTATAAGGTGAACTGGAATAAAGTGGGGTGGAAAGCAGCTGCTAAGTGCATTTTACTGCTTTTAAAAGCAACATTATCTTTTAATCCATATTATTTTGGATTATTATATTAAAGTCCACGAAAATATTCCTATAATTTAAACCCTATCCTTTAGAGTGAAATATAACCAGTAAAATAAAAAAGCATATCCTACATTTTGTTCAGTCAGGATAAGATCTCTTTATATAGAATTTTGGTCATCTTTTCTAGCAATGGGTAAACATTTAACTTTTGGAGTTAAATTTGTAAATATTGACAAATCTTAACTATTACAATTAATTTGGATTTTCCTTGATCTTGATTTTTAAAAATGAATAAATAAGGTCATAACTATTTACAATAAGTGATTTTGTAACTTTTTACAAAATCACTTTTTGTAACTTTTTATTGATAACTATTTACAATAAGGTTCTAATTACAATAAGTGATTTTAGAGAATTAAAAATAACTGTATTTTAACTTTTAATTATTACTGCTTACTTTTCTTGTAGAACTTAAGGATCATTCAAGATGTTACCAAAATCTTGACATTACAATCTCTGTAGGAAATTTTAGAACTACATCATGTAAAGCTAGGACTTGCTCTCATTGCACTAGAAATTACCACAATAAATTATCAAAATCTAGTCATGTGCCGACGAAGGCAGTTAGTAGACAATTACTAGTCATAAGATTTATGCTCCTTTGAAATTAATCCTTTTCTGTTGTAGTAACTTTGAATTTCTCTTCCAGATGATACCAAGATAGCACTACATCTAAAAGATAATGGAGGTAGGAATTGACACTTTTCTTTCATAAACATCTTTTAAATATGAATTCATTTCATTTATTTTAATATGAGAAAGGCCATACGGGCTTCTAGATAAAAGGTGAGGTTGTGTTTTATTCTCCGTTGGGATTTAACATGGGAAGGAGTCAGTGGGTTGGCTTGAAAGTGAAATGAAATCCTCACCCTTGTGTTTGTGTATAAAACTGTGACACCAATTCCCAATGATAAAGTGGAAAATTCAACCACACATCTTGCTGTTCTTTGTTGGTCTAGTCTTTGTTGTATTATAGTGGTGTGTAGTTATCTACACAGCTACAGGTATTGGGTTCAATTGTGTTTCACTAAATTGTCTCCTTGGTCAGCACCTTCTATGCATAAAATTAGAAATACAGCAAGTATGAAAATATATTGTCCTAGGTCTTTTTATCAGCTCTATGAAGCAAAGAACAAAACTTAGATATCTGAAAGAATATCTTGTTGGTAACATACTTAAAGGTTTTCCAAGACAATTTAGAAATATCTATAATGGTACTGGAAAATTTGAGGGAAAAAAGTTTTACTGAAACAATATTGTGAACGATATTGGCTATGTTTTTAGAAATAGATCTTTTTCCTTTTAAACTATGTTGGCTCATGTATGCTGGGTCTTAATAAAAGAGATTTTCATTAGTAATTGTTTATTCAGTTCAGGGAAAGGGTGTCCTCTTCTTGGCAGCATCTTTATGTAAATGTGAGCACATTGTGACTTTGATCTAGGCATAGTTTTGCCTTTAAAGCCCTAGATGATTTCTTGAGTAAGTCAAAATCCAATATATACATGTTAAGCATGTTTTTCTCTATAATGGTAGAGAATAGTTTCAAAACCCCTCAGTTTAGGTTAAGTAGCTAGTAGTTCCATGCTTTTTTAAGACATTGTTTATATCTATATATGTCTTTAGAGTTTATATCAATCCATCTGAAAGAGAGAACAGTTAGCCTGTTCATAAATACCATTATTATATCAATTTCCCATTGTCTTGCTTCATTTTGTAGTGCTTTATTTCATTCATTTCTTATTCATCATTGTATTACTGCAGTAAGTGAATAGTTTTAGAAATGATCATCTGCAAAATATATACTAGCTAGAAATATATTAAAATCTTAGGGCATAAAGGGACTTTAGCAATCCTTCAATTAAGAATTTCCCAGAGGAGGATGTTAGTAGCATGTGGACATAAGCCCTATGTTGGGGTTACCTCATTATGAGGGAAGAGACGGGGTATAAAGTTAATGGAATGGGGGAAGAGTCCCCAAGAGACTTCTCTTTTACTTGTTACCTTTAAATCTTAATATGGGTGGTCATTATATGTATATATGTTAGATTTTTTTCTATGCTTTCTCTCTCCTTCCTTTCTTTCCTTCCTTCCCTTCCTTTCCTTCTTTCTTTATTTTGTTTATCTAAAATATTCTATCCTGCTAATAGGAAAAAACAAACAAAGGATTCTTGTGATCGAATAAGTGTGAGAGATTCTGGAAAAAAAAGTTAAAGAAATTTCCCTGCTGGAAAACCGATAATTCATTCATTCATTGATTTCTGCTCAATGCTTGCTAATTGCCAAGTATTGTTGCTGGCTTGGGGCTACAGAAGTGAACAAGGCTTAGACAAATCTCTGCTTTGAGAGAACATGCATCCTGAGTAATCTTCAAGACGTTTATAAAGAATTCATACTGGCATGTCTCCACTGCTTGCTCTTAACACTTTTTTTTTTTTTTTTTTTTTTTGAGACCGAGTTTCACTCGTTGTTGCCCAGGCTGGAGTGTAGTGGCACAATCTCAGCTCACTGCAACCTCTGTCTCCTGGGTTCAAGCGATTCTCCTGTCTCAACTTCCTGAGTAGCTGGGATTACAGGCGCCCACCACTACGCCTGGCTAATTTTTGTATTTTTAATAGAGACGGGGTTTCATCGTGTTGGCCAGGCTGGTCTTGAACTCCTGACCTCAGGTGATCCACCCGTCTCGACCTCCCAAAGTGCTGGGATTACAAGCGTGAGCCACCACGCACGGCCAACACTTTTTTTATGAGTAGTATGTCATGCACTTAATGTTTTATGGAATATACTTTGATAAAGAGTTTTCTAGAACATTACCATTTATCCCAATGAAAATACTTAGTTTTGTTTGAGCCATCAAAGAATCATAAAACTCTGAAGATTTTCTTAAAGCAGTGCCTTATGATGCTAAGAAATTGTTAAGTAAATCCTACGATTTAAGCATAGGATTTTTGGTATACTAGAGAGTCAACTGTTGGATTCTCAGATGATATTTACATAATTGATATGCAGCAGGCATTCATGAGAATTCCAAAAGATTGCAATTAGACTTCAGACTCTTTTTATATCTATGGTTGTTAACAAAGCACTTTTCCTGAAAACATTCAAGCGCAGTTAGAACAGACCAGCCTGACTAGTATTAAGATAAACGGTTCTTCAAAAGGGTACTTAAGGGAAATCACACATTGCTTTTTATAGCAACCTGACTAAGTTAGTGTGCTATTGTTTTTTATTTTATGGAATGTGGAGATGCAGGAAGGATTACCAATTTAAATCTAACTTCATTATTTAATTAAGCATATTGAAAACATTTCAGAATTGTCCTTTCACTCCAATTTAATAAACGTTTCTGCAAGATTGAGGTAATAATGAATAAGTGTGCCTAATTTAATATTTTCTAACATTTACTGAGGTTGATTTTTAAAAACATGCAAGCTAATACATTTTTGTAAATTTCTCTGTATTGTTGCAAAGAATTTTAGCACATTTGATTTCTTGATTTAATTTATTTAATTGGACCGCTGTTTTTTAAAATAAGTTTTATTATGTATATTTGAGGTTTACAACATGAATTTATGGGACTACATATAGAAAATACCATTGTTACAATAATAAAGCAGATTGACAGGTCTGTCATCTCACATAGTTACTTTTTGGTGACTAATTGGCTGTTCTTAAAAGCATTTTTATTTAGGGGCCTGTACTTTTCTGGAAAAAGGGTGACATTTTTCAAAGTAGTCATTAAGTAGCTAGAAACAAATGACTGCCTTTCCCTACGTTGTCTTTCTTAGTTATTGCATTACTTTCTCTCTGAGTGTTTCTGGGTCATTTCCATGGGTTAAAATAGTTGATTTTCTTAATGGGATCCACTGCTGACATGATTATACATTCAGTTTCCAGGAGATTTTTCTTTCTTCTTTGATATGAAAGCATTAAATACTTCTGAGCAGCTGGATACATAAGTCACACAACAGGGTTTCTCATTGAGAGGACCCAGACTGAGTTACAATCTGCTAAGTCACTCTTGATGAATCTTCAATTGTGCAGTGAGTTTCCTGATACATTTATATTAGGTCCAGTTAGAGCCTCTTAAAGTTTCAGGATAGTTGTTTGATAGGAGAAGTTTTATTAGTCTTCAGGGTTAAGTGGAAATTCTAAGCTCTCTAAACAATTTGGAAAAAGGAACATGAAAAAATTGAAACAAAAGAGAAAGATACCTAATAAATTCAGGTCTCTTTAGTAAGATAGAGCTTTGATTGACCATTGAAATGGCTGGTTCTAAAAACGCAGATGATCCATTGCAGAGCCAGGTGTGGTGGCATGGGCCTGTAGTCCCAGCTACTCAGGAGGCTGAGGCAGGAGGATTGTATGAGCCCAGGAGCTCAAGGCCAAACTGGGCAACATAGCAAGACCCTGTCCTTAAAAAAAAAATTAAATAAAAAAATTAAAAAGAAGATCTTATGTAAAGACATCATTTTATCTCCAACTGAAATATTTCTAGTTACATGTGTAATATTAAGTTTAGAGTAATACGTAGGTATAATCAGATAGTTTATCTGTCTCTTGTTTATGTGAAAAACAGAAGAGGCGGAAGAAGAGGAGAAGGGACAGGAAAGAGAAAGGAAGAAAAAGTGGCAGAAGAAGAGGAGAGAGGAAGAATGTTTATTGAATTGAATGGTTGCTGTGTCCCAGACACCATTCTAAATGCTACACCTAAATTAACTCTTTTACTTCACACAACATCCCTGACTTGGTCTATTATTATTTATTCTTTATAGACAAGGAAACAGAGGTACAAAAATGTTAAGTTATGTAGCTAGCACATGGCAGAGCTGGGATGTGAATCTATTTAGACTTGATGCAAATTCCAAGTCTTTAACAACATCATGGTAGTCCTTCTCTTTCACAGAATTGAATTTTTTTTTTTTTTTTTTTTTTTTTTTTTTTTTTTTTGGAGATGGAGTCTCGCACTGTCCCCCCGGCTGGAGTGCAGTGATGCGAACTTGGCTCACTGCAGCCTCTGCCTCCTGGGTTCAAGCGATTCTCCTGCCTCAGCCTCCCGAGTAGCTGGGACTACAGGTGTGTGCCACTACACCCGGCTAATTTTGTATTTTTAGTAGAGACAGGGTTTCCACCATGTTGGCCAGGCTGGTCTCGAACTCCTGACCTCAGGTGATCCACCTGCCTTGGCCTCCCAAAGTGCTGGGATTACAGGTGTAAGCCATCCTGCCCAGCCTAGATCTCTTACAATCAACCTTCCCATGGGAAATGCCACAATAAGCTATTTTACTTATACCTACTATAGTTCACCTTTTCTATAACAACTGATTATACTTAAAGTATTTGAAAGTGAAATTTCCCTTTCTCATGTAATTGTGTATTCATTTCCATTTAATCCTTTCTGTGAAAATCACAATGCATTAATTCTCTTGTGTGTTTCAGTGTTGTCAGAATCCTTGTCATGTGATCTTTAAGTTACAGCGCTATGCTCTAGTTTATGTTCAAAATCTGATTTAAGATTCTTTAAGCCTTCTTGGTTTCTCTAGAAATGTGGATTTAATTCACCTGTAAGGGGTACCTAAAATCCTAGAATGTATTTTTTTTTTTTTGAGATAGGGTCTCGCTTTGTCCCCCAGGCTGGAGTGCAGTGGTGCAATCTTGGCTCACTGCAACCTCCACCTTTGGGTTCAAGCGATTCACCTGTCTCAGCCTCCCAAGTAGCTGGGATTACAGGCACATGCCACCATGCCCGGCTAATTTTTGTATTTTTAGTAGAAATGGGGTTTCGCCATGTTGGCCAGGCTGATCTCAAACTCTTGACCTTGGGTGATCCACCCATCTCGGCCTCCCAAAGTGCTGGGATTACAGGTGTGAGCCACTGCACCCGGCTGTATTTTTCAAATGTCTGTATTTCTTTGAGTAATGGTTATATGCATTTATAACATTTTCTTTTGGAAATGCATTTATATGCATTTATAACATTTCTTTTGGATTTTCAAATCCTAGAAGTAGCTGACTAGAAGAGTTACATTTTTTAAAAAATGACCTAGCTATATATTTTAGCAGGTACAACTATTAAATGTCTTCTTTGACATTTGATTAGGTTGCTTCCAAGTGGCATTCACTTCCTGATTAGAAATGTAAATGTCTTCAAAATGCAAACTGGATAAAGTTATACCCAGGGCTGAGAAGACATTTGCAAGTTGAATCAATTGCAGGATTTTTTATTGAAAACTAAAGTCTTCAACCAGATTCAACTCAGTCTAGCAAATTGAATTGTGCCACTCTGCTACACTGCAGATGTTAAAATTATTTCAAGCTCTGAAATTCTGATTTGATTTCATTATTCAAAATTGGTTAACTGAGATTTATCAAAATACCAAAAACTGCATTATCTCTTGGTTCATTTAAAGTTTCTTCTCTTTGATCGAGTTAAGGTTTGCTTAAAAAATATTTAAATATAAGTTCTTAATTGTTGATAATATTTAAAGTATCAGCACTCCAGGTGACAGCATTTTTATCATTTCTTCTTATTGCTGCGAACTTTATGAACCTGAACTCTGAAAGGCTGCATTTTTAAGTCAGAGGATGGTATCCCCATCAAGGAGATACCAAAGTTGATATGTTAAGCAGTTTGAAGATCATGTTTAAGTTAATACAGAGGTACAAATCTGGAAAGTGATTGATTTCTAAGAATTAAAACAGATATACTTTGAATGAAGTCCTATGGAATGGCTGGTCTAAATTCTATTTCTGTTGCGTTTAGCTTTCTATTTCTGAAGATATCATAAGACTTTTCATCCCAAGATAAAATTTTAGAACATTATTCTGCCTTTTTCCTGGAATACTTCTAAGGTTATATTTTTATTACCAAGTCTGTAGTGATAGATCAAGTGTCTAGTCATTTGTCATTCAGTCAAATTATTTTTTGACTTTCGTACATAAATCATCAAAGCAACGTATCTTTTCCTTTTTTTCTACTTTTCGTTGATTTTTTTTGTACACTTCTTTTGTGTAGATCATAGTCCTATGAGCAAAGGGAAACTGTTATTTCATTTTGACAGGCTATTGAATATCTATCACTTTCTGTTTTTAAAACTGTAAAACATCTTGACATTTAGTTTTATGTTTGGTTTGTTTGACTACTTTTCATGACAGCACTAACCCTATTCTAAGTATATATGTGTCATCATACTGAAAAGTTCTTCTACTTTACAATGTTAATTTGAGATTTCCCTGGAATTTAGGATTTCTCTCCCAAACTTTTATCTAGAGTTGTGGTTCTTCACTTTTTCTGTACATTTAAATCCCCTGGTTCCAGTCTGAGATGTAATTGTTATTTTATTATTCCAACTTACAAAATTTCTACACTCAAACTATTCTCCGTAACAATTAAATATTAGCCTCTAGGGCTGGAACCAGAGCACCAATTTTTTTTTAATTCCCAGATTATTCCAATGTTAAGTTGATAATAAATGGTCTGATTCAATGCATAAATATTAAGAACCCTTAGAATCACTGTGGGTGGAGATTCTTGTTAAAATGCATACGCTGATATGGTAGTTCTGGGGTGAAGCCCAAACCTTTGCGTTACATTTTTTACAAGCACTTTGGTAATGCAGTTGCCACCAAGCCACAGACTACACTTTGAGTATCAAGAGTTGAATGGATATTTAACCAAAAGAAGAATAACGTATTTTACTCTGAAACTACCTATTGGTCCATTGGTCCTCACCTATACTTCCTGGCTCTCCTGAAACAGTATTTTAATTGGTGGCAACAAGAAATTATTTCTTTCTACATGTAGAAACTGCATCTTACTCTGCCGGGGAAAGGAATCCAAAAGCATTATATCCATTATACCTCCTAACTCATGTTAATATAGTAAGTGAAAATGAGTCCATTTGAGCCAAGCTTGTCCAACCGTCAGCAGCTATTGTTGGTGTTAGTGTATTTTATGTGTGGTCCAACACAATTCTTCTTTTTCCAGTGTGGCCCAGGGAGGCCAAAATATTGGACACCCCTGATTTAAGCTGTTGACAAATGTATTTGTTTTAGTAAAGGTAGTTAGTTACATTTTCTGTATTTTGTTGAACCATATGAAATTGCTGATTTTTACAAAACACTTTTGACCCAGAAAGGTTGCAATTTCGTTGTTCAGCCTAATAGTTTTACAAATTGTTGTCCAGCATAGGAAAATAAAAGAAAAAGAAAAATCACATCAGGATATACTTTTTCCCCTGTAGGTTAATTTGTAGATAGAATGTGTAGTTAGAGTTTATGCTGCTGATAGAACACAGAACGAGATGATATAGCAGAGTGCCTCTTAGGAAATGCACACAGATGGCTTCCACAAAGTAGCTCTAAATGCACTTTCCATTTGCCATCAGCAAAATAATTGACCACCTCCCTTTGGTGGATACCTACTTTCCTTTCAGTGTCCGCCTCCTGTCTCATTTTCTACCTGCCCTGTTCCTACCAGAAACCCGGACCAGGGAACCTTCTACTGGAGGAAAGAAACTTCCATATACCATTAGATTTTGGAATCTGAGATATATGAGGGGCCCCAGGAACAGGTTTTGTGTTACCCAATATTTCCAATGCCTCTTCTCAGTGTGTTCTACATGTGTAAAGTGATTATTCTTTTTTAAACGTGAAATGTCTAGTGATTATAGTAGATGGCCGTATACCACTAAAATATGTATGTCACTGAAACATCAATTAACTTTGGTGCTGAATTGATTTGACTTGGTTTGATTGCTCGGGAAACATTTCTTCAACTATTGTGTACCAGGCCCATTGTTAGGTGATGAAGATGCAAAGATCTACACGGTCTGATGCCCGTCCTAAAGAAGCAAGTGGCCTAAGGGGATGACATAGAGAAGTAAATTGATATTTAAGTTTAGTGTGAAGAGTGCAAAGATAGAGTCAAGAAAAACTATAGAAGAACAGAGAAGAGGTATCTAAACAAAAATGAAATTACAAGAATAGGTGATACTTGATCCAAGTTTTGAAGTATGGGCAGGATTTCTGAGGAAAGGGAGAGAAGAAAAGAATTTCAGGAAAGGGATTGACATAGAAAGAGGTTCAGAAGCATGAAACATCAAGATCTGGTTGGATAACTCTAAAGAGCTGCCAGATTTGATTTTCCTGGGGTAAAGATATATACATAGTGCTTTAAGGCTGGTGAGGCTGAGAAGGTAGGCTTATTTCTCAACCTCACCAGCCATAAAGTATCAGAATAAGCGGAGTGTCAGCATTCATAGTCTTTAATGCCAGGCAATGGGGTTTGAACTTTAACCTAGAGATCTTGGGAACCGTTTGTGTCATTTTGATAAGGGAGTGTCAGGATACATTTTACATGTTTAGTAGTTGACCCTTGAAGTATTACAGGGAACAGGAGGGACGGGAGTAAGACTGAGAGGCCAGAAAATCTAGTTAGGAGGTTATACTAGTAATCCACAGAAGCAATGATCAGAGGCTAAAAAAAGAGTAGTTGACAATGGGAATAAAAAAAGAGAATGCACAAGAGAAGTATTTACTAATGAAGTAGAAGCTACATGAGCTAATATTTGATTGGATGTGTGATTTACGTCATAGGAAAGTGACGAAGGTGGTTCCCAGGACATGGGCGTAAGTTATCTGGGTGGACAATGGTGCCATTGAATAGGAAATACAGGAAGAGAAAGGGGGTAAGCAGTGAATTTAATTTGAGCATGTTGATGTTGATATCTAAATGAAAATGTCAGTAGGCATTTTTCTATATAAGCCTGAAATTAACTTGAGAAATATAACCATAAGATACAAATTTAGGCATCAGCAGCATATAAATGACAGTTGAAGTTAAGAAGATGAATTAGGTATGGGAAGATAGTATAAAGATGAAAAGAGTGACTAGGCACGGTGGCTCACGCCTGTAATCCCAGCACTTTGGGAGGCTGAGCTGGGTGGATCACCTGAGCCCAGGAGCTTGAGACCAGCCTGGGCAACACAGGGAAACCCTGTCTCTACAAAAAAAATACATAAATTAGCAAGACATGGTGGCACACACCTGTAGTCCTAACTACTGGGGAGGCTGAGGTGGGAGGATTGCTTGAGACTGGGAGGTTAAGGCTGCAGTGAGCCATGATTGCACCACTGCACTCCAGCCTAGGTGAGAGTGAGTCTCCAAAAAAAAATTAAAAATAAGAAAAAAGGCAGGAAGGCAGGAAGGCAGGAAGGAAGGAAGGAGGAAAGAAGGAAGGAAGGGCGGAAGGGAGGGAGGAAACAAGGAAGGAAAGAAGGAAGCAGGAAGGAAGGAAGGAAGGGAGGGAGGGCCAAAGACTAGAGAGGGAATACAGGATTTAAAGTCCTGTTAATAAAATCAAGAGTGTCATAGAGACAGCAAGAAAACAGAAAAAGTTTGGTATTACAGAAACCAAAAGAGAAGAAAATTTCAAGGAGGAAGTAGTGAAGAGTGTCAGTGCTGCAGACAAGTCAAGTTAAAAAAAAACACACACAGAAAAGTGACCATGAGAGTTGGTGGCATAAAGACATTTGTTGATCTTGACTGGATTGCATAACAATCCACCATTGTACAATCTCCAGGCAGAATTTGAGGATTCTGTGGACAACGAGGAAATTGGAGTCCACAAGGACAGACTGCTTTTTCAAGAAAAAGGGAAGAAGGGAAGTAGAGATTCTCAATGCTGTTGTTTACCTGTCACAGGTGCTGAGGAGAAAGACCCCATAAGAAGAAAAAGAGTCAAAAGATGACTGGGAGTGAAGTGATATATCCACAAGCATGGGTGGGGCCAATCAGCATGAATGAGGGAAGGGAGACAGGAGGGAGAAATTGAGGGGGTTTCATCTGAGATTGCTGTTTTCTCAATATAGTAAGACACAAGTAATATGGTGAGAGTGAGTGGGAAGAGGGCAGAGCTCATGGTGTTTAGGAGAATTTTGTTCACGTGTGCTTGAATTAGCCATGCATATTACTCACGTAATATGCCGATCCACTTTAAGCAAAAAAAAAAAAAAAAAAAAAAAAAAGGAATTGATGTTGATGGTTGATGGGGAGAAAAGATATGCTAGTCTCAAAATGGCATAATGCTTTAAAGAGAGTAGTTTAATCCATTAGATGGTAAATTTAGTTAATCTTCTTCTAAACAGCTAGGTTTTCAATGGTTTGCTCCTCCCGTTAAGACTAATTTTTGCTTTAGTTTTATTCTTCACAGCTCGAATTATTATTTGTGCAAGATTTTTAATGTAACTTGGGTACTAAGGACAGCAGTTAATTATCTGAAACTAATTTGTAACAGTTTTGTAAGCTACTGTGACCGAATGTTATTTCAGTTACAGTAATAAATTAACAACTTGTTGGATAAAGTGTCAGCCATAAGTGATTTTTAACACAGTTAACATACTCACCAGCCACTAAAGAAAAAAAATGCAAAAACATACAGCTCAAAATTCATTGGAGGAATTTAAATGGAATTCTAAGAAATATTTGTTTAACCTGAAAAAGACAAGAAAGAAGGAACAAAGGACCCTATAACAGATGAACACAAAGAAAACGAATAGCTAAATGGCAGACCAAATACAACCATACTAGTAACTATTTCAAATGTAAATAAAATAAACACTTTCATTAAAAGCATAGGCTATCACACTGACTTTTAAGAAAGCCAGATCCAACTCTATGCTGTGTATAAGAAATGTGTGTGAAAAATAAAGACAAAGATATAAAATACTTCAAGGTAAAATTATAGAAAAATATGTGCACTGCAGATATAACCACAGAAAAGCTGGAATGCCTATATAAATATCAAATTAAGTAGGCTTAAATTAGATTTAAAGACAAGGAGAATTAACAGAGGAAAATATGAAAAGGAAAAAAAGGTGCCAGGCATAGTGTCTCATGCTTGTAATCCCAGCAATCTGCGGGGCCGAGGCGGGCAGATCGTTTGGTCCCAGGAGTTTGAGACCAGCCTGGGCACCATGGTGAAACCCCATCTTTACTAAAAATACAAAAAATTTAGTCGAGCATGGTGGCATGCACTTGTAGTCCCAGCTACATGGGAGGCTGAGGTGGGAGGATCTCCTGAGCCCAGGAGGTCCAGGCTGCAGTGAGTCATGGTCACACCAGTTCACACCATGGTGAGCCCATGGTCACACCAGCCTGGGCTACAGAGTCAGACCTTGTCTCAAAAAAAAAAAAAAAGGAAAACAGTGTCATTTCATTAGGAACCATTATAATTTTTTTTAAGTTAGACAAAAAAAAAAATTAAGAAGGATATATATTTGAACAAGACTGACAACCACTTTGTCATAATTCAGCAGTGTCCCTGGAGGGTTTTTTTTTTTCAAGTTCACATGAAACGGTCACCAAAGGAGACCATATGTTGAGCCATAAAAAATAAATTTCTAGATTGTGGTCTTATAGACTACACTCTTTGACTGCAAAAGAATTAAACGAGAAGCAGTAACAATATAATGTCTATTGATAAGAAAGTAGATCTTAAATGTTCTCACCACACACAAAAATGATAAGTATATGAGGTGAATAGATATGTTAATTACCTTGGTTTAATCATTCCACAATGTATATATATAACAAAAAAGTATATTGTGTGCTGTAAATATATACAATTTTTATTTGTTAATTATGCTTAATGAAGTTGGGAGAAAAATATATCTACAAAATCCTCAAATATGTGAAATGCAAATCAAACTTCTAATATATATATATAAATATATGTGAATATTGACAAATATATACAAATATATATAAATGTTTGATATATGTAAAATATATATTGAAGAAAAGTACTATAAGGAAAATTACAAAATATTTTGATGGAATGATAACTGATACAAAATACCAAAATTTATAGAATGCTGCTAGAAAGTATTTAGAAGGAAATTTATAGTTTTAAATGTTTATACTAGAAAGGATTAGAAAGGAAAAAAGGTTTAAAATTAATAACTCATGTGTCCAATTTAAGTAGATAAGCCAATTAAGATTATCTCAAAATAATTGTTTCTAAAATTATAATTTTATTAAAAATATTAATTTTAAAAGAAGGAAATAAGAGTAGAAAAATAAAATAGAAAATAGACAAATAATAGAGAATATTAACACAGTCATAAGCTTTTTTTTGCAAATTTTAATAAATTTAATATCTCTAAGAAGATGGATTTTTTTAAAAATTATAAACATCAAAATTCAAAGCCTGGAGCTGGGCACAGTGGCTCTTGCCTGTAATCCTAGCGCTTTGGGAGACCAAGGCAGGAGGAGCACTTGAGCCCAGGAGTTGGAGACCAGACTGGCTAACATAGCGAGACTCTGTCTCTACAAAAAAATTAAAAAATTAACCAGACATAATGGCATACGCCTGTAGTCCCAGCTATGTGGGAGGCCCAAGTTAGGGGGATCACTTGAGCCTGGGAGATTGACATGATCACCTCACTCCAGCTCCAACCTGGGTGACCGAACAGGACCCTATCTCAAAAAAAAAAAAAAAATTAAATTCTGTGTTCATCAAAAACTCTGTTAGGAAAATGAAAAGGCAGGTTACAGATAAGAGAATATATTTACAGTATGCTTATATTACGAAGGACTTGTATCCAGAAAATATAAATAACTCCTATAAAGTAACAACAAACAACCAAAACTTGAATGGGATACCATATCATGCCCATTAGGATAGCTAAACACTACACAACACTAATATTGATGAGGATATGGTGCACTTGAACTCAATACATTTCTGATTGGAGTGTGATGTTGTGCAATCAGTTCAGAAAACTCTTTGGCGATTTCTTATAAAGTTCTGTCCTTTTAAGCCAGGAATTCCACTTCTATGTATTTATTTTAAAAAGAAAACATGTCCACATACACACACGCACACACACACAAAACTTGTAAGAGAATATTCATAGCAACTAAATTCATAATTGTCAATAACTAGAAATAGTCCAGATGTTCATCAACAGAGTAAACAAATTGAGTGCATGTTACACAAGGGATTACTATTCAGCAGAAAAAAAAGTAGAACTACTGATACATGCAATAAAACAGATGCGACCTAAAACATTGTTAAGCAATAGATGCCAGACACAGTGGAGTACATGTAGTATGATTCAATTTATGTGAATTTCAAGTAAAATCAAGCTAATCTACAATAATGGAAATCAGCACAGTGGTTGCCTATGCGGTGTTGGTCGGGGCTGTTAGGATGACTGTAGGTGGAGACAAGAGAACTTTATGGGGGAATGGAAGTGTTTCATATGATTTGGGTGATGGTTACTTGGTATATACAGTTATAAAAATTTGGTAAATTGTACATTTAAAATTCCTGTATTTCAAATATGCAAATTTGGCTTCTGTAAAAGTAAAAAAAGAAGAAAGAAAAGAAGCATTTTGATATGTTTTCATAAACTAGGCATAGTTTTTTTTTTTAAATTCCTATGAATAAATTCTTCCAGGCTTCTTAAAATTCTCAAGTAAAGCCAAATAATAATAATAATAAAAAGCTTATCCTTGGTGAAACAGCATCTCTAATTAGAAGGCATAAAATTGAACATTTCTGATCATGTGATTCATGTTTTGCTTTAAAATATTCACAGAACCTTCCCATGTAGTTGATAATAATGATAAAATTATCTAGCAATTATTGGGCTATTAACAATATACCAGGCAATCTTCTGAGGGCTTTGCATGTTTAACTCACTTAATCCTCACAGCACCCTAAGAAGAAAGTACTATTTGTAATCCCATTTTACACTTGAAGTCTCAGAAGCTCAGGGATTTAAGTAATTTGTTCATAGTCACATGGTTTCTAAGGAATGTAGCTGGTCTATAGCACCAAGGGCTCTGATTTCCAGGCATGCTGTGTGCTCTTTATCACCCTGCTGTCCTGCCAGGAGGGTTGCTTCTAATATGGTCCAGTAGAGTATATAGTCACTTGTTTGCTATTCTCCTATTAAAGCCATCCAGTGTCTCAAAAAAACATAGCAGCACCAACTTTGCCTAATCATAGAGTTATTTTTATTTATTTATTTTTTTAGAGGCAGGCATGGTCTAACTCTGTCACCCAGGCTAGAGTGCAGTGGTGCAATCATGGCTGACTTCAGCCTGGAACTCTTGGGCTCAAGCAATCCTCCCACTTCAGCCTCCTGAGTAGCTGGGACTACAGTTGTGCACCGCCATGCCCACCTACTTTTTTTTTTTTAATTTTTGTAGAGATGGGATCTCACTATGTTGCCCAGGCTGATCTCAAACTCCTGGCCTCAAATGATCCTCTCGCCTCAGCTTCACTAAGTGCTGGGATGGCAGATGTGAGCCACCGTGCCCGGCCAGCAAATCACAGAGTTTTAAAGTCCAAGGGAACCTTAACTTCTTCTTGAATCCCATCCCCCAACACTTTAAGACCAAAGCCCTTGCAACTATACAACTCGTGGAAGTGTCATATGCCCACACAGTAGAGTCTGTTTGCAAAGATGGTTTGGTGGAACAGGTTAGGTCAGGACCAGTGCACACTCCCTCAACTAAACGTGCTCTGTTCCACATTCAAGACATAGAGCTTTATATTTCAGGAGACTTGGTGCTGCAGTAGCTAAGGGGCAGTCAGTGTGACAAATATAGCTTTATAATATCCATTTTCCTAAGCAGCGTGATTCTGTCCATGTTAAAGACATTGTTTGAGCCATATTTTGCCAGTATTGGTGCAAAGCAGTGAAATATAAGTACCCTGTACAAGTGTTGCTCAGTGTTTTCATTTTGTTTTCTTTCTGTCCTATGTGGCACAATTTATTAGTTCTCGTAACACAAACTAAAATGAAATTCAAAGCTCTACCGAGCTGTTGTTGTTAATTTTGTTTTCAGGGTTTCTTTTTTTTTTTTTTTTTTTTTCCTTTTTCTTGCTTCTTATTCTGTCTCCCTGAGCTACACAGCACACACATAGAATTCTGCTCACTTACTTTCCTGGAGAGCTATAATGTGCATCAAACCACAGCAAATAGCAAAAAGATTGTATGGTTGTTGAGAACATCAGTGTCTAAGGTTCCAGTACTGAGGCACTCACGCACAGGCTAAATGAATATCTCCAGCAACTAAATGAATCCCTGCTTCCTTGGGAGATCCAAAGGTTTTTATTAACATTATGCATAAATTCAAGCACCAAAGAACTTGAGATTGATTTAGTATTCTGCAGTTTTCCAAAGAAGCTGCTTACAGATAACTGCTGAAGGGTTGATCTTATTTAGATAGGCTACTAGACCTCAGAAGCTAGACTTTCGTTTTTCAAATAGTGGCTGTGGATTCTATATCCTATGTCCAAGCTACGGTTTGGGACAACATGGTTCCCTTCAGGTGGTTGCAAGTACATGAGAGGCTGATCTTGGCGTTTCCGCTTGAAAAACTATTCACTGAAATGTCCTTGCTTTCACTCAGCATGCCCCTAAGCTTCCGTGAGGGAATGGATTCCTTCTTGCCATGAGTAATTTCAAGAAGTCCTCTCATTGCCCTCTGCAGCCATGATTGAGAAGAATGAGGGTAGTAATCAACAGAATATTAATGAGAGTTAATAATAGTATTAACAATCATACTGAAGATCAATATAACAAAGTATACTAATCAATAGAATAGCAAGTAATATGAGTGGCACTAACAACATTAGTACAACCATTCCATTGAGGATTTATTATATTTTAAGCACAATGCCAACCACTTTATAAGCATCCTCTCAGATCTTCACAACCATCAGGAGATAGCTCTTACTATTATGTCCATTTTGCAGAAAAGAAGACAGGATTGAAAAGATGCCGCTCCTTCAGGTCCAGCAATGTGAGATCTGGTGTTATTCTTGGAAGCCCCAAAGGTTCCATCTTTATGTTAGCCAGGTGGTTTAGACACAGATCTGTCTTTCTACACTGATAAGAAGAGTGAAGGGGATTTTTCTTCCATGTTCAGAAAACTTGATGGATTTAATAAGTAGTAAACATTCATCCTTACAATCTCAGGTTATGCATATAAATGATCTGTTTGAACATAAGTGACTATTCTGAAATTGATAGAATAAATGGCACGGAGAGTCACTCTGTTCTGTACCTCCAAACCTTGAAAGTGCTTTGTCGGCCTATTTTTGATATTCCGTAGTCACTATGAATATCCTTGTTAGGAAAACTCTACTAAGTTTTTTGTGTAGTTAAAAACCCTAATATCTTAACCATGCAAAGGCTTGGCATGAGATTAAAAGAGAAAATAGTTTATTAACCCCTTTGGTTTCATATTTAGCTGAAACAT
Organism: Gorilla gorilla gorilla; assembly: GCF_029281585.2. Taxonomy (NCBI): domain Eukaryota; kingdom Metazoa; phylum Chordata; class Mammalia; order Primates; family Hominidae; genus Gorilla; species Gorilla gorilla. The sequence continues at coordinate 29,217,722 of NC_073232.2, forward strand.
TAGGTACTAGGATTTTCTTTTCCCCTGTGTATTCTTTGGTAGAAGCCAAGACACATTTTATTTTTATTTTTCAAAAATAATTTTTGGCTGCGCTCAGCGACTCACACCTGTAATTCCAGCACTTCGGGAGGCTGAGGCAGGTGGATAACCTAAGGTCAAGAGTTCGAGACCAGCCTGGCCAACATAGTGAAAGCCCGTCTCTACTAAAAATACAAAAAAAGTTAGCCAGGAATGGTGGTGTGTGCATATAGTCCCAGCTACTTGGGAGGCTGAGGCAGGAGAATCGCTTGAACCCAGGAGGTGGAGGTTGCAGTGAGCCGAGATCACACCACTGACCTCCAGCCTGGGCAACAGAGCCAGACTCCATCTCAAAAATAATAATAATAACAATAATTTTAAGATATATTTTAAATAGAGAAAAATGATAACTTGATATAGAAAGCTGATGTTAGGAAAAGTTTAAAAGTTAGATGTCATAAAGATCTTGACTGCTGAAAACATATGCGTAGGCAGATTGTTACGAAGAAAAGCACATATACACATAAGAAGTGAAAAATGATAATGGGTTATTCCAAATATTTATTTTTGGTCTTATTTGTACTATATAAAAATACCATAAACCTTCTCTTTTTTCAATTTTTTTCTTAAAGACAGGGTCTTGCTCTGTCACCCAGGCTGGAGTGCGGTGGTAGGATCAAAGCTCACTGCAGCCTTGATCTCTTAAAACTTTCCCTTTAAGATATCTGCACATACACATGCCTAAAAGCACCGATCATTGAATGAGACTAGAATCAGCCTATCATTTGGTGATTGTTATCCCAAATCCCTCATTTTAATAGAATTAAGTATTCCTTTTAATATTATTTCATAGAAATTTTATTCAGCTTTATTTTTCTAAGATAAATGGTAAGGGATTATGAGGTTTTTTTTTTAAAGGATAGTCATCCTCTAAGATCTTCCAGCCCAGAACATTTTATATATTTCCCTGAATGAATTTCACAGCTGCCCGATAGTAGGACAGACTGTAAAAGGAAAGCTGCCTTTGCCAGATATTGGTCTCACCATACATAATGCCCTTAGATGTGTTTTGTGCACCGGCTTTTGTATCTTTTCACAGTGATTACCCTAATCCCTTCTACACAATGTCTTAACGTGAATTGTGAATGTATTGTCACAGTAATGCTAATGTGAATTAGGTACACCTTGTATAATAGTTTCAATCCACTCCAATACTGGAATAATATTGACAGGCTGGTAAGCATTTTAAAAAAATAGTATCACTGTGATTAAGAAAATGAAAGAACTAAGAGGATTATGAAAAATTACAAAACACATAAAACACCCAAACAAACTCTGAATGAAGTCAAGGTCATGATTGTGTATATAGAAAGTTAAAGAGGTAAGAGAGAAAATAAATGAGCTACAAAATGAGATCGATCAGTTGCAAGGGAAACTTACAAAGGGAAGTACAATTTACTTAAAACTTTTTTCATTTGATTTTCTTTCGTTACATGCTTTAGCTTGTAAATGGGTTAGGTGCTGTTCCATGGGGGAATTCATGTCTGTGTGCATTTTTAATCCCAAAGTGGAACACTAACATTTTCAGCATTTATAGTTTAACTTTATTCTGAAGCTTTAAAAGAGCACATTTTGGCATCTTTTGTGTAAGATTTATGAATTTTTAGCAAATTTGTGCATGACTTTGTCCAACCCATCAGCCTCTCAGTTCCCCAAAGGATATTAATATATTATGGAATTTATGGGCTGCAGTGTTTCATTTTAAGCCCAGGAGAAGAGTTAGTTCTAAAGTGAATAAAATTTCAGACAAAGAATATTTCTATTTTAGTTTTTTCTTTATTTCTGGACTTTAATTGTTGACAAGATTTAATAGTAGCTACAGATCATTTTGGCAATGCATTAAAATATTTTACCATATTGGAGAATTATACTTCTAAATACAGAATATCAATGCCATATGCAAGTAAATCCTAAGGGAAAATAACAGTCATAGAAACATGGAGACATAGAGTTTTAAAATTAAATGCTACACTTTGACAAAATAAATAAATATATATATGTATATACGTATATATACATTATATATATAGCATTTTCTTCCTTCTTTCCTCCTATCTTCTTTTTTTCTACCTCCTTGTTTCTTTCATCTTTCCTCCTTCTTTATTTTCCATGATTCATGGACTTCTCCAAATTAAACACACTGAGGTGAGGTCTTGAATATTTTCTAGTATATACTTAATGTATTTTAAAAATACGTTCTCTTGGCCAGGCGCGGTGGCTCACACCCGTAATTCCAGCACTTTAGGAGACTGAAACACATGGATCACTTGAGGTCAGGAGTTCAAGACCAGCCTGGCCAACAGGGTGAAACCCCGTCTCTACTAAAAACACAAAAATTAGCCAGGCATGGCAGCCCATGCCTGTAGTCCCAGCTACTCAGGAGGCTGAGGTAGGAGAATTGCCTGAATCCGGGAGGCAGAGGCTACAGTGAGCCGAGATCGCACCACTGCACTCTAGCTTGGGTGAGAGTGAGAACAGAGAAAGACTCCGTCTCAAAAAAAAAAAATATATATATATATATATATGTATGTGTATATATATACACATGTGTATATATGTGTGTGTGTATATCTATATCTATATATATCTATATATCTATATCTATATCTATATCTATATCTATATATATATATGATGTCTTTGCTCTTATGGTAGCTAAAACTTTCCCAAAAATAGCAGATTGCTTTAATAGAATTGACAGTTCTTATGGTCTTCTCTGTGTCTAAATATTGATCTGCATTTCATAAAGTGTTGAAAAGCAATGACACTCACTGGGTCAGATTAGAGTATATTATCTTGGATACTATTGATTTTCTCTGCTTCATTTTATATTAAAAATGTCTTAAGCACAGGGCAAAAAAAGACCTTTACTTTGGAGATTTTTAAAGTATATTCCTGTATTTCCATTTCTGGCTTGGAGAGACTCTATTTTATGGCTTCTTGTTGCCCTTTATTAATCCCTGTTATTTTAATACACAAGGTAAGGCTTAACAAAGACTAAAGATTTGAATTCTTCTGTGTGTTACGTTTTACTAAGTATGTGAGAAAGATGCTTGTTTCGTTTTTGTTTGCTTTTGGACATGAGTGAAAGCTCATAAGATGTTTCCATGAATAGAGGAAGAGTTTAGGTCTTAAGACTAGATTCCTTCTCACGTTTCTTTAATATTCCCCTAAAGCCTACTAGACTCTGATGAGCTTTGTATTAGTCCATTTTCACACTGCTATCAAGAAGTCCCTGAGATTGGGTAATTTATAAACAAAAGAGGTTTAATTGACTCAGTTCTGCATGGCTGGGGAGGCCTCAGGAAACCTACAGTCATGGCAGAAGGCGAAGGAAAAGCAAGCACCTTCTTCACAAGGCGGCAGGACAGAAAGATAAAGAAGGGGAAGTGCCACTTTCAAACCATCAGATCTCATGGGAACTCACTATCACAAGAACAGCATAGGAGAAACCACACCCATGATCCAATCACCTCCCACTAGGTCCCTCTCTCAACACGTGGGGATTACAATTCAAGAAGAGATTTGGGTGGGGACACAGAGCCAAACCATATCAAGCTTACTGAGAAGTTTGTCCCTGAAGCAAGTTCAGAATTCTCTTTGACATACTTCTATCTGCCAATATAAAAGAACAATCAGTCTAGCCACATATGGACATCTTAGTTTATTGTATTTTCTGCAGGAGGGAAATGAGCATACTCAAGCAGTCTTCCCTAGAGGTGAATGAACTAAACTTCATTTATGGGAATTAGTAAGCACTTACACTTTCTAAATTTCAGCTTTGCATTTGAGGTGCCTATGTTTTTTAACTTTTATTTTAGGTTCAGGGGTACCTGTGTAGGTTTGTTTTATAGGTAAATTATCATGGGAGTTTATTGTATAGATTATTTCATTAGCCAAGTAATAAGCATAGTACCCAATAGGTAGTTTTTTAATCCTCACCCTCCTGCCTCCCTCTATCCTCAAGTAGGCTCTGGTATCTGTTGTTCCCTTCTTTGTGTCCATATGTACTCAATGTTTAACACACACTTAAAAGTGAGAACATAGGGTATTTGGCTTTCTGGTCCTGTGTTAGTTTGCTTAGGACAACGGCCTCCACCTCTTTCCGTGTTGCTTCCTTCAAAGAATAGGATCTCATTCTTTTTCTATGGCTGCATAGAATTCCATGGTGTATATGGACCACATTTTCTTGATCCAGTCTACCGTTGATGAGCATTTAGGTTGATTCCATGTCTTTGCTATTGTAAACAGTGCTGTAATGGACATAATGTGCCTTTTTGGTAGAATAATTTGTATCCTTTTGAGTATATACCTAGGATACTCTAAATTCTGTCGGCAAATCTCCATAAATATGCAAAATCTGTACCATTTGATCAAGCATGATATTAAACTGGAAACCAACTAGTGAAAGAATTTAAAATCAAAGCATATCAATGAAGTGCTCCCTGCACCTTCAGATTTAACAGTCTCTAATTAAGCCGTCATAATACCTGCTAATATACGCTCATCTAAAGCCCATAGAAAGAAGCTGGAATAGAGATGCTTGTACTGTGTAGGAAATTGTAGAATCATTGCAGTAGCCAAAAAAAAAAAAAAAAAAAAAAAAAGGTTAAATAATATGAGAGTAGAAAAATGCTTTCTCCAAAACTATGTGTGCAATTTTGGTCCCTCCATTCAGATGGTCACTCTAAAGCATTTTGAAATAGTCATTGGTATGTGACACAAAGAAAGTCTTGTAATATTTTGGAATTGAGTATGCTACATTTTTCCTTAAATGACTTGCTCTGTTAGAACACATCAAGTCATGTCATACTCATAGACCTCTAAATATTTATTTTGTCTTCTGGTTAGTATTGAGAATCCTTGAAAGCTGTTTATTTTATTAAAATAATCGTCATCCAAAAATGTTATTAAATGGTTATTTGGATAGTAATAAACTAGACTCTGGACAAATTGTGTTATTAGATATGGCCATGGTGTCTTGACATCTAAAGCAGAAATGTAAAGGAACATTTTTAAAAGGAGATAATGTCACTAAATTATTATTGGAAGTATGAATAAATAATAATTGGGAGAGAAGTATTTATGTATAAATAAAGGTAGTGAGGTTTACCACACTCAAGGTGCAAATCTGGTTCTGGTTGTTATATTCCAAACATTGGCAACTTATGCCCTGCAAGACAAAATTAATTTTATTTCTGACAAGGACTCTTATTAAGTGAAACATGACCCTTGCCCTCTTTTTCCTTCCTGGGAAAAGCTGCCTCCTTAGCAAGTTCTGGTCCTCCAGCACGTTTGGGAAGTAGCAACCTGAGGTCAACTCACAAATACCTTAATCTTCCCTCTCCATTCCTGCATACACAAAAGAAGTAAGGCTAAACCAGGTGCAGTGGCACATGTCTGTAATCCCAGCACTTTGGGAGGCTGAGGCAGGAGGAATGCTTGAGCCCAGGAGTTCAAAATGAGCCTGGGCAATATAGTGAGAATCTGCCTCTACAAAAAAATTAACCAGGCATGGTGGCACATGCCTGTAGCCTGAGCTACTTGGGAGGCCAAAGCAGGAGGATCCCTTGAGCCCAGGAGTTCAAAGCTGCAGTGAGTCAAGATCACACCACAGCACTCCAGCCTGAGTGACAGCAAGACCCTGTCTCAAAAATAAAAAATAGAAGAAGAAGTGAGGCAGAAATTTGTGAGGCTAAAACTTGGCATGCTGTGTATAAAGGACTGTTCATGATGGCAGATACTGACCTAAAACCCATCCCAAAGACAAACCCCGGAAATAGAATCAGACACTGGATGGGTGGATAGATGGATGCATGGATGGATGGATGGATGGATGGAGAAAGGGAGGATAAGAAACAGCAAGAAAGAGAGGGATGGAGGGATGGAAAGACGAATGGAAGAGGGAGGGAAGGATTTGAAGAAACAGTCAAGTCTTCATTTTTGACTCAAAAATATCTACTATTTTTGCTACATTTTCCCTAAAGCCACATTTTCAATTAATCCTATTTTCCCAGGAGAGCACTGTGTCATACTCTTATAAAAATAAGAAAATAGACAAGTCCACAAGATGCGATAATATAAGCATACATAAGAATGAGGCCAAAGTTTTAAAAGCAACACATGTTAAGGGCAAAAACATAGTTTACATATTGTCGTGAATCTGACTGTGTAATTTGTCTCAACCTGCCTCATATAAAAAGTATGATAATAACATAATATCTCAATATTCATGAAGTGCTTATTATGAGTCAGGTACTCTCCTAAGAACTTTATATGTATTAAATGTGGAATTCTCACATCAAACCTATGGGGTAATTACTGTTATTGACTGCGTTTTGGAGATAAGGTTAGCTGAAGACCAGACAGATGAGGTCATTTATTATAGCCTCATTTGATTTTTATTGATGATGTGGTCATTCTAATACTGTAACCTATTTCCAAAAGCCTTTATTTTTATCTTTTTCCTTCCTCTCTTTTCCTCTTCCCTTCTCACCAAATATGGATGAACATGTTTATGATGGCAGATACTGACCTAAGACCCAGCACTTGGAGGTGCAATGTTAATCCTTTTTTATAAGGTGGAGTCTCGCTCTGTCGCCCAGGCTGGAGTGCAGTGGCAGGATCTCGGCTCACTGCAACCCCTGCCTTCGGGTTCAAGCAATTCTCCTGTCTCAGCCTCCTGAGTAGCTGGGATTATAGGCGCCCGCCACCACGCCTGGCTAATTTTTTGTATTTTTAGTAGAGACAGGGTTTCTGCCATGTTGGCCAGGCTGGTCTCAAACTCCTGACCTCAGGTGATCCATCTGCCTTGGCCTCCCAAAGTGCTGGGATTACGGGCATGAGCCACCACGCCCGGCTCCAATGTTAATTCTTTAACTGTTTTTTACATTAGTTTTTCTTTGCTTGAAATTACCAGATTCTTTTCAGAATTATTTCCTAGAAGAACTCACAACATGAAATAAGAGGAAATAGCAGGACCTACAGCCCAGTGTTCATTGAGGAGGTATTGATCAGAGGTCCAGAATTCAGACTTGGAGGCCAGACTGCTGGTGTGTGAGCTCAGTTCTACCTTAATAATTTTGCAACCCTAGCTCATTTTTAAATTATCCTGTGCCTCAATTTCCTTACCTATAAAACAGAAATAATAATAGTGCCTACCTCTTAGGGTTGTTGGTTTGGTACTTGCAAAGTAATACAACTATCCCTGACACAGTGTAAATGAACTATTATATAATGAATTACTCTAAATTTGATCTTCTTTCACTAATTAATTTCTGTTACATAAGGGAAATCTTTAGAATTTTCAGCCTTACTAGATTTGGAGAAGGATAACTGAACACCAACAATGGTTCTCAAGCAAAGAGTAAACAACAGCAATAAAAACGTAGAGGGGAGGTGGAAAGAATTAGGAAGTCATGTTTCTCCACTTTATCTGGAATTCCGTCAGTTCATGTGGACCACACATTGTGATAGACATCCATATTTGGTTTTTCTTTAAAAAAAGGTAAAATAAAAGAAAGAAATCAGTGCTTATTAAATGAAGTTTAATAGACAAAAAAAAGTTTATAACATAGAGGCAAAGGGTAAAAATAAAAAAGAGGTAAATTGGTCATGAAATTATTGAGGCCAGGTGCAAAGGCTCACGCCTGTAATCCCAGTACTTTGGGAGGCCGAGGTGGGTGAATCACTTGAGGTCAGGTATTCAAGACCAGACTGGCCAACATGGTTTAACCCCATCTCTACTAAAAATACAAAAATTAGCCAGGTGTAGTGGCAAGCGCCTGTAATCCCAGCTACTTGGGAGGCTGAGGCAGGAGAATTGCTTGAACCTGGGAGGTGGAGGTTGCAGTGAGCCGAGATCACACCACTGCACTCCAGCCTGGGCCTGGACGACAGAGCGAGATTCCCATCTCAAAGAAAAAACAAAGAAAGAAAAAAAAGAGAAAGAAAGGATTGAGAGCCGCTGTTCTGAAACTTTTGTACATCTTAAAAAATTATGTCATGATTCAGAATACCAGTCATATGGTGCACTTAAGATACAACTTATTGTATCTTACAATTATGCTGCACATAATTCAGGAAGATCTCTAAATGCCTGAGTAATCATCAGTGATTATAGAATTTTAGAAAAAGAGAAGACTTTAGAGATTAGTTGTATTTGGCTGGTTGGCTTTGGTTAGGATAGTTATTACTTTATAAATTTAATTCCTCCCTTTGCTAATTCAGAAAATGTGTATTACAGTGGAAAGCATCTCAGTAAAAGTTAGAGGAAATTATATTGTTCTGGGGTGTAGTGGAAAGTTTTCCTTTGCTGTGGCGCTCCTTTTAGTGATCAAAACTATTTGAGGGTCATTGAGCATCCATCTGTTACACTTTTAAAAAGTATTTTTGCTTAAAACAGATTTTTCACAAATTATTGTTGGAGTTCATGCACAGACTTTCCGAAAATGCCTATAGAGCTTATCAAAAGATGTCCGATACTCTTTAATTTAAAATTTCCAAAAGAAAATGAGAGGCGCTTTCAAAATTAATCAGCTTTTCCATAGGTAACTTTGGTGGTTTAATGAGAAAAATCAAAGTTAAATTTAGTGTGTAGTTAATTAGAGTTTGAGGTTTCCCACAGTACTTTGAGAATAAAAGCTATTCATTTTGCTTATCAAACTAGAAATTTTAAAACACAGGCCAGGTGCAGTGGCTCACGCCTGTAATCCCAGCACTTTGGGAGGCTGAGGCAGGCGGATCACCTGAATCAGGATTTCGAGACCAGCCTGACCAACATGGTGAAACCCCGTCTCTACTAAACATGCAAAATTAGCCAGGTGTGGTGACTCACACCTGTAATCCCAGCTATTCAGGAGGCTGAGGCAGGAGAATCGCTTGAACCCAGGAGGCAGAGGTTGCAGTGAGCCAAGATCATGCCTTTGCACTCTAGCCTGGGCAACAAGAGCAAAACTCCATCTCAAAAAATAAAAATAAAACACAGTGACAAATGTATTTTTACTCATGAATCCTATGGATTCTTCATTGCCCATATGAAGAGCACCTCACCTGTAAAATTGGTATTGCGGAAAAGTTGTCCGGGAAGTAAAGATCCAGTCGTACTTTATTAAAAACACAAATATCTCCTCAGATGAAAATGCAAACTTGAGGGTAAACTCATAAAGGTCCTGACAGCTGGGATGTTCTTTCAGCTTCTACAGATGACAGTGCAGCTGAGAAGAAAGGGGGAACCCTCCACGCTGGCCTCATCGTTGGAATCCTCATCCTGGTCCTCATTGTAGCCACAGCCATTCTTGTGACAGTCTATATGTATCACCACCCAACATCAGCAGCCAGCATCTTCTTTATTGAGGTAAGTGTTGAGTTCAACACATGAAAACCACGCCAGTTGATGAACTGTATCCATTTGCTAGCACCACCTGGATTTAATATTTACCACATGGCTTCTCCATTTTTCAGTTTCGAGCTTTCTGATTTCACACACATGGATGTTGTCACCCATGCACTCACGTACATACTGATAGATTGCTTTCAGATGATGGATTCAGTTACCTTATCTCAGGAGCTTTTAAAGACATAAACTATCTTGTCTTTCTGAGATCTAAAAGAAAATGGGAACCATACTTTTTGGTCCTTTTATACCGAGTATGTTAACCAGCTGTTCTCCTTGTTCTAGAAGGAAATACTACATATCTGGGGGGCTAAAGACTTAGCTTAAGTTAATTGCTCAGTAAATGCTAATTGAGTATTGGCTGTGTGCATGATACAATATGATGGGCCTCTTCTCAAAATGCTCACAAACCGTTTGGAAAAAATATGGTTTTCACCACAAAATGACAGATATAAAAATAAAAAATGGTATGTGCTGTTGCCATTTTGCATAATGTATGTATACTTGTACATTTATATATAAATGCAGAGACACACATATCCACACACTCAGACACACGACCAGAACACCATGCTGAATAAGTGTTATGTCTTCATGTACGGAATGTAAGTTTAGTGCCAGTGCCAAGGAGTAAACAGGTGGGAAGACAAGGAGCTGTGCATAAGGAGCCATGGCTAAGCCCTGGGGTCTAAAAGGCTGAAACCAGCAAGCCTGGAGACCAGTGGATACAGTCTGTGTGTCTGTGTGACGAAGTCACCTCTGTCCTCCAGAAGGTTGGGTTTCCTGGGCCCCATGCATATGCAGGTTTTTTTTTTTTGTTTGTTTTTTGACAGAGTCTCATTCTGTCACCCAGGCTGCAATGCCGTGGTGCGATCTCGGCTCACTGCAACCTCTGCCTTCCGGGTTCAAGCAATTTTTGTGCCTCAGCCTCCTGAGCAGCTTGGACTAGAGGCAAGCACTACCACACCCAGCTAATTTTTGTATATTTAGTAGAGACGGGGCTTTGCCATGTTGGCCAGACTGGTCTCAAACTCCTGACCACAAGTGATCCTCCCGCCTTGGCCTCCCAAAGTGCTGGGATTACAGGTGTGAGCCACTGTGCCCGGCCACATATGCACCTTTGACTCTAACATCTGAATGGAACCACTCCTCTTCCAACACCAGATAGAACTAGAAATACTAAAGCAATAAAGGAAATCTTCTCTTGCAGAATTTCAAACATGTAATTAGAATTATTCATTGTATGACACATGGAAAGGTTGCTTGGAATTATGTTCACTTGTTGAGCGAGAAATTATAATGCCTTTTTTTTAATGCCTTTTAAACTATGGAGTTAAAATTACCTATGCCAGTTATAATGGGGAGGGGTGAATAAACGCAAATCAAACAATTGCTTAAATGTCCTTGATAGCTCACAACTGTCTGTAGAAGAAAGTGCCGTCTCCTTTTCCTTCTGTGGGGGCTCAAGGCCTTGGCACTCTCAATCTTATGTGTCATTTCAATCTTTATTCCCTTGGCTCCCTAATCTGGAGTTGGCACTTCTGTCAAATTTCATGCTTTCTCTCTGTACACAGCCCAAATTCTCCATGTCACAAAGACATTGCTCATTCTAGTTCCTCCATCAAAAATTCCTCCTGGTGAGGTATGGTGACTCACATCTGTAATCCCAGCACTTTGGGAGGCTGAGGCAGACAGATTGCTTGAGCCCAGGAGTTTGGGACCAGCCTGGGCAACATGGTGAAACTTCATCTCTACAAAAAAAAAAAAGAAAAAAAGAAAAAAATGAATGGGGCATGGTGGCACATGCCTGTAGTCCAAGCTACTTGGGAGGCTGAAATGGTAGGATTGCTTGAGCCCAGGACATCAAAGCTGCAGGGAACCGTGACTGTGCCGCTGCATTCCAGCCTGGGTGATAGAGTGAGGCCTGGTCTAGAAAAAAAAAAAATTCCTCCCTTCCCATATTAGTTCTTGAATTTAGGAGCCAAAAGGCCTTTGATACTGTGTACCCCATAAACTTCTCTAGACCATCTTCCTACCTCGGCAGCTGGGTATAATCTCTTTCTCTTCTGAAACTCTATCTGCAGGGATACACCCCTACCTTTCTCTGGCATTCATCTTTCTGTTTTGCATTAGAGTCCAGTATGCGCATGATTTATTCCACCCTGCAAGACTTCTAAGTGCCTTAAGCTTTGGATTAAATCACTTACATTTCCTTTGAAAAATAGGGATTCTGCCAATATTTCCTGGAAAAACGTTCATAATAAATATCCTAGGACATTTCAGACTTCCAGTGAAATTTCATATAAAACATATTTCAGAAATGGCATCTTCATTTGATATCAGTAATTGAGATATTATCAGGCATTGCCTTGAATTGGAAATCTGTTATTAAGTTCTGTTAATGTGCTTCATTTTCTTGGAAGAAAGTAGACAACCTTCTCAAAGTTACAAATGCATTCTTCAAAGAGCTGCTGAGTGACAAGGTGGAAAGCCTCAGGGACTAGCCAGACCTCAGGCTGCTGCTACTGCCATAACCCCTCACACGTTTAAGCCTTTCAAACTGTGCAGTTTATTTTCTGACATGGTGAAAAAGAAGACACTGTGAAATATCTGATGGTGATGGTATTAGCAGCAAATTGCATAGTATGAAAGATCTAGTTAAAGCTGGTTCAAAGCAACCCCTGTATGACTGCAAAATAGTGGAATATTGTTTTGAGTGTTAGTCTCATTGTCTTATGTCTCAGAGCCTGTATGTCCATAGGTGTGGAGTGTTTACATGTGTATATGTACACATGTATTTATAGAATATTAGAGCTAGATGGAATCTTAGAGATAATTTAGTTCTATACTCTCCTAACACAAAAGGAGAGACTGAGTGAGGCTCAGAAGAGTGGAATGACTTATCCAAGGTCAAAGAGCCATAGTTCTAAGAATAACTCTTTCTTCTTTTCACATGTAAGTGAAGCAGATTCATTCAGCCGGTCTCCCAGCTTTTCTCCACTTTTTTTCCTTCCTGTGGAGTCAGTTGCCAGAGTCTGCTTAAATCACTACCTATCTGACACGCTGCTGGGGTCATGCGGCTCACAGTGGCTGGTAAGCAGCTGATTTTTGGAGGTGATAATCATAAATTTACTATTATTAAAACTGACCACTGTTTACAAAATCAAAACGGATCCACAATGACCATGGTTTGTGATATGCAGACACATGGATTTAAAATTTTTGAATTATTAGTTACATTAGAATTGTTGTTGCATAAATGGGGGAACTGAATATAACAACATTCTTTTCATTGCCTTTTATGTTCCATATTATATTCCTATCTACTTTTGAAGTGAAATTGATGTGCTTTCTTCTTTTATGAAAGTGATACCATTCTTTGTAGGAAATTGAGACAATGCAGAAATGTAAAAGGAAGAAGAAAAGCCATTTATAGTTCCAGCATGCAGAAATGATGACTATTAATAGTTTAATTTATTTTCTTCTGGAATTTTTATGTACATAATTTGATGTTTGCCCATTTAACACAGTGGTGATTTCACTGCAATACAAATAGGTATTCTTTTTTAAATAACATTTTTCTGTTTTATTATGATGGCTTTGTAAACATCATTTTAATGTTTGTATTCTATTCTATTCAACATTCATTCAATAGCTTTATATTGACTGCCTCTTATGCAGTCAAGTGGTGACTCAGAAAGCACTGAGAGCCTAACATGTGCCTAGAAGTCAAAAAGGACCTCTTTTCATTCAGATGAGGACTGTGTGTTAGTTTTCTACTGCTGTTGTAACAAATTGCCACAAACCTAGTTACTTATAATAACACACCCTTGTCTTACAGCTCAGGAAGTCAGAAGTGCTAAAATCAGGATATGGACAGGGCTGGTTCCTTCTGGAGGTTTCAGGGGATAATCGTTTCCTTGCCATTTTCAGCTTCCACATGCCGCATGTGTTCCTTGGCTCATGGTTTCTTCTCATATCATTCCAACTTCTGTTCCCACCATCACATCTCCTACCACTAACGTTGACCCTCCAGCCTCCTTTTTGTAAGGCCCCCTTGTGACTACATTGGGCTCACCTGGGTAATCTAGGATACTCTCTGCATCTCGAGGTCCTTAACTGAACCACATCTGCAAAGTTCCTTTTTACGGTGTAAGGTAACATTGACACCTTTTGGAGATTAGGACATGGACATCTTTGGGAGGCCATTATTCTGTTGAGCACAGAGTGCGTCAAATGTGAGATGCATCACACGCTTCCAATTAAACTGTAACACACCCTTGACTGTAAGATATGTCCCAGTTTCAGTTATATTAAAATGTAACCCAATGGATATCTTGAATATTTCACAGTGAAATCCAGGCTTCACTAAACACTTGTATGAGTTAGTTCCTGTGCTAAACAGTGTATATAATATGGTGAAATCGAATGACACTAGGCCGGGAGCGGTGGCTCACGCCTGTAATCCCAGCACTTTGGGAGGCCAAGGCGGGCAGATCACTTGAGGTCCGGAGTTCGAGACCAGTTTGACCAACATGGCGAAACCCCATCTCTACTAAAAATACAAGAATTAGCCAGGCATGGTGGTATGTGCCTGTAATCCCAGGTACTCGGGAGGCTGAGGCAGGAAAATCATTTGAACCTGGGAGGTGGAGGTTGTAGTGAGCCAAGATCACACCACTGCACTGGTCGCAGCCTAGGCAATCGAGTGAGATCCTGTTTCAAAAGAAAAAAAAAAATTCATGACTCTATCCTTGAGTGTATATATCAGAGCTCATGCACCCAGTCTCCTATTGCAGAGCAATGGTGCTCTTCCTACTTTTTCTTATTTTTAATCTTCCCCATTATAAACATATTAATAGTAACAGCCAACATTTATCAAATTCACTAATAAAGTGATTGACAATTATTACCTCATTTAATCCTCATGAAGACTGTGTGTGATACAAAGATTATCTTCATCTCATAGACGAGGAGGCTGAAGCACCGGCCTTAAGTAAGTTCTCAACATCACACATTTGGTCAGTAGTGGAGTCAGGATTTAAGCCCAGGCTCTCCAACTCCAGAGACTATGCCCATAACCACCAGGCTGTGCTGCCTCTGTATGTGTAAAGAGTTTTTCTTCATATGCTGTACGTAGAAATTCAGGCTGATATATATACAAGGACATACATTATGTCCTTGGAACAGATTTCCAGAAGTAGAATCAAAGGAAAGAAATGAATGGTATAAAAGAACTTAGTAAATATTGCCAAAAGCATGACACCAATTCATGTAGCTGTTGCTATTGTTGTCTATTTTTAGTGATGATAATGTCAGTGGCTGTTATCTGTGTATTTTTTTCTTGCAGAAAATATACACCAGTTATTATACATTTTGTGGACACCAACACTCTTCCTTATATAAAATACTTACATGGGCTTTAGCTTTTAGATTTCTTATTGTAAAAAGGAAATGAGATAATTAAGCAAATCATCACTCCATAAACAAGTGAATTAACTATATACATCCCATGTCTTCTTATACAAGATTAGGTACAAGAGTTCCATTCTCCTAAAACATTCCATTTCTATTCAGTCAAGCAGAATAGCCTATTTTTTTTATTAACTTATCTTCTATATTGCTCCATCATTCTCAGATCTTAGACTGGGCAGTTTCTTCAACTGACTGGCTTGCATTTCAAGTTATGTGTCTAGCTTTTCACAGTAATTTTCTAAAGGGTGTCTGATTTTGGTGAAAATCTATCACATTATGTACAAGAATGTCTACATATGCTTTTAAGTATTTTTTTGAAAATGAAATTTATTATCTTGAAACAAAATAGCAGAGAATACATATTTAAGTAAGCATGAATTCCTTAATTTTTAAAAGATCTTGATGAAACTAGTATCTTTTTGGAAGGGTCAATATATCTAGGTTCTACATTAAATTTAATGATTGTTCAACATTGCTAAGCATAAATTTTGTGACTTGTAATATATTTTATTGTTTCATGAACATAGGTCACGGAGATAAATGTTTACACTCTTGAGTGATATTCTACACATATCACTATTCAAGATTTTTAAATAAAATACATAAAATGTAATCTAACTGAAGGTCAAGAAAATAATATTACAAAGTGATAATCATACAAAATCAGCATTCCTATGAAAGGATTCTATTTGGACTATAACAAAATAGTTTAGACTAGCCATCTTGCTGAAAGTATTAATGTTGAACATTGCCCTTAATTTTTCTTAGTATACATAAATAATTGCTAGTATTTGGACACTCATGTACAGTTTTGATTGCTCTGTTCACATAAAAATGAAGAGAAATTGATAAGAACCTCATGATAAAAATGATTACAGCCTTGGAAAATAGATTCTATGAGTAAAATATTGGAGGGTTTAAAAAAAAAAGAAGTAAAAACTAAGAGTACCTAATCCTGCCATTTATGCTGCAAAGCTTTGAAATGTCCTCAGAGAGAAAGGAGTCAGTTCAAATGATTAATTTAAAATGAAATCAGAAGAAGCAAAAATTATAGGAACAATGGCCCTTGTATTTCAGGAGGGGACTGATATCGTGCAATGGCAATGGAGTTTGCCTGTAAATAGTGGTTATAATTCCTACCTTAAGGATTGGAGAAATACAGAGTATAGACCTGTGCTGTCAATATGTGGCTGCTGCCTATATGGACTTCTGAGGTCTTAAAATGTGACTAGTCTAGAACAAGTTATATGTAAAACATACACTGGATTTTGAAATCTGAGTACAAAAAATAATGTCAATATCTCATCAATAATTTCTGTATAATTACATGTTGAAATGATAGTATCTTGGATATGCTGGATTAAATAAATTTTATTACAATTTTATTCATGTTTACTTCTTAAATGGACACTAGACACTTTTAAAATTATATATTTGGCTCACATTATATTTCTATTGGATGATGCTGGTTTGTAGAGAAAACTTTGCAGAGACAAAGAATTAGAAAGAAAAGTTGGTTCCATATTTTTTAAAAGTAGGAAATCAACTGGTTTTTAGCAAGAGGGAAAGGAGGAGCTTATGAGGAGGCAGAAGCCTGGATAAGTTGACCAGTCACTCATTCATGTATTTAATATTTGTTGAGCTTCTATTATGCACCAAGTCCCCAAGATACATTGGTAAACAAAATGAACAAGATCATCCTTTCCTTCAGGGAGCTTACATTCCAGTGGGTGGAGACAGATGATAAACACATTTTAAGTTAGGTGTGGATTTCACGTTGAATGATTAGTTTTACAAAAGAGGCAGTCACCATAAAATATTTGATAAAACGTTGCCTTTTCTAATTGCTTGAGCAATGTTACCTTTTTTGATCGCTTGAGCTCAGGAGGTGGAGGGCTCAACATGATAATAAGTGGCATCCTTATTATTATCATCATTGTCCTTATTTTATCATAGAACTTTTTATGGAGCTCTAGGTACAGATTAGTTAAAAAAAAATTAAATAAAGTAAATAAATAAAAAAAGACTGCTCTCCAAAACAGTTTATTTTCCTAGGCCAGGTGCGGTGGCTCACGCCTGTAATCCCAGAACTTTGGGAGACCGAGACGGGAGGGTCCTTTGAAATCAGGAGTTTGAGACCAGCCTGGCCAACATGGTGAAACCCCGCCTCTACTAAAAATACAAAAATTAGGTGGGCATGGTAGTATGCACCTGTAATCCCTGCTACTCGGGAGACTGAGGCAGGAGAATCACTTGAACCTGGGAGAAGGGGGTTGCAGTGAGCCAAGATCACGCCACTGCACTCCAGCCTGAGCAACAGAGTGAGATTCTGTCTCAAAATGATAATAATAATAATAATAATAATAATAATAATAATTTGTTTTCTTGATGGGGAAACACTCTCACCATTCTTAAAGTGTGCCTAAATTAGAAGTTATAAGTTATTTCCATAATAAAATCTGGACATAAATGTCTAAATACCAGTCATTGTTCATACCACGCTTTTTAAATTCTTATTATTTCCAGGGCATCAAAATATCTGCCTTTACTGGGAGTACTTTGTATTTTCTATCAGCAAAATCAGGATACCAAAGCAAAAAGAAACTTCAGCCTGTGTGCAACCTAGGGATTCTGTAACTTTTCCAAAATAAGTAGATGAATTCTCCAGGTATCTAGCACAGGTAAATTTCCTTGAGGACTCATGTTTTGTCTTAAAAATTTATATGAGTTTTGTATTATTCTCTTTAATACATGTTTGATATAAAAAATGATTCCACACAATCTTCAACCAACATTAACGTTTCAAAAGGTGATTCATATCACTCTTGTAGCTATACAACCCCAGCTGTATGGTTGTAGATGTTATAAAATCCAGATAAGTTTAAACCAGCAGAGATAAGACCTCTGTTCCTGAAACCTGAGTGGGCAATATCCTTTCTACCCCTTTGTTGGAGTCAAGTCCAAGGTAGAAATATTCAGGATGGTGAAACAATTTGTTTGGATCCTATGGCACCCGGTTACAGAGCCAAGACATCAAACTAGAATTCCTCACCTTGGCCCTATAGCCTGAGCAGCTACACAGCATCATAGCAAGAATCTTTTAAGCTTTTTGCCACTCAAGGGGATTCCCCATCCCAAGAAATATTTCTGGATCACAAGAACCTGTGGAGAATATGATTAAAGAAACACAGGCAGCTGTGGCCCTCAACTTTTCCTGGCAACTAATAGTACCACCAGGAAACAAGCCAGAAGAAGGAGCCAGGCAAGAATTCAAAGACTGCTGGGAAGAAAAAAGCATTTGCTAAGAGTTTGGCCTCTTGCTTTGCAGCTGCTGGATGGATTGCACTTGGGGAGTTAGGAAGACGCAATCTGTGGACAAACCTATGTAGTTCATAGAGAAATCACTTCACAGAACCACAAATCTTTTTTTGTCTTGAAGTCACATATTTTTAATAACTGAGTTTTGCTCTTCAGGTATTTCTTAGTCTTACTTCAGTTTTAAAGAAAACTCAAGGGGAAAAAATGATTCATTGAAATAAAATACTTTTTATTTATATTTCTTAGATGAAGAAAAAGATGGTATTCATTTTTTATGGCCTGCTGCAAGGAAAGAAAGATAAGGCAAAACACATCTGACATGGTTTGACATAGCTCTCATTAAAGAAGCTATATTAGTAGATGACAGCTTTCCAGAAATATAGTGAAATGCAGAGAAAAATAGGTGAAATTGGGTCACTTGAAAAAAAGAGACACTGTATGTATGTCAGTGGTTTTCTTTTCTCACTTTCTGTTCTAAGATGCTAGAATTTTTATTCATGAACATCACTGAATGTTTTTGAGACATCAGTTCAAGTGCATGGCAATTGCCTTGTATATGTAATCATAAAAATAAGATTTCTTTTATAAATGACATCCTTAATTTACTCTTCTAAGTAACATATTTTCATTTAAATTCCTGAAACTATAATAGTGTTTCTAATTTAATGAAATAATTTCTTCCCTTCATTGGGGAGAATTACTGAAAATACTGAATAAAATATCTTATACTAATTTGCTGTAATTTCGTTTTACTAATTAATTCCCTAATTATTTCAATGCTACATAAGACCATGAAAATCCATAGATGGATGGATGGATGGATGGGTGGATAGATGGATGGATGGATAGATAGATAGATAGATAGATAGATAGATAGATAGATACCACAGAAAGGTTCTTAATAGATGAAAGAATCAGATGGATAAATAAATGAAAACCTGCAAAGCTACAATTCAACTTGGGCATTTGTAAGCCTGAATTATGACATTTTAAGAACATATGTCTTAAGTATTCTGATTCTTTTCTTCTGTTACCTCTTGAAGAGACTACTCTACTGACAGTACCACCTGTTGAATAATTTCTTCCTTGTGACATTGGTTAATTGTTCTGCATTAAAATAAATACTTAAGCCTTTCTATTGTGAAAACAAATAATAAAAACTTTAATTTTAGCAATAATTAGTGCTTCACAGTAAAAATTAATTCATTCAATTACAAGATTATCTTTTCCACCAGTTCCTTTTAGTGTATTCTTTTCTAGCAAACATGCCAAACAACTAAACTAAATTAGTTTATTATTACGGCATATTCTGGTTTATAACTAATACTAGAGTTATTTGTGATTGTAAGAAAATTAAAATGTAAAATTTTCAGAGACCAAAAACATTAACAATCTAGAGAGTATGAATGAAAAGAATGTATTATAAATGATGGTAGTAATCGTGCTTTTTGTTATTTTATTAGAAGTGAACAATCAATGGTATTTTTAGTTTGAAAATGGATTAAGATTATTTTACTATATGATCTTGTGGTAATCCCTTTATAAAAACTTCCTTAATGGAAACAAAGTAAATTTTAATGCAAAATTCATACATCCTGTCTTACATCACATAGTAAGTGAATATAGGGTCAGAATTATTCTATGTCTATACTTTCTACTTTCAACTAATTACTACATTTGTATTCTAATTAACATAATACTTAAAATTACCGTAGATGAGATAAATTTTAAATAGATGAAAAGCCATTTTTCTATTCAACTTTTTTTTTGTTTTTGTTTTTATTTATTTATTTATTTATTTATTTTTGAGGCAGAATCTTGCTCTGTTGCCGAGGCTGGGGTACAGTGGCACAATTTCAGCTCACTGCAACCTCTGCCTCCTGTGTTCAAGCAATACTCCTGCCTCAGCCTCCCAAGTAGCTGGGATTACAGGCGCCCACCACGACACCTGGCTAATTTTTGTATTTTTAGTGGAGACGGGATTTTACCATGTTGGCCAGGCTAGTCTCAAACTCCTAACCTCAAATGATCCACCGGCCTCTGCCTCTCAAAGTGCTGAGATTACAGGAGTGAGCCACCGCACCAGGCCCCCCAAATTTTTTTTAACACTGAGACTGCACCAAATGTGATTCTTGGGACAGCCTTTGAAGGAGAAATGATATTTGCTTCGTAAAAAGGAGAAAATACTTTCTTCTACAAAAGTAAAATAAATTTGTTATAATTATTAAAATTCATTGTGCACCTAGATTTGTAATAAGATTTAATCCTCCCAAAAGTGTATCAGATTTTGTCTTGTTTAATGTTGGAATTTATGTTATTTCCTTTTTTTTTTTTCTCAGTTTTTCCCTTGATGTTGTCCTTGAAGTATCTCATTGTGATCCAGTAGCTTATAAGTGGACTTGAATCCTGAATATGTATAAGTTTAATAGGGAGAAAATTTGACATATCATGAGAGTAGATACTGAACATTGAATTTAGTCACAAGGAATCTCACAATGTTTATTTGTAATTGTGATTGTCAATTCAAAAATTTATCATATTTTTCATGAAAAGCAGGACAGCACTTCTTCAAAAGAAGCAGGGTCCATTCTTGTAGAGGAAATAGTAAGTACCCCATACTTTTAGAGGATCATAGCCTCAACTGTGTTCAGTGGAGACTGACTAAGAACAGTAAAGACAAAACTTAGACCAAGGTAGATGACTTATGCTGGATGGATCTGAGGAAGGGACGCAAGGATCTCTGGGGAGAAGAGATCCTTGCTGCAGAGCAAGCAAGGCTCAGGTTTGCCTTTAGTGGAAAGTCGCCTAAAAACAAAAGAACTACTCATTAACATAACAATGATTTAAAATGCCTTAAGCAAATCGTTTTCAATAAGAAGTTACTTGAAACAGAAGAAAGTGACATAGAGCCAGAGATGCAAGGTGCTATTCTTTACTTTCCCTTATGTCCTTTTCACAAATTTCTTTTTAAATTTTTTTAATTTTTAATTTTTATGGCTACATAGTAGGTGTATATATTCACTAACAAATTTCTTAAATTTTACTAAGAGAATAAATTGATGATTAAATACCCATGCTTTCTGCAAGTAGGTAGGAGTGGCATACTTGGTATTTTCTACCTACAAATAAGCCTTTTTGATTTTCTTTTGTTTCTTTCTTTCTTTTTTTTTTTTTTTTTTGAAACAGAGTTTTGCACTGCCACTCAGGCTGGAGTGCAGTGGCGCTATCTTGGCTCACTGCAACCTCCGCCTCCCGAGTTCAAGCAATTCTCCTGCCTCCGCCTCCCAAGTAGCTGGGATTACAGGCCTCTGCCACCATTCCCAGCTAATTCTTTATATTTTTAGTAGTGATCGGGTTTCACTATGTTGGCCAGGCTGGTCTCAAACTCCTGACCTTGTGACCCGCCCACCTCGGCTTCCCAAAGTGCTGGAATTACAGGCGTGAGCTACCGTGCCTGCCCAATTTTCTTTCTATTTCTGTCTTTTCCTTCCTTTCGCCTAAGACTGACTACTCTGAGAGCTTTGGGTATATAGCATGTAAGCTCCAGTTACACAAAATCACTCTTGCTACTTACTCTGTTTCCTTCCCTCTTATACTCGGCCAAACAGTTTTATAGAATTTTTAAGTATTTACCTTCACATTTTTTCCTGAAATTTAAGTTGGCATTTGTTCCATTTCTATTTTATTAGAATCTGTGATCATCAATATCTTTATAGTAATACTATTGCTGATGGACAAAGTGTTTTTTTCTTCTCACTCGTTCTCTTCACCGTAGCAAACAAAGACTGTTTAACTTGAATCCCGTATGTATTCATAAATGATGCAATTCAGTCACATCCAAGACATGCAAATTTGTTTTCCTAACATAGAAAGGATGGAAAACTTCTGGCCGGGCGTGGTGGCTCATGCCTGTAATCCCAGCACTTTAGGAGGCCGAGGACTGCGAATCACGAGGTCAGGAGATCGAGACCATCCTGGCTAACACGGTGAAACCCCGTCTCTACCAAAAAATAGAAAAAATTAGCCGGGCGTGGTGGCAGGCGCTTGTAGTCCCAGCTACTCGGGAGGCTGAGGCAGGAGAATGGCATGAACCCGGGAGGTGGAGCTTGCAGTGAGCGGAGATCGCCACTGCACTCCAGCCTGGGCGACAGAGCGAGACTCCGTCTCAAAAAAAAAAAAGAAAAGAAAGGATGGAAAACTTCAATCTTAATCAGGATGAGCTAAGAGGAAGCTACAACCACTTAGATACTTAGATAGCTTCTTACCATGATTCTTTATCTCTTATTGATCTCCAAGTTAAAGAATATATATTAACACACACACATATTTATTAATTCATCTCAGCACATAGCAGAACAATTGCCTTTTTTTCTTTTTAACGAAAGGTGGGTATAATAGTAAAATATTTTAAAACGTTCAGAAACATTTCATTCAGATCAATTTGTTGAAAGATTTTATGGTAATGAGGAAAGTGATTTAACAGTAAATGCAAAAAGAGTCCTTGTCCCTTAAATGTCAAAAGGAATGCTGATGAAAGGTTCTGGAATGTTGATAGCAATGAAAGCAGCATAATTTTTTTTTATTTTCCAAAATATCCACATTAAAAACAGAACCATTAGGCATCAGATTTTAGAAAATCTGTGGACAATATTTACAAAAAAATTACCTGACAGCTTATGGCCAAACTGCAGGCATCAGCTCTAAATACTTCATGTAATAACAAACCGCCAATAGCCACAAGACCTGAATGTTGTTGGTTTTTATGTGAGAGAAAGCAAAGGGAATCCACAAGGTGTCTAGCAGGACTGGAAACAAGAAAAACACAAAGTAAGCCAACACGCATTGCCTGGAAAACACAGCAGGCCCATGTGAGAAGAGCAGCAGAAAGTGAGAGGGGCAAGTGCCCACTCCATTTGCAGGGGAGTACAGGGGACCTGTATAAGAATTTCTGAAGGGGCTGGAGCAGTATAGCACAAGGAATTCTCAAAACTGACCTGCCAAGGCCATCTTCCATGACAGTGGTCCACACTAGGAGAAAATCCTGGGAGTAAAATGAATAATGAGTAGGATAGGGACAACAGAGATAAATAAAAAAAAGAAGCAGATTCCTATAAAAGCTGGGGAAGGGAAGGGGGTCGAGAAATACTAAGAAGCAAACCATCGTATTTGTCTTAATGATAGCCATCATTTATTTAGCAGAAACTCTATATCAGGTACTCTTTTTTATAAATTGTATATATTTAAGGTATACGACAATGACATTTTTGATATACATATATATCCATAGTGAAGTGATTGCTATAGTCAGGGAATTTATCCTATCCATCACCTTCTATAGATATCATTTTTGTGTGATACATGCACCTAAAATCTATGCCCTTAACATATTTTCAGTATACTGTGCAGTGCAGTGTTGTTAACTGTAGTCCTCATGCTGTCATTAAATCTCTAGACTTATTCGTCGTACATAACTGCAAGTTTGTACCTTTGGGTCTACTTTCTCCCATTTCCCTATTTCCTGCCCTGCTCTGCCGCTGGTAACCACTCTCTGGTTTTATGTAATTGATCTTTTAAAAAATTCCACATGTGATAGACATCATGCAGTATCTTTCTTTCTATGTCTGGCTAATTTCACTTAGCACAGTGTTCTCCAGGTTCATCTACATTGTTGCAAAACGCAGTGTCTCCTTTTTTAAGGCTGAATAGTATTTCATTGTGTACATATGCCACATGTTGTGATATCCATTCACCTGTCGATGGACACTTCTGTTGTTTCCATATTTTGGCCACTATGAATAATGGTACTATGAACGTGGGAATGAAAATACCTCTATGTGGTGTTGATTTCATTTTCTATGAATATATATCCAACAGTGAGGTTGCTGGGTCATATGGTAGTTCTATTTTTAATTTTTTGAGTAAACTTCATACGTTTTTCCATAACAGCTGTACCAGTTTACATTTCCCCCAACAATGTACAAAGGTTCCCTCTTCTCCACACCCTTCCCAACACTTGTTATCTCTTGTCTTTTCAATAATATTCATCCTACAGGTGTGAGGTGATATCTCATTGTAATTTTGACTTCCATTTCCTGAGACAGAGTAATGTTGAGCATCTTTTCATACACCTGTTGCCATTTTTGTGACTTCATTGGAGAAATGAAATTTTCAAGTCCTTTCTCCATTTTTAAATTGAGTTATTTGTTTTTTTTTATATTGAGTTGTGTGAGTTCCTTATATATTTTAGCTACTAACCCCTTACTCAGATAAATATGGTTTGCAAATATTTTATCAAAATCCATAGGCTTCCTCTTCATGTTGTTGCTTGTTTGATGTATAGAAGCTTTACAGTTTTATGTAATCTCACTTTTTAATTTTTGCTTTTGTTGCCTGAAGTTTAAGTGTGATATTCAAAAAATTACTTCATGGCCTGTATCAAAGAACTTTTTCCCTATATTTACTTCTAGGAATTTGATGGCTTCAGGTCTTGTATGTAGCCTTTAAATCCATTTTGAGTTGATTGTTGTGTGTGGTGTAAGAGAAAGGTCCAGTTTCATCACATTTTTAAAATACAAGAGAATAACAGCAGAACAGAAAACTCCTAAAGATACAAATGTTGCTTAAACCAACCTTCCTTCTAAATGTTCGGAAAAGTTAAATTCACACAAAAATGAGCAAAAGAAAATTTTGGACATGGAATCTCATGCAAAAATACTCTAATTTAAAAGATAATCTGCCGGGGGTAGTGGCTCATGCCTGTAATCCCAGCATTTTGGGAGGCTGAGGCGGGCGGATCACCTGAGGCTGGGAGTTTGAGACCAGCCTAACCAACATGGAGAAACCCCGTCTCTACTGAAAATACAAAATTATCTGGGGGTGGTAGTGCATGCCTGTAATCCCAGCTACTTGGGAGGCTGAGGCAGGAGAATCGCTTGAACCTGGGAGGCGGAGGTTGCGGTGAGCCAAGATTGTGCCATTGTACTCCAGCCTGGGCGCCGAGAGCAAAACTCCATCTCAAATAATAATAATAATAATAAAGCAAAGAATAATATCCCTACAGACAATGAAATTTTATCAGGAAGACATGCTTTCAAATAATCTAGGAGTGGCCAGCATGGCCAACTAGAAGCAGCCAGTGTGCATGGCTCTGATGGAAAGGAACAGAAGGGATGAGCAAATACAACACCTTCAACTGAAACATCCAGGTCCTCTCATTGGTTTCCTCTCAAGGAAACAACTTGACCCACAGAGAATGAAGAAAAGCAAGTTAGGACAACGGCCCACCTGGGAGCAACCAGAGCCAGGGGATCCTCCCCAACCCAGGGAAAGCACGCTTCTCCCACAGATATTTGCACCCACAGGTCATGAGATCTCCTTGTGAACCCACTCCACCAAAGCCTTCAGTCTTCATTCTGACAGCCAGAGCTATAAGGAGTCTCGTTGCTTATTTGCTGTACAGAAGCTTTTCAGTTTTATGTAATCTCACTTTTTAATTTTTGCTTTTGTTATCTGAAGTTTCAGTGTGATATTAAAAAATTATGCTGCCCAGGCATGTGTGGAGACCCAGGAGCCTTAGATACTTTGACTTTCTGGAAAAAGTAGCTGTAGCCTTGGCAAAGTGGGAGGTTAGACTCCTGTATATACCTCCCTCCAGGCAGCCTCCAGGCTGCCATCTTTGGCACCTTAGCCATTCCAGCCTTCAGGCTTCAGAGAGTCTGAGCCAACCTGGGACAGAAGGAATACCCCAGCAAAGCACAGCTGCTCTACCAAAACGAAAGCCAGACTGCTGCTTTAAGCTGGTACCGAATCCCGTACCTCCACCTAGGTGGGACCTCCCAACCACAGCCTCTTTGCTGCCATCTTTACTGTTTCATAGTTTTCACTGGTGACACCTACAGGTTCTGAAAAATCTGAGGTGACTAGGGACTGGCATGGGCCCCAAGCATACCACAGCAGCCTTACAGAAAAGTGGCCAGACTGTTAGGTGGGGCCCATTCCCATATCTCCTCACCAGGCAGGTCCTCCAGGCCTGGGCCTCCAGCCACCTCTTGCCGGATATATTGAGCCATTACCAACTCAGCAACTCCCTGGACAGAGCCTCCAGGGACATCTGAAGGCTCTCTGCTACTGCCTTTGCAGTGGAACTGCCCTTGCCACCCTTTGACTAATGAAGGAGCAAAGACCCTAAGTACCTTATCCATACCTCCAAAAAGCAATCCTGAGCAAAAAGAACAAAGCTGGAGTAATCACATTACCTAACTTCAAACTATACTACAAGGCTACAGTGAGCAAAACAGTATGGTACTGATACAAAAATAGGCACACAGACAAATGGAACAGAATAAAGAGCCCAGACATAAGGCCATACGTCTATGACCATCATTTCTTTGACAAAGCTGATAAAAATAAACAATGGGGAAAAGACTCCCTATTCAATAAATGGTGCTGGGAGAACTGGCTAGCCATATCCACCAGATTGAAGCTGGACTCTTTCCTTACACCATACACAAAAATCAACTCAAGATGGAGTAAAGACTTAAATAAAAACCAAAAAACTATAAAAACACCTGAAGACAACCTAGGAAATACCATCCTGACATAGAAACGGGCAAAGGTTTTACAACAAAGACACCAAAAGCAATTGTAACAAAAGCAAAAATTGGCAAGTGGGATCTAATTTAACTTAAGAGCTTCTGCACAGCAAAAGGAACTGTCAACAAAGTAAACAGTCAACCTGCAGAATGGAAGAAAATATTTGCAAACTATGCATCTGACAAAGGTCTGATATCCAGCATTTATAAGGAACTTAAACAAATTTACAAGAGAAAAACAAACAACCTCATTAAAAAGGGGGCAAAGTGGATGAACAGACACTTCTCAAAAGAAGACATACATGCAGCCAAAAAGCATAGAAAAAAGCTGCGTATCACTGATCATTAAAGAAATGCAAATCAAAACAACAATGAGATACCATCTTACACCCGTCAGAATGGCTATGATTAAAAAGTCAAAAAATAACAGATGCTGGTGAGCCAGTAGAATAAAGGGAACCCTTTTTGCACTGTTTGTGGGAGTATAAGTTGGTTCAACCATTGTGAAAATTACTCAAAGAGCTAAAAGCAGAACTACCATATGACCCAGCAATCCCATTACTTGGTATATGCCCAGAGGAATATA
Organism: Gorilla gorilla gorilla; assembly: GCF_029281585.2. Taxonomy (NCBI): domain Eukaryota; kingdom Metazoa; phylum Chordata; class Mammalia; order Primates; family Hominidae; genus Gorilla; species Gorilla gorilla. The sequence goes on from NC_073232.2 coordinate 29,245,164, forward strand.
AAGCATTCTATCCTAAAGACACATGCACTCAAATGTTCATTGCAGCACTGTTCACAATAGCAAAGACATGGAATCAATCTAAATGCCCATCAATGACACACTGGATAAAGAAAATGTGGTACATGTGCACCATGGAATATTATGCAGCCATAAAAAAGAACAAGATCATGTCTTTTGTGGGAACATGAATGAAGCTGGAGGCTATCATCCTTAGCAAACTAATGCATAAACAGAAAATCAAATACTGCATGTCCTCACTTATTAGTGGGAGCTAAATGATAAGAACTTATGAACACAAAGAAGGAAGCAATAGACACTGGGGTCTGCTTGAGGGGGAAGGGTGGAAGGGAGAGGAGCAGAAAAGATAACTATCAGGTACTGGGCTTCATGCCTGGTGGATGTAATAATGCCTACAACAAATCCTTATTACATGTGTTTATCTATGTAACAAACTTTCACATGTACCCCCAAACATCAAATAAAAATTTTTAAAAAAATCTAATAAAAACTCTAAGGAACTATTTTAAAACTAGCTGAAAAGCATAAAGAAAGTGATTTAAAAGATGAAAAGAACAACCCAAATTAACATTAGAACAACCAAAAAATGAAATAGATGTGAGAATTAGAAATACAGAAAAAAATAATACTTTTGAAAATAAAAAACTAGAAGAGTAAATAAACACAATTCTTAATGTATTACAAGAAATAAAAGGTTTAAAAGTAGATTTTTTAATTGAAAAGAATTAAATCAGATAAAAATATTTGAGAGGTAATGACAAACATTTAAGTTTGTCAAAGAAGCTTCAACATCTGGATAGTAGGAAAGAAAAAAACCAAAGCAAAAGAAAAATAAGCCACAAACTAAAAAATTTTTAGTTCTTGAAATTAAAAAAAGTAAATATTGAAAGAGCATGCTATGTACCTGAGATTATTTACCCAAAACAATGAGCATTAAGACTTATACTAGTAAAGTCGCTGGATGATATTAAAAAAAAAGTTTTGTGCACTTAGATAAAGAAAACACTTGAATTATAAGCATATCTGAATTAGACAATCATGAAGTTTTTAACAGCAACATTTTGTGCTAGAAAGAAAATAGAGTAACCATGTGAAAGGATAGAAAATGTCAGCCGAGAATTTATATCCAGCAAAACTGACCATTGAGTAGAAAGGGCATAAATAAATTATTATCCATGTGCAGGAACTCTGCCAGTGTTCTTTCCATGAGTTCTTCCTGAAAACTCTTTCCGAGATGAGCTTCAGATAAACAAAATGACCAGAAGGACATCATACGAGCACTGGTGGAATCAGTGCAGCCTTCTGCCAGAACTCAGAATGCGTGCATACATTTTTGCCTTATGACTATCTTTTGTGCATTTGAAGGTAGCTACTGCTGTAACACACATCTCATATTTCAGCTTGCTTCATTTGGCAACAAACATTTTGGAAATGTTTGGAACATGCTTACAGCTTTTTTTATATATGTTACTCCATCTATATTTATTAAACAGCAATTGGTAATTTACACGTATACATGCACATTCTAAGCTCTCATTTATTGAATGTTAAAATAATAATAATGTTTCTGGGGATAATACTGGGGATAATTATATGCCAATAATTGTATATATTGGCATATAAAGTACTAGATACCTCATAGTTATAATCTCTGAGCCTCATGTAAGTCATTAAAAAGATATAGATATTTGTAGGAGAGCAGGCTAACTACTTACTATAATTCATGTTCCCAATTCTAGAGTAGAGGGTTGTGACTGGAAAGTAGTTGCACAATTAAAGATTATCTTTTTCAAACTCTGTTGCACCCAAAGATGGACAGGTGACTACTTGTCACTCCAGAAAGTCACATTTAAGCCAAGGCTTTTAATAATTACGTGTGCCTTTGCCACACCTTCTCTCCTGCCCCACCAACCGGGTATACAGTCCCCGGATAATGGAAAAGTCAAGTTGGAAGAACTGGGATCCACACATGGAAAGAAGTTGCCTCCCTGTAAGGAATACTGGTCTTGGACTGTGATATGAGCAAGAGATAAACTTCTACTTTATTATACCATTGAGAAAATTTTAAAAGGGATTATTCACATAGAAAATAGTCACCATCCAGTGCATATAAGGTCACATAAGACGTTTATTAGAGTAATGAGAAGTCAGGGAAAATCAATGGACTGGGTGTGTTTTAGCAAACAACATAATGACATTTGAATATTTCTTTGTTTAGAAAAAGTGGTTTATAAAAAGAGAACCAGGTGGATTAAAAGCCATTGAAAATTTTGAGCAAAGTAAAATCAAAGGCAGATTAAGATTATAGATATATTTATAGTGACTAACCCAAATGTAAACTAATGAAATTGTTGCGGGGGGGAAAAAAAACGTAATGACAGAAAGTGATACAAGAACAATTGTTGTTTATTGAAAATTACAGCAGTACCCAAAAAGGGAAAACAAAATGAAATACATTTTTAAAATCTAAATAATTATATTTTTGGACTTAAATGTTTACTCCCAATCAGTAAAAGCTATTTAGCAGAATATATTTAGGATAACTGAAAATTTAGTGTATGTCTATTTATTAAATGAAACAATTCATGGTGTTTCAGTGAGAAAAGTAAATAACCGGAGATTAGGAGATTTAGAATTCTTTTTCATTTGTCAGAGTAGGCAGAACTCTGGTTAATAGGTAGAAATGGCTGATCAGTTCACTTCTAAGAACTGGCTTTAAAGCTAAATCGAGAGACTTTCCTTGTTGAGAATATCATCTTATTCTTGGTGAATTCTAATAACAATATAGGCGCTCCAGAGAACAACATTATCTGTCTCAGTTCATTGTTTTTATCCCCAAGGGCAAGCACAATGCTAAGTAAATATTTGCTGAATAAATGCGTTATCTAAAATAATCCAAGTGTAACTTCAATAAACAAACAGCATCATGAAATGACGGAAAGTTAAGAGTTAGCAGAGAATTTAAGGAAACATCAAACAAAGTCGTTTATAACTTTTTGCATTATACGTCTCACCTAAAGAGACATAAAACTCTGTTTTCCCAAAAGAACATTTGTGTGTTTGAAAAGATAAACAACTCTTTAAATTACAACATTGATTTGATGTGCTCAGACATTTTTATACAAATCTTATTAGAAATGTTTTAGTTGAATCATTCACAGTATGATTTAAATGCATAAAACGAAAGTGGTGTGATTGATAAATATTCGCCTTTTAAAAATTATTATGATGTAGTGTTTAGTTGTTAAGGCTGACTGAAGGCCATAGCTTCTTACTAAGTAGAGAATCAGTATCTATCCTCTTTCTTGTTTTATATATAAGAACATGGAGAATATGAGATAAGAATTGACTTGCCAAAGGCCTTAGTGCTTAACAGAAGCAGAATCAGGAACCAGTAAAATGCAGCAGGAAGAAGATAGCACCAAGAAGGCAGCAGATTTTGCAAAAATTCCAGCTTTTACTAACTATGTGATTCTGGTCAATCCTGAACCATTCTATGTAACTCAACCAGGAGCTAAAACCAAATTTGCTGACTCTCCCAAGCAGCCTTCAACTTTGTTAAAAGTGCTATTTTAAACACTAGTCTGTTTCAGGCAAAATTTGAGGGATTCCTTTATTTCCCACTCCTACACAATTTTCTTGAGCTATTGTTAAGTTATCCAAATGAAAAGAGGAAGGGAAAAAGAACAAATGACCTAAATAATTCACAAACCATATTATCAAACCCCTGAGTATTATACCATTGACTACAAAACAAAACAAAAACAAAAGAAGTTGTTTTTATAGGTTCTAATTGTTATATCTCAGTCATCTTGCTTTTTTATCTTTTTTTTTTTTTATTTTTGAAGTGTTGCAAACAGGATTACTTCCAGAGCTATCATCTGGCTCACATAATGTCATTACCATGGTTATCAGCACTTCTTTATCACAGGATGAATGCAGTCCACTCTCAGGAAAGCTTCTGTGGAGGTTACATGAATCTGTGTAAAGGACAGTAATGAATATCACTGGAGCCCTAAGTAAGGAATGATTAAACACTGTTATTAGTCAGTTATAACATTGTATGACAATATAATTACAAATGCATCTGTAAAGGCTCTATAATTGATCCTCTATATTACATATTAACTTTTATTTTCCTGCTACACTAATACTTTATTGTTCCTTTTCTCAGGGTCATAATTATATTTTTATTTCAACCTCTGAATTGATTTGACACGAGACAGTATGTGCCCAAAATTGCAAAATAAGTAAATCAAGTTCCTCAGATTTAAAAACATACACCATTTTGGATACTCATTTTTCAATGTAGGACTTTAAATAGGTAAAAAGTTTGCTATCTGCCTTTTAAAGTTTCTTTAAAACTTTTAATTTTATTTCAACATATACAGATTAAAAACATATGATGAAACTGGTCATATATGTAAGTGTGGTTTTGTCCTAGTTTGACTGATAAGATCACTCTGTAGCTTCAAATGAATAGTGTCCACTCTTGGATTTGATGACATAAATCATTCTCTTGTGTTGTTTCTTAATCATGTGATTAAATATGGAGTAAAGCACACAATTACTTTAGAATAGAAAATAACTCACCATTAACCATTCCTAGGGTCACTGCTGATTAGACCTTAACTTGCCAGATTTCTTGAGCTTCACTTAGAAACACACTGGCACTCCAGACACAAGTAACTTGACAAGAACAATTTCTTAAGGAACACAGCCAGTCTGTTGTAGGGAGACAGCACTAACTCACATTCAACTTTCATTAGAATATTTATGACCAGTGCAGCACTATCTTGTCTTTTAACTCAGTCACCAGGCAGCGGTGAACTGGCTTGTTTTCACACCTCCTGCAAAGTACTTTTCTTTAGAATAAGTTGCCTTTCTAATAGCAAATTATTACATGATTTGGGTAGAAAATAACCACTTGTGGCAATGTGGCTCAAAAAATAAAGATATGCTGCTTAAAGCATTATTAACATATTATGAACTAAGGCTAATGCTGAAGAAGACTAGAATGTTCTTAGCTGGTATCACAGAAAATTAGTCAAAACCAAAGAATCTGTCTGTGCAGTACACTCTGCTAGAGTCTCTTACACTTACAGGGGGGTATAACTAAGGTAAACATACATTCCACTTTGCCAGGAACCATGCTGTGTATGTCTGTTGTCTGATATAATTATTAATAGTTTCTCCATTTATTCTCAAAAGTGTCCTGATTTGGACAATAAATCATATGGTCATACTAAGCTATATTTTCCAGCTTAGTATGCATCTAAAGACAGAGGACACAAAAACTTTTAAGGCCAAACAGCCACATAAGAATTCAGTAATAATGAAATGAACATCAAAGATATGATCAATATTGAATAAAGGATTCCGTCAAATGCTATAAAATACTTAGAGAGAATCAGGAGGAATCTCATTAAAGACATGGCATTTGTGCAGGGTTTTGAAAGGGTGCTATGCTCTGGCTAAGCAGAGAGGAAGGGGAGATACCTTTTCAGATGGAATGGGGATATATTATGATTTTAAAAACATATCAAGAAAGGTCAAGATGAATCAACTTATTTAACTATGTGTTAATATCTATGGGCAAATATTGAAAATGGCTTTACTATAGACGGAAAATAGATATGGTAGGCTTTGAAGGACAAACCACAGAATCTAACTATCATTCTATAAGCAGCGAGAATCAGTGATGTAATAAAGAAGTAGGTGTTTGGGCCTGGCATGATGTCTCACGCCTGTGATCCCAACACTTTGGGAGGCAGAGGCAGGTGGATCACTTGAGTTCAGGAGTTCGAGACCTGCCTGGCCAACATGGTGGAACCCCATTTCTATTAAAAATACAATAATTAGCCAGGCATGGTTGTGCGTGCTTGTAGTCCCAGCTTCTTGGGAGGCTGAGGCAGGAGAATCTCTTGAACCCAGGAGGCGGAGGTTGCAGTGAGCTGAAATCACACCACTGCACTACATCCTAGGCAACAGAGATAGGCTCCATCAAAAAAAAAACAAACCATAAAATAAAAAAGAAGTGGGAGTTTAAAATGGTTGTGGGGAAGGAGTAGAGAGTGAGCCAGAAGAAGAGTGGAATGATGGTCACAAGGGAGTTAGAAGACTATCAGTAGTCTATACGTGAAGTGGTTGCTGAGAGTTGAATTGGGGTATTTATAGAGGGACAAGAATGAGGCTAATACAGGAGCCATGTGAAGGAAGAGGATAGAATTTAGCAATCTTTGTTTGCATAAAGGTTTATATGTGAAAGGGTTTTCAATCAGTTATATTCGATTCCCAGTACTCCCCAATGAGCTCAGTAAATATAGAATTGTTAGATCCCTGTTTTACAGATAGGATGACTGAGATTCCAAGAAAGTAAGCAATTTCTGAACGTTTCCTATATCAAATTAGTGGTAAAGGTGAGGAGGATGCCCTGATTCATTACATTGAATATGTAGGATGAAGAAGAATCAAAGATAACTTCAAAGTCCAGAATCTGAGCAACTGAGAAATTGAATTTTCTTTTCTTTTTTTTGAGACAGAGTTTTGCTCTTGTTGCTCAGGCTGGAGTGCAATGGCATGGTCTTGGCTCACTGCAACCTCCGCCTGCCAGGTTCAGGTGATTCTCCCCCCTCAACCTCCCAATTAGCTGGGATTACAGGCGCCTGCCACCACACCCTGCTAATTTTTGTATTTTTAGTAGAGGTGGGGTTTCACCATGTTGGCCTCAGGTAATATGCCTGCCTCAGCCTCCCAAAGTGCTGGAATTACAGGTGTGAGCCATCATGACCTGCCAAAACTGAATTTTCTAATGACAGAATTAAAAACATCAGAAGGCTTAGTTTAGGAAGGAAAGTGACAGGATGGATTTCAGGCGGGTTTGGTTTGAGCTGATGGTCAAGAAATTGGGTATCTTAAAAAAAAAAACTGAAAAAAAAAAGGAATGGATATGGGTAAACAATCAGGTGAGAAAATAGGGAACTAGTAGTAGAAGTTGAAACCCAAGAGAATAAAGAGTTGGGTCTTGTCAACACGAAACCTTAGGACGTGTTGACAGTTAATGTTGATGAATCAGAAAAGGGGACCGTTTAAGACAAAAACAAAACAGACAAACACACATACACACACACACACAAAAAAAAAAAAAAAGAAAAAAACAGAGCAAGATGCAAGAAAATATACCATCCTAGAAAGCCACAAAAGGGAAAGGGTCAAGATTGAAGAGACAGGCAGCAGAGTGAAGTGCTCTAGAGGAGTCACAGAAGATGTTGACGACTAAGTCATTGGTAACCTTATAGAATGCAGTTTTAAAGCAGGGAGCAGGCACTGAGGGTAAAAAATGGTTTTGTACCATGAAGGCAGTTGATTGGGCCAGACATTTCAGAGAGATATAGTATTGAGAGTTCAAAGAAACATCAAATAAACGCTTTTTCCTGATGTTTGGTGTAGGCAAAAGGTAAAGAAACAATGGAAGCGGTGTTTTAAGGGTCTTGGAGAGGAGGGAGAAATGAAGTAACTTCATAGCAGAGACAGTATTATTAAGCAGGGAAAGCAATTAACTATGCAACTGAGGAAGACTTTTGCAGATATGAAGGAAACATGAGTAGATATAAAAGCATTGATGGGGGCAAGGGATTAGCATCTTCTAAACACCTTCACTGGCTCAGTAAAAATAGATGGAGAAATAGACAATTGAGAGAGGGCACCCTGGGATTGGATGCTAGAGCGAATAGATGGAATTTGGGTCTATCAAAAGCATTCAACAAGAGAAGAGTAAATGAATCACTGACTTTCCAATGGAAATTAGAGTGTGATTCTTTGACACTGGGTGAACCTGAACATGTGACTTTTTTCTTCACTAGTTGGTTCTGTTTAGGATCTGGAATAGAAAAATGTAGAAGATAAGGATCTGTGCTGAGGACTGGGGAAACTTACCCAGAACTGATGGTCAGATAAAGGAGAGAACAGACAGTAAGTTGACTGAAGAGGCCCTCTATGGAATGCAGGCTGGCAGGAAGTTAAGTGAAGCCTGGGTGAACTACAGAGGCTAATTAGATGTGATCTTCCGCCATAGTGCAGTGCCATGTAATAGCCAGGCTCTGGAGGTAGCAGCTTTGAGGTGAGGTAGAAGGAGAAATGTAGAAGGGATGGAAGTGGATATTATGCTGACTCTCAAATCTCATTGGTTAGCTCCCGTTCAAGTTTTTATGTACAAATATATTATTTTCCCTATAAATAAGATAAATGCCTTATCTTTAGTACTGTTTTACATAAAGTTGTGCAAATATTAATTTTATCGGATGACTGAATGCATTATCACACAGTCATGCTCGGTTTGAACAACAAAGTGGCCAATAGTGGGAAGGGTGCAGGGCTGCTGGTGTCAGAGCAAGAGGGCTACAGGGGAAGGGCCCTTTCTCAGGGGATGTAGCTTTTTAAAAAGATTTAGGAACACTTGGAGGATTTGCTAAAATGAGCCTCAGAAGGAAAATTGGTTTTCTAACCTGTGACTTTTTGAAATGAATTATTCCTTTCAGTCTTTATTTTTCTTTCTTTTTTTTTTTAATTATACTTTAAGTTTTAGGGTACATGTGCACATTGTGCAGGTTAGTTACATATGTATACATGTGCCATGCTGGTGCGCTGCACCCACTAACTCGTCATCTAGCATTAGGTATATCTCCCAATGCTATCCCTCCCCCCTCCCCCCACCCCACAACAGTCCCCAGAGTGTGATATTCCCCTTCCTGTGTCCATGTGATCTCATTGTTCAATTCCCACCTATGAGTGAGAATATGCGGTGTTTGGTTTTTTGTTCTTGCGATAGTTTACTGAGAATGATGGTTTCCAATTTCATCCACGTCCCTACAAAGGACATGAACTCATCATTTTTTATGGCTGCATAGTATTCCATGGTGTATATGTGCCACATTTTCTTAATCCAGTCTATCATTGTTGGACATTTGGGTTGGTTCCAAGTCTTTGCTATTGTGAATAATGCCGCAATAAACATACATGTGCATGTGTCTTTATAGCAGCATGATTTATAGTCCTTTGGGTATATACCCAGTAATGGGATGGCTGGGTCAAATGGTATTTCTAGTTCTAGATCCCTGAGGAATCGCCACACTGACTTCCACAATGGTTGAACTAGTTTACAGTCCCACCAACAGTGTAAAAGTGTTCCTATTTCTCCACATCCTCTCCAGCACCTGTTGTTTCCTGACTTTTTAATGATTGCCATTCTAACTGGTGTGAGATGATATCTCATTGTGGTTTTGATTTCCATTTCTCTGATGGCCAGTGAATTTTTAGACCAATATCCTTGATGAACATTGATGCAAAAATCCTCAATAAAATACTGGCAAACCGAATCCAGCAGCACATCAAAAAGCTTATCCACCATGATCAAGTGGGCTTCATCCCTGGGATGCAAGGCTGGTTCAATATACGCAAATCAATAAATGTAATCCAGCATATAAACAGAGCCAAAGACAAAAACCACATGATTATCTCAATAGATGCAGAAAAAGCCTTTGACAAAATTCAACAACCCTTCATGCTAAAAACTCTCAATAAATTAGGTATTGATGGGACGTATTTCAAAATAATAAGAGCTATCTATGACAAACCCACAGCCAATATCATACTGAATGGGCAAAAACTGGAAGCATTCCCTTTGAAAACTGGCACAAGACAGGGATGCCCTCTCTCACCGCTCCTATTCAACATAGTGTTGGAAGTTCTGGCCAGGGCAATCAGGCGGGAGAAGGAAATAAAGGGTATTCAATTAGGAAAAGAGGAAGTCAAATTGTCCCTGTTTGCAGACGACATGATTGTTTATCTAGAAAACCCGATTGTCTCAGCCCAAAATCTCCTTAAGCTGATAAGCAACTTCACCAAAGTCTCAGGATACAAAATCAATGTACAAAAATCACAAGCATTCTTATACACCAACAACAGACAAACAGAGAGCCAAATCATGAGTGAATTCCCATTCACAATTGCTTCAAAGAGAAAAAAATACCTAGGAATCCAACTTACAAGGGATGTGAAGGACCTCTTCAAGGAGAACTACAAACCACTGCTCAATGAAATAAAAGAGGATACAAACAAATGGAAGAACATTCCATGCTCATGGGTAGGAAGAATCAATATCGTGAAAATGGCCATACTGCCCAAGGTCATTTACAGATTCAATGCCATCCCCATCAAGCTACCAATGACTTTCTTCACAGAATTGGAAAAAACTACTTTAAAGTTCATATGGAACCAAAAAAGAGCCCGCATCGCCAAGTCAATCCTAAGCCAAAAGAACAAAGCTGGAGGCATCACGCTACCTGACTTCAAACTATACTACAAGGCTACAGTAACCAAAACAGCATGGTACTGGTACCAAAACAGAGATATAGATCAATGGAACAGAACAGAGCCCTCAGAAATAACGCCACATACCTACAACTATCTGATCTTTGACAAACCTGAGAAAAACAAGCAATGGGGAAAGGATTCCCTAGTTAATAAATGGTGCTGGCAAAACTGGCTAGCCATATGTAGAAAGCTGAAACTGGATCCCTTCCTTACACCTTATACAAAAATCAATTCAAGATGGATTAAAGATTTAAACATTAGACCTAAAACCATAAAAACCCTAGAAGAAAACCTAGGCATTACCATTCAGGACATAGGCGTGGGCAAGGACTTCATGTCCAAAACACCAAAAGCAATGGCAACAAAAGACAAAATTGACAAATGGGATCTAATTAAACTAAAGAGCTTCTGCACAGCAAAAGAAACTACCATCAGAGTGAACAGGCAACCTACAACATGGGAGAAAATTTTTGCAACCTACTCATCTGACAAAGGGCTGATATCCAGAATCTACAATGAACTCCAACAAATTTACAAGAAAAAAACAAACAACCCCATCAAAAAGTGGGTGAAGGACATGAACAGACACTTCTCAAAAGAAGACATTTATGCAGCCAAAAAACACATGAAAAAATGCTCATCATCAGTCTTTATTTTTCAAAGAAACAATGTGTACTGAAGTACCTAGATTTGTTTGATAATCAAAAAATATTTCCTTTTTAAATGAACATATTCTGAATGTGGTTTCTGTCTTAGACCAGAAGGACAGAGTTTACTTTCATATTTTCCCTGTAAGTAAGAGGGCTTATTTATTTTAAATAAAAAGTAAGTATTTAAAAAAATGAAGTCAAAAAAGGAAAAAAAAAATTCAAGAAAGAGAGCTTGTCACCCATGAGTCTGAGTGCCATGCCTCTCATGGCCACATAAACTATAAGATCTGTGCAAGTGAACACACTTATTGTGAATCTCCCTGTATATAATGCTTTGCCAGCCATGGTGGATCAAAGCTATCTGTTCCCAAGTACAGGTAAAAAGGGGTTGCATCGTCTTGAGAGAATGGTAAAATTATAATAAAACTGACTCAAATAAAATTGGCTTGTTATTATCACCATGTACTAAAAATTCTAAACTCTGTTAGTGATAAAATATTCCTCCCTGAAAGAAACTTTTGTTGATCTAAGCATTAAAGAGTGGGCTCGCTTACTGTTGAGTTTTACTGACATAATAAATAAGCTTCAAGTTAGTCCAGTGTTATTACTTATCCTTTAGTAAACATTGCCTTCCACATGGAAGTTAATTCAGAGAACTCCCAGTAACACACTTGGCTCCCAACAATGAACTCAGCTACATGCATTCATTTAGAGAATAAAAGTTAATCAGGGTTTGGAATCCATTGCATTTGTTTTGGGCACACTGGTGTCTTCAACCTATATGGTACTTTATATATCTGTGTTAAAATAGTAGATTCAAAACAAAGAATGATAGCACTGTGGTTGTAAAGACGGAAAAACAGAACTTAAGGCATTTCAATTCTGCCATTGCAAGTACAAATCGTTCTCTGAACCTTGTGGAATTCTTCATTTGGCAATATACCCCTTATTTTTCTTACCAAAAAGTGCATTCATTCACTCTGTTTCCTCTTTTTTATGGCAATATTTTATTTTTTATTTTTAATGATTTTTACTGGCATGATTGTATATCGACAAAGTTCAAAACAAGAAAATTTTCTCTGTCTGTGTTTCTTTATAGCCATTATTATTAATTTCCTTTCATGATTATTACTGAAAATAATGCTGTCTTCTAGAGGAGCAGATGTTATGAAAAGGATTCACTCCTGGTGTCAGATAGCTTCTATACTCCACTGCTGTGCATATTTCAGAGTTCACAGAATATGACATTCGACTTCTAGGACATATACATAGAGCACGATATAGATAGATATACATACATAGACACACATATATACATATCATATATATATATATATGTATGTTGACTACATCCCTTCAATCACATGTACAACCACAATATGTGAAAACAATGTGACAAGAGATACTGATAAAATACCAAGAAACATCTGAAACAGCACAGGAAAAATAGAAGTGACTTGTAATCTGTAGGTGGGTATTCAGAAAGTTTGCATGGCCAGGTGCAATGGCTCACACGTGTAATCCCCACACTTTGGGAGGCCAAGGCAGGAGGATTGCTTGAGTCTAGAAGTTGGAGACCAGTCTGGGCAATGTGGTGAAACCTGTCTCTACTAAATAAATAAATAAATAAAAATTTAAAAAATATTAGCCAGGAGTGGTGGTGCACTCCTGTGGTCCCAGCTACTTAGGAGGCTGAGGTGGGAAGATCACTTGAGCCCAGGAGGTTGAGGCTGCATTGAGAGTTGATCATGCCACCGTACTCCAGCCCAGGTTACAGAGTGAGATACTGTCTCGAAAGAAAGATGGGAAAGGAAGGGAAGGGAAGGGGAGGGGAGGGGAGGGGAGGAAAGGAAGGAAAGAAAGAAAGAAGGAAAGAAGGAAGGAAAGAAAACAGAGAGAGAGAAAGAAAGAAAGTGTTCTTGGAAATATGTGAAATGGATAAATGGATAGTCTTTGCACCTCCCCAGGTGATTTTTATTTTTAGTCACCTAGACTAAACAGTGAAAGAAAATAATGCACATTAAGTGTTTGCAATGTGTGATTGAAAGATATTTATTCAGCCATTGGAGAATCATTGACGTTGTACTTTAAAGATATTAGCTTTTGGAAAATCACACAAATTGTATGTTTTTATGTTAACCCTAGTACAGAGCTGATCTGTATATGCTTGGGAACAGTTTTCATCTTGCCCATGAACCGACTATGGTTATAACTAATCCTTGAAGATCATCCATAAGACAGTTCTAGAATGAAGGCAACATATCAATGACAGGTAGTAACGGGAGACTAGAGATGAGCTGACGCAGGAAAATAAGGCAACTTCCACACCAGGAAGAATCAAAAGAGGGCGAGCAGAAAATGTGCAAAGATCACACAGGCTTTGCTTCCCACACGAGCAATTAGAATGCTCCTGCTTGGAATTCTCAACCGCACCAGAAGACCAACAGATCAATTTGAGTTACTCTTTTTAAGGAAAAAGTGACCTACATTTCACGAAGCAAAGAGATACAGCCACACACAGGAGCCGTTTGTTTTAATTAGATTGCTGGTTTCCCTGGCGAGGACCCAAAACCATTGTGTTTCCTCATAGATACAATTGACAAATAAAATACATGACACTCATGTGAATCAGAATTTCAAAAAAACAAAAGAGCCATTAATTAGTATATGTCCAATTAAATATATATGTTTAATGACTTGTTTATTTGAAATCCAAATTTTATGCGTGTGTCATTTATTTGCTAAATCTGGCAATCCAACCTTTAACTTGTTAAGACTAAAGAAACATTCAACACAAAATAAGGAAAATAGAGAAAAAATTGTATTTCAAAGACTGAAATAGAAAAAAATTCCTTCCCTTGGACAGTCAAACTGTCGAAGCTAAATATTGAAAGGTTGACCTGGGTGCAAAAACAAACCTTCAATTCCCATGAAGGTGTGCCAGAGACACAAGGACGGCTGAGGTTCAATATTTTTTTTTCTACTGGCTCCTGGAGGAGTTTCTGTTAGAAGAGACCTTAGAAAATCATCACCCTTGCTCTTTGAAGTGTGTTGTGTGGATCCATAGCCTCAACATCACCTGGGAGCCTGTGAGAAACGCAGACCCCCCCAGGCCTCTCTGAGATCTATTGAATCAGGAGCTGCAGTTTAACAAGATCCCCTGTGATTCGTGTGGCCATGCAAGTTTGAGAAACGCAGATTTAGTTCTATAGTTTCCAAAACACATGTTTTAGAAAGTATAGGATTCATAAACTCCATGAGGGCTCGGGGAGCGCACGCAAGCAAGGAACTGTACACCACAATTAAAGGAGACCGACCCTGTGTGCTTCACTCTGGGCTTCAAGGTAAGATTTTTATTAGAAAACAAAAAGGGTCCACGGCTTAAAAATTAAAAAGGAAGGAAGGGTCGGGCGCTTTGGCTCACGCCTGTAATCACAGCACTTTGGGAGGCTGAGGCGGGTGGATCACTTGAGGTCAGGAGTTCAAGACCAGCCTGGCCAACATGGCAAAACCCTGTTTCCACTAAAAATACAAAAATTAGCTGGGTGTGGTGGCAGGCGCCTGTAATCCCAGCTCCTCAGGAGGCTGAGGTGTGAGAATCGCTTTAATCCAGAAGGTAGAGGTTGCAGTGAGCTGAGATCGCGCCACTGCTCTCCAGCCTGGGCAACAGAGTAAGACTCCATCTCAAAAAATAATAATAATAAAATAAAACTAAAAAACGGAAGGAAGGGTAGGTTTTTTTGAAAAACAATACTCTCGTTCATTTAGATTTGGAAACTGAGTAACAAGACGTGACTTTCCCCAAGTCCTACACTGGGAAGTGATCCCAGCCTCTTTCTATTCCCTCACTGTTCGTGGAGGAAGACAGCCCCAAAATCCAGAAATTTCTAATCGACTGCTTGACAAGTGCCATTATGTACCACAGGTGTTTTCTATCTGGGCCTTTAATTTCAAAATCAGTCCCTTTTCTTTCATACTCATGCCTGTAACTTCCTTTCAAGGGCTCATCTAACCCAACACAAAACCCTCTCTGTGTTGCTCTCTGAACCGGAAGAAAGGTCTCCAGCTGCGGTTTTGTGTACACTGCTAACTGAGGGTGCCCTCCGGGTTTGTTTGTGGATATTTTAGCTAATTATCTTGTCGCAGACCTTAGAGTCAGACCTAGATGACTGTTCAATTAGTAGTACCGAAGCAAGAATTAGGGAGAATTCCTGACTGCACAGCCAACCCCAGTGCCAACGTTATTGCTGCAAGCATTTTCTTCTGAATGTGATTAATCACATAAATAATTCTCAGAAATGAAATTAGAAATCACCCACGCACTGCACCCAGTAATGTTTTAAGATATTACATCCTGAAACTCTGTAATGAATTAACATTACAGTCTGGTTTGAGTTCTTCAATTTTCAGCATATATCCTGCCCTGTTAGCAAGTGACCCTGTGGCCTTGATGAGTTTCTGTAACAATTTGAATTAGCCATTCTAAAAAGAACACAGATTTGGAACTGTCTAGGCCTTGAGAAAGAACAACATATCCCTTCTCTGAAATCCCTGGCTGTGCTCGATCATGCTTGCAAGTTTGTGACAGGGCTGGACATGAGGCTCAGGTTTTCAGATCCTTGCATCCAAGCCCTTCCCCGTACTCTGGGTAGATGGCTCCTATTATGGCATAGATGTTAAGGACTTTTCTATGCTAACTAAATATTCAGTTATTCTGTTAAAGAATGTAATTTCAGCACTTTGGGAGGCCGAGGTGGGTGGATCACGAGGTTAGGGGTTCAAGACCAGCCTGGCCAAGATGGTGAAACCTGTCTCTACTAAAAATACAAAAACTAGCCATGTGCTGTGGTGGGCGGCTGTAATCCCTGCTACTCAGGAGGCTGAGGCAGGAGAATCGCTTGAACCCAGGAGGTGGAAGTTGCAGTGAGCCGAGATCTTGCCAATGCACTCCAGCCTGGGTGACAGAGCGAGATTCCATCTCAAAAAAAAAAAAAAAAAAAAAAAAAGAGAATTGTGCCATTCTTTTCATTTATAAAGAATAATCTGACCACATGCAGACTGACATGGAAAATTAATTTCAGTTAGGGCCGATTTATATAGATTTCCCTTAAATATAGGAATTCTAAAAGTTAGCAGAAGGAGGCAGAAGGGACAAGGATCAGAAAAACCTCAACACAGAAGGTTCTCTTTAAAAATTATGATCTTCTCTCCACTTTAAAGGCAATTATCTCAGGCAAGCAAATATAAAGATCCTAGGGTTTTAGAGGACAAATTAGCTATTATTTCACAGATGAAGAAACAAAGGCCCAGAGAAATCAAGTCATTTATTCACAATCATGTAATTGCTTTGCAATGTGAGATGACATCTCCTATCTCATTATGAAAGTGTTCTAAAAAGAAAGGAGAATTTTGGTGAAGTTGTTACTCTTTGCTTGGCGTTGTTATGGCTAAGACTGAGATGTGAAGGGATTATAAAAGAATACAAAATAAGATCAAATGTTTAAAACCTGAGCTACATGACATTTGTTAGATTTGTTCTGCTATCAAATACTAAGTCTTACTCATTTTTCTATTTTTGGGGGGACCCATTAACTATCCCCACCTCCTCCCAACCCTGTCACTACCCTTCCTAGCCTCAGGTAACTATCCTTCTCCTCTATCTCCATGAGTTTAATTGTTTTGATTCTTAGATCCCACAAGTAAGTGAGAACGTGTGATGTTTGTGCCTTTCTGTGCCTAGCTTATTTCACTTAAGATAATGACCTCCAGTCCATCCATGTTGTTGTGAATGACAGGATCTCATTATTTTTAAGGCTGAAGAGTACTCCTTTGTGTATATGTACCACGTTTTTTTCATCCATCCATTCATCTGTTGATGGACACTTCAGTTACTTCCAAATCTTGGCTACTGTGAACAGTATAGCACAATGTCTTTATGTAACTGTAAATTCATGCTAGGTGGCAGGGTTGTTCTTGCTACCAACTGGCCTTGGAAAGGTGGCATTTCAGAGCAAAATCTCATTGGTGCTGCTTGCCTAGGGAAGCTGTAGCTTTGGAGTAGCTCAGCTGTGAAGTCACTAAAACCAGAGTTGGGGCTATAAGTAGTGAGCACTGCAACATGTCATCTTTACCCTACAAACAGGCATAACCATGAGTTATGGTACCCACCTCCCTAGAGGTGCTTAGTATGTTTCCATTGTTGATGATTTCAGCCCCACCACAGACACGTTGTTTTGTTGTGTGGCCCTCTCTTTAGTTTTAAATTCTTCTTTTGGAAAATAGGGATAATTCAGTTCCACTTAATGGAACTTCATCAGCAAATAAATTTAAGGCATTCTGACCACATAATGTTATAGAGATAGCACTTAATATTATTAGTAGGCAGAATGTAATTACCTTGATTTTTTTTTTTACACAATATAGAGCTAATAGTCATCCCTACCTGATGTGAAAAACTTTCACAGCCATTAACCATCGACATTGGCATGTAATTGGAAAATCTAGAAAGATACCAAATGCCAGTATATGTACACTGATATATAACCTGTTTTACATTAGACTTCTTTAGATAGAAATGAACTTCCTTCAATATTTATCATCTTATTTAGCCCAAAATTGCAGGCACTTTGAAAAATGGAGTAATAGTTTCTAGTGTCACTATGGCTGTGAAATGCATTTTAGTGTCTTTTGCTCTGATAACTCAGTAATTCATTTCAGTACATCTATTTGTAAATCACAGGTTTGTTTGATGGATGGAGTGCTGAGAAGAAATGCTCTCTTTTTGTCAATACAAATAACCTGTATTTTAGGACTAGTGTCTATTGTACAATATTTATTTCATAAGCTCATGATTGGCCACACCCTCTGATAATAGATTCCATTTTTAGGATATAACAGCTTTAATTTTCAAGCACAAAAAAACATAGATGGGTATGCTTAACTAAATAAATAATTTCTTAAGATATTAAGTGATATTGCTTTTAGCTTATTTGCTAGGAAGTCTGGTGCCTAATTGAAAATACCCTCCTAGGAACAGCAGAATTTTTTGACCTTAGTTTTTGAGTGAATTAATGAACAAAATGAAGTGATATCAGTATTGACTTGTAGAGAAGAGAGAGTGTCTGTGCCCATATATTAAAAAATATTTTTTATTACAGTTCCTTTTTGCCTAGTTATATCTGAGCATTTCAGACATATGCATAAGGCATTAAACCTTGCTTGGGAGAAGCTCTGAATCCTTTGAGGGCAGGTGTGACAAATGGTCTTTCCTGTGACAGGGGTAGATAGTGCCATCTTGGAAATGCAAGCACAGGGCTTGGAGGGTTGATAAGGGGAATTCTTAATTCTGACTGTAGCTATAATAAGAGATAATTTAACGTGTTAATTAATTCAACATTTAATCTAAAATAGCTAGCAAATAGATTTTTCTGGTGCTAGAATCTTACCCTGACGCACATTTTTTATTTTTGTGTTTTCTGTTTCAGAGACGCCCAAGCAGATGGCCTGCGATGAAGTTTAGAAGAGGCTCTGGACATCCTGCCTATGCTGAAGTTGAACCAGTTGGAGAGAAAGAAGGCTTTATTGTATCAGAGCAGTGCTAAAATTTCTAGGACAGAACAACACCAGTACTGGTTTACAGGTGTTAAGACTAAAATTTTGCCTATACCTTTAAGACAAACAAACAAACACACACACAAACAAGCTCTAAGCTGCTGTAGCCTGAAGAAGACAAGATTTCTGGACAAGCTCAGCCCAGGAAACAAAGGGTAAACAAAAAACTAAAACTTATACAAGATACCATTTACACTGAACGTAGAATTCCCTAGTGGAATGTCATCTGTAGTTCACTCGGAACATCTCCCGTGGACTTATCTGAAGTATGACAAGATTATAATGCTTTTGGCTTAGGTGCAGGGTTGCAAAGGGATCAGAAAAAAAAAATCATAATAAAGCTTTAGTTCATGAGGGATCGACACCTTTGGTTCAAATATTCTCTGATGTCTCACAGATAACTGTTTTCCAAAGCCTGAACCCTTTCACTCAAAAGAGCAATGATGAATGTCTCAAGATTGCTAAGAAAAACAGCCCATGCAGGAGTGAAAACAAACACAAAATAAGAGATTTTCTACATTTTCAAAACAGATGTGTGGCAAAAGGATGTTGTTTTTCTGGTCTAGATCCATCTGTACCAACAAGTTCATCACTTTACAGAACGAATCTTTTTATCTGTACAGGAGGTTCAAACTATGTCTGCCTCTTCCTTCGTAATGAATGACCTTTCTATGAGCTGTGACAAAATTTCCGAACAATTAGCTAAGGATTTGGGAAGAGGGGGTGGCAAACGGGGCTTTCTGTTTTCCTGCCTCAGCATAAAAACATCTGATTTATGCTTTATGGAAGCCTTACCTCCATTCCCCAACTGTGAAGTCCCATGAAACCACAGTTGCTCTGGGCTGATGGAAACAAAAGGAAACAGTATGAAGAGTTCCTTAATCATTTTTGAAACAAAAATGTTAAGGGATTTTAAACATATGGTTATTTTTAATTTTATGCCTTTTCAGTACTAAAGACCCATTTCATTGCTGATTCCTAAGAAGCCATTCACGTCAGCATGGCGATAGAAAGAATGAAAAAACCCTGCTGAATCATACAGTAATTTTCTTTAAAGCACATAGTAGTTACATAAATATATATATAAATATATTTTTGTTTATAACTAACACAAGGCAGGATCTTGTGACTCTAAGAGTGCATTTTGTCATCAAGACAAAACAGATGCAAGATGCATCGCTGCATTACTTCCATAGAGTTGTAAAATAATCCTTAATATTAGAATATTTTTCTGTCACTTAGCAAAAGTGGTTCAGTTCATTGCCGTGCCCATCATGTTCTTGACTATTTGATCCACTTTTTCGTTTATGTCAACCCCTTCCCTCTCTGGCTAAATAAAGTGGATGCAGAAAGCTCCTTAAATGGAGATATCGATTGCCTTGGAATCACAATCCTGATTTTGAAAATTCCCCATGAATGAAGAAAGGAATGGCATCCCTTGAGAAGGAAAGTGGTTAATATACATACTGAGCTCCTAAAGTTTAAATTCAGGTACTGAGTGTACAATTTCACCAACATTCTAACCCATGAAACCTTTACACTCTGTACCAAGAAACTGTTGGCTTTTGTAAGGTACAGTGCTCAACATTTGCAGATTCAGGTCTCAAGAAGCAGAGATGTCTCATAAGCAGCATTTTCCCAACAGTTTAGCATCTGTACACATCTGCCTTGGACATCAGTCCACTCACAGAGTACCATACTTTATCATCACAAGTGTCTGACGTGAACGAATGCCATTTTCTATTCCATATATTTTGCTTTACAATTTTAAGTATTTGATGAAGGTGGTAACTTTTTCCTAACTTAGTTAACTATTAAAAAAAATTTTGAAAAGCAAGGTGATTGAAGGATTGTGATGACAATCTCTTTGCAGCAGCTATGTATGGTTTATGTGAAGTATCCCCGCTTATTCTTGTGGAGTAGGTTTGGTGAGACAGCAATAACCAAATGACATGCCAATATTAATGGTGCAACTGGTATTCTACACATGCATAAGGAACACATAGACGACTTCCTTTTAGGATAAAATGATGCTTCTTTCACTACCTTTTGTGGTAGCTGTGGCTTCCAATAGCAAGTGTTTGACAGTTATATAAATCTTGCGTGTGTATTCTTAGTTTGTGTCCCTTAAGTACTACTTAATTCTCAAGTAGTAATGTTATTCTTATACCCTTCATCGTTCTATTTTGATTCAAAACAATTGATTCAAAACAATTTTGAATCAATTTTCTATTTTAATTCAAAACAATTGATAATTCTGTAAAAAAACATAAACACTCTGAATTCTTCAGTGAACCAAAGCACCAAATAATAGAGAAAACTTCTTGAAACTGGAGTGTGGGAAAACTTCATAACAGAACTAAGAGTTAAAGGTAGTGAGAAGTGTGTGGTGTGTGAATTCTTTAGTGGTAAGGGGAAATGTTGGCTAAATCCTTTTCTTTCATGAAACTCTCATTCTATTTTATATTTCTGGTTTGTTCTTGTTCCCATTTGAGAAAACATACACACAGTTTCTGAAAATTCAAAATGGTCATCAATGCTTTGGACTTTACATAATTATGTATTAGAGAAGGTGCAACTGTACATTACTTAATATACTATGAACATAATAGAATAACAAAAAATTAAAGATAACAAAGAGATGCAAACTTCTGGATAAATCAGATAAATGGTGCTACAGAGGAATTTAGTTATTTCAGCTTAATTATTTGTAAAAATAATAATCAGTGATTAGGTAAAGATACTGAAACTCAAGAAAAATATCTTGACCCATTTATGTCTAGTGTTCCATTATTGGAATGCTAAGCTTATGGGAGTTATTTAGAGCCTACTGCTCAAGGTCATCACCAAGGTCTGGTTGCAAAAATTCAAAAAATTGCAACCTCAGGAATAAATGGCTTAAGCCCAACAGATGGCATTGACTATAAATGGTGGCTTGTGTGTGAAGGGTTTGGACTTCAAGATATACTAACACCTAGAAAACTAAAAGTGCAATTGACCCCCAATTACTATTTTAGTTTGAGGTATCAAGGGCATTTGCCAATCTCTTATATGTAGCTTCTAGAGTTGTGCTGTCCAATATTAGATCCACTAGCCAACGTGGCTTTTGAAATTAAAATTAATTAAAATTAAATTAAAAACGTAATTCTTCAGTCACACCAGCCATATTTCAAAGGCTCAATAGCCACGCCTGGCTTGTGGCTACCATATTGGATAACAAGAAACACTTCCATGGTTGAAGAAAATTTTAATGGACAATTCTGTGTTTCATTTGAATTCCTTGTCCTTGAAGAAAAGGGAAGAAGAGGAAAGAAACAAGATTTGGTAGCTCTTGGGCATATCCAAGCATTTTTGATCTTAGAGAGGCCCTATGGAGTAATGAAAAAAATACAAGCTGACACAGCTTTAAATCCCCACTGTGTTATCTTGGGAAAATCACTTCAACCTCCATGAGTATCAATTTGCAATTTTGGAAAAGAAAAACAATTTTTGTCCTGTCTTTCTTGCAAGATTATTATGCAACCTGATTAAATGTACAGATGTGCAGACTCTTAAAAACCTTATGTTAATGTAACCCATATAAAGTACGACTTTTGGTCGAGTACCAGCACAAATTTGCATTCAAAGGAAGAATAGTTCATCAGTGCAAAAAGCGTTCAAAGGTAATCAGTTCATCACGTATCTTGA